>NC_084758.1:21121253-21356253 GCF_033978785.1 Entelurus aequoreus
GAGCCAATGAGCAAACACATTGTACCATTAGAACACTGGAGTGATAGTTGCTGGAAATGGGCCTCTATACACCTATGTAGATATAGCACCAAAAACCAGACATTTGCAGCTAGAATAGTCATTTACCACATTAGCAATGTATAGAGTGTATTTCTTTAAAGTTAAAACTAGTTTAAAGTTATCTTCATTGAAAAGTACAGTGCTTTTCCTTCAAAAATAAGGACATTTCAATGTGACCCCAAACTTTTGAACGGTACTGTATATGTTTTTTTTATCCAGCAGACTGTCATAATTATGAAGCGACATCACATTCACTTCAGTTGCCGCTGAAATAAAAAAATAAAAAAACCCTAGTCGGATTTGTTATTCAGCTTGAAATGTTTTTTTTTTTAAGTTTTGTGTAAGGGCATTTAAGCGAAAAAAAGTTTTCCAAAAATATGAATCTTCTGACATTTTCGTGTTTTCTCTGGACTTCTGATGAGGTTTTGAGACATCTCCTACAACTACAGGACCAGTATTGTGCTGTTGAAGCAAGCCATTTGTTTTTTTTTGTGTAAGGGTCCCCCCTTACGACATTTTAGCGAAAAAAAGTTTTCCAAAAAATGCATTTTCTGCCGTTTTCGGGTTTTGTGGGGACTCCTGATGTTTTGAAACATCTCCTACAACTACAGCACCAGAATTGTGCTGCTGAAGCAAGTCCGTTTTTTAAAAAAAGGTCCCCCCTTACGACATTTTAGCGAAAAAAAGTTTTCGTAAAATATGCATTTTCTTGCATTTTGTTACATTTACAGGTTCAATCAGGACCCCTTATGACATTTTAAGACATCTCCTACAACTACAGCACCTGAATTGTGCTGCTGAAGCAAATCTGTTTTTTAAATTTTTTTTATGACATTTTAGCAAAATATTTTTTTTTCGTAAAATATGTATTTTCTTACATTTTCTTACATTTACGGGTTCAATCAGGACCCCTGATGACGTTTTAAGACATATCCTACAACTACAGTACCAGAATTGTGCTGCTGAAGCAAGTCCGTTTTTTTGAATTTTTTGTAAGGGTCCCCCCTTACGACATTTTAGCAACATTTTTTTTTCGTAAAATATGCATTTTCTTACATTTACGGGTTTAGTCAGGACTCCTGATGACGTTTTGAGACATGTCCTACAACTACAGCAACAGAATTGTGCTCCTGAAGCAAGTCCGTTTTTTTTAATTTTTTGTAAGGATCCCCCTTATGACATTTTAGCAAAAAATTGTTTTCGTAAAATATGCATTTTCTTGCATTTTCTTACATTTACGGGTTCAATCAGGACCCCTGATGACGTTTTAAGACATCTCCTACAACTACAGCACCAGAATTGTGCTGCTGAAGCAAATCCTTTTTTAAAAAAATTTTTTTTACGACATTTTAGCAAAATATTTTTTTTCGTAAAATATGCATTTTCTTACATTTACGGGTTTAGTCGGGACTCCTGATGACGTTTTGAGACATCTCCTACAACTACAGCACCAGAATTGTACTGCTGAAGCAAGTCCGTTTTTTTGAATTTTTTGTAAGGGTCCCCCCTTACGACATTTTAGCAAAAAAAATGTTTCTTAAAAAATGCATTTTCTTACATTTTCGGGTTTAGTCGGGACTCCTGATGACGTTTTGAGACATCTCCTACAAGTACAGCACCAGAATTGTGCTGCTGAAGCAAGTCCGTTTTTTGGAATTTTTACGACATTTTTACGACATTTTAGCAAAAAATGTTTTTCTTAAAAAAATGCATTTTATTACATTTTCTTACATTTACGGGTTTAGTCGGGACTCCTGATGACGTTTTGAGACATCTCCTACAACTACAGCACCAGAATTGTGCTGCTCAAACAAGTCCGTTTTTTGAATTTTTTTTTGTAAAAAAAAAGTTTTCCCCAAAAAAGCATTTTATGCCATTTTTAGGTTTTGTAGGGACTCCTGATGACGTTTTAAGACATCTCCTACAACTACAGCACCAGAATTGTACTGCTGAATCAAGTCAGTTTTTTGGAATTTTTACGACAGGGTCTCCCCTTACGCAATTTTAGCAAAAAATGTTTTTCGTAAAAAATGCATTTTCTTACATTTTCTTACATTTACGGGTTTAGTCGGGACTCCTGATGACGTTTTGAGACATCTCCTACAATTAGAGCACCAGAATTGTGCTGCTGAAGCAAGTCTGTTTTTTGAATTTTTTTTTGTAAAAAAAAAGTTTTCCCAAAAAAAGCATTTTATGCCATTTTTAGGTTTTGTAGGGACTCCTGATGACGTTTTGAGACATCTCCTACAACTACAGCACCAGAATTGTACTGCTGAAGCAAGTCCGTTTTTTGGCATTTTTACGACAGGGTCCCCCCTTACGACACTTTAGCAAAAAATGTTTTTCGTAAGAAAATGCATTTTCTTGCATTTTCTTACATTTACGGGTTCAATCAGGACCCCTGATGACGTTTTAAGACATCTCCTACAACTACAGCACCAGAATTGTGCTGCTGAATCAAGTCAGTTTTTTGGAATTTTTACGACAGGGTCACCCCTTACGACATTTTAGCAAAAAATGTTTTTCGTAAAAAATGCATTTTCTTACATTTTCTTACATTTTCTTACATTTACGGGTTTAGTCGGGACTCCTGATGACGTTTTGAGACATTTCCTACAACTAGAGCACCAGAATTGTGCTGCCGAAGCAAGTCTGTTTTTTGAATTTTTTTTTGTAAAAAAAAAGTTTTCCCAAAAAAAGCATTTTATGCCATTTTTAGGTTTTGTAGGGACTCCTGATGACGTTTTGAGACATCTCCTACAACTACAGCACCAGAATTGTACTGCTGAAGCAAGTCCGTTTTTTGGCATTTTTACGACAGGGTCCCCCCTTACGACACTTTAGCAAAAAATGTTTTTCGTAAGAAAATGCATTTTCTTGCATTTTCTTACATTTACGGGTTCAATCAGGACCCCTGATGACGTTTTAAGACATCTCCTACAACTACAGCACCAGAATTGTGCTGCTGAATCAAGTCAGTTTTTTGGAATTTTTACGACAGGGTCACCCCTTACGACATTTTAGCAAAAAATGTTTTTCGTAAAAAATGCATTTTCTTACATTTTCTTACATTTTCTTACATTTACGGGTTTAGTCGGGACTCCTGATGACGTTTTGAGACATTTCCTACAACTAGAGCACCAGAATTGTGCTGCCGAAGCAAGTCTGTTTTTTGAATTTTTTTTTGTAAAAAAAAAGTTTTCCCAAAAAAAGCATTTTATGCCATTTTTAGGTTTTGTGGGGACTCCTGATGACGTTTTGAGACATCTCCTACAACTACAGCACCAGAATTGTACTGCTGAAGCAAGTCCGTTTTTTGGCATTTTTACGACATTTTAGGAAAAAATGTTTTTCTTAAAAAATGCATTTTCTTACATTTTCTTACATTTACGGGTTTAGTCGGGACTCCTGATGACGTTTTGAGACATCTCCTACAACTACAGCACCAGAATTGTGCTGCTGAAGCAAGTCCGTTTTTTGGAATTTTTACGACATTTTAGCAAAAAATGTTTTTCTTAAAAAATGCATTTTCTTACATTTTCTTACATTTACGGGTTTAGTCGGGACTCCTGATGACGTTTTGAGACATCTGCTACAACTACAGCACCAGAATTGTGCTGCTCAAACAAGTCCGTTTTTTGAATTTTTTTTTGTAAAAAAAAAGTTTTCCCAAAAAAAGCATTTTATGCCATTTTTAGGTTTTGTAGGGACTCCTGATGACGTTTTGAGACATCTCCTACAACTACAGCACCAGAATTGTGCTGCTGAAGCAAGTCCGTTTTTTTGGCATTTTTACGACATTTTAGCAAAAATGTTTTCTTAAAAAATGCATTTTCTTACATTTTCTTACATTTACGGGTTTAGTCGGGACTCCTGATGACGTTTTGAGACATCTCCTACAACTACAGCACCAGAATTGTGCTGCTGAAGCAAGTCCGTTTTTTGGAATTTTTTTTTGTAAAAAAAAAGTTTTCCCAAAAAAAGCATTTCATGCCATTTTTAGGTTTTGTAGGGACTCCTGATGACGTTTTGAGACATCTCCTACAACTACAGCACCAGAATTGTACTGCTGAAGCAAGTCCGTTTTTTTGCATTTTTACGACAGGGTCCCCCCTTACGACATTTTAGCAAAAAATGTTTTTCTTAAAAAATGCATTTTCTTACATTTTCTTACATTTACGGGTTTAGTCGGGACTCCTGATGACGTTTTGAGACATCTCCTACAACTACAGCACCAGAATTGTGCTGCTGAAGCAAGTCCGTTTTTTGGAATTTTTACGACATTTTAGCAAAAAATGTTTTTCTTAAAAAATGCATTTTCTTACATTTTCTTACATTTACGGGTTTAGTCGGGACTCCTGATGACGTTTTGAGACATCTCCTACAACTACAGCACCAGAATTGTGCTGCTGAAGCAAGTCCGTTTTTTGGAATTTTTACGACAGGGTCTCCCCCCTTACGACATTTTAGCAAAAAATGTTTTTCTTAAAAAATGCATTTTCTTACATTTTCTTACATTTACGTGTTTAGTCGGGACTCCTGATGACGTTTTGAGACATCTCCTACAACTACAGCACCAGAATTGTACTGCTGAAAAAAGTCAGTTTTTTGGCATTTTTACGACAGGGTCCCCCCTTACGACATTTTAGCAAAAAATGTTTTTCGTAAAAAATGCATTTTCTTACATTTTCTTACATTTACGGGTTTAGTCGGGACTCCTGATGACGTTTTGAGACATCTCCTACAACTACAGCACCAGAATTGTGCTGCTCAAACAAGTCCGCTTTTTGAATTTTTTTTTGTAAAAAAAAAGTTTTCCCAAAAAAACGCATTTTTGCCATTTTTAGGTTTTGTAGGGACTCCTGATGACGTTTTGAGACATCTCCTACAACTACAGTACCAGAATTGTACTGCTGAAGCAAGTCCGTTTTTTGGCATTTTTACGACAGGGTCCCCCCTTACGACATTTTAGCAAAACATTTTTTTCTTAAAAAATGCATTTTCTTACATTGTCTTACATTTACGGGTTTAGTCGGGACTCCTGATGACGTTTTGAGACATCTCCTACAACTAGAGCACCAGAATTGTGCTGCTCAAACAAGTCCGCTTTTTGAATTTTTTTTTGTAAAAAAAAAGTTTTCCCAAAAAACGCATTTCATGCCATTTTTAGGTTTTGTAGGGACTCCTGATGACGTTTTGAGACATCTCCTACAACTACAGTACCAGAATTGTACTGCTGAAGCAAGTCAGTTTTTTGGCATTTTTACGACAGGGTCCCCCCTTACGACATTTTAGCAAAAAATGTTTTTCTTAAAAAATGCATTTTCTTACATTGTCTTACATTTACGGGTTTAGTCGGGACTCCTGATGACGTTTTGAGACATCTCCTACAACTAGAGCACCAGAATTGTGCTGCTGAAGCAAGTCTGTTTTTTGAATTTTTTTTTGTAAAAAAAAAGTTTTCCCAAAAAAAGCATTTTATGCCATTTTTAGGTTTTGTAGGGACTCCTGATGACGTTTTGAGACATCTCCTACAACTACAACACCAGAATTGTACTGCTGAAGCAAGTCCGTTTTTTGGCATTTTTACGACAGGGTCCCCCCTTACGACATTTTAGGAAAAAATGTTTTTCTTAAAAAATGCATTTTCTTACATTTTCTTACATTTACGGGTTTAGTCGGGACTCCTGATGACGTTTTGAGACATCTCCTACAACTACAGCACCAGAATTGTGCTGCTGAAGCAAGTCCGTTTTTTGGAATTTTTACGACATTTTAGCAAAAAATGTTTTTCTTAAAAAATGCATTTTCTTACATTTTCTTACATTTACGGGTTTAGTCGGGACTCCTGATGACGTTTTGAGACATCTCCTACAACTACAGCACCAGAATTGTGCTGCTCAAACAAGTCCGTTTTTTGAATTTTTTTTTGTAAAAAAAAAGTTTTCCCAAAAAAAGCATTTTATGCCATTTTTAGGTTTTGTAGGGACTCCTGATGACGTTTTGAGACATCTCCTACAACTACAGCACCAGAATTGTACTGCTGAAAAAAGTCAGTTTTTTGGCATTTTTACGACAGGGTCCCCCCTTACGACATTTTAGCAAAAAAAAAATTTTCTTAAAAAATGCATTTTCTTACATTTTCTTACATTTACGGGTTTAGTCGGGACTCCTGATGACGTTTTGAGACATCTCCTACAACTACAGCACCAGAATTGTGCTGCTGAAGCAAGTCCGTTTTTTGGAATTTTTACGACATTTTAGCAAAAAATGTTTTTCTTAAAAAATGCATTTTCTTACATTTTCTTACATTTACGGGTTTAGTCGGGACTCCTGATGACGTTTTGAGACATCTCCTACAACTACAGCACCAGAATTGTGCTGCTCAAACAAGTCCGCTTTTTGAATTTTTTTTTGTAAAAAAAAAGTTTTCCCAAAAAACGCATTTTATGCCATTTTTAGGTTTTGTAGGGACTCCTGATGACGTTTTGAGACATCTCCTACAACTACAGCACCAGAATTGTACTGCTGAAAAAAGTCAGTTTTTTGGCATTTTTACGACAGGGTCCCCCCTTACGACATTTTAGCAAAAATTGTTTTTCTTAAAAAATGCATTTTCTTACATTTTCTTACATTTACGGGTTTAGTCGGGACTCCTGATGACGTTTTGAGACATCTCCTACAACTACACTACCAGAATTGTGCTGCTGAAGCAAGTCCTTTTTTTGGAATTTTTACGACATTTTAGTAAAAAATATTTTTCTTAAAAAATGCATTTTCTTACATTTTCTTACATTTACGGGTTTAGTCGGAACTCCTGATGACGTTTTGAGACATCTCCTACAACTACAGCACCAGAATTGTGCTGCTGAAGCAAGTCCGTTTTTTGGCATTTTTACGACAGGGTCCCCCCTTACGACATTTTAGCAAAAAATGTTTTTCTTAAAAAATGCATTTTCTTACATTGTCTTACATTTACGGGTTTAGTCGGGACTCCTGATGACGTTTTGAGACATCTACAACTAGAGCACCAGAATTGTGCTGCTGAAGCAAGTCTGTTTTTTGAATTTTTTTTTGTAAAAAAAAAGTTTTCCCAAAAAAAGCATTTTATGCCATTTTTAGGTTTTGTAGGGACTCCTGATGACGTTTTGAGACATCTCCTACAACTACAGCACCAGAATTGTACTGCTGAAGCAAGTCCGTTTTTTGGCATTTTTACGACAGGGTCCCCCCTTACGACATTTTAGGAAAAAATGTTTTTCTTAAAAAATGCATTTTCTTACATTTTCTTACATTTACGGGTTTAGTCGGGACTCCTGATGACGTTTTGAGACATCTCCTACAACTACAGCACCAGAATTGTGCTGCTGAAGCAAGTCCGTTTTTTTGGCATTTTTACGACATTTTAGCAAAAATGTTTTCTTAAAAAATGCATTTTCTTACATTTTCTTACATTTACGGGTTTAGTCGGGACTCCTGATGACGTTTTGAGACATCTCCTACAACTACAGCACCAGAATTGTGCTGCTGAAGCAAGTCCGTTTTTTGGAATTTTTTTTTGTAAAAAAAAAGTTTTCCCAAAAAAAGCATTTCATGCCATTTTTAGGTTTTGTAGGGACTCCTGATGACGTTTTGAGACATCTCCTACAACTACAGCACCAGAATTGTACTGCTGAAGCAAGTCCGTTTTTTTGCATTTTTACGACAGGGTCCCCCCTTACGACATTTTAGCAAAAAATGTTTTTCTTAAAAAATGCATTTTCTTACATTTTCTTACATTTACGGGTTTAGTCGGGACTCCTGATGACGTTTTGAGACATCTCCTACAACTACAGCACCAGAATTGTGCTGCTGAAGCAAGTCCGTTTTTTGGAATTTTTACGACATTTTAGCAAAAAATGTTTTTCTTAAAAAATGCATTTTCTTACATTTTCTTACATTTACGGGTTTAGTCGGGACTCCTGATGACGTTTTGAGACATCTCCTACAACTACAGCACCAGAATTGTGCTGCTGAAGCAAGTCCGTTTTTTGGAATTTTTACGACAGGGTCTCCCCCCTTACGACATTTTAGCAAAAAATGTTTTTCTTAAAAAATGCATTTTCTTACATTTTCTTACATTTACGTGTTTAGTCGGGACTCCTGATGACGTTTTGAGACATCTCCTACAACTACAGCACCAGAATTGTACTGCTGAAAAAAGTCAGTTTTTTGGCATTTTTACGACAGGGTCCCCCCTTACGACATTTTAGCAAAAAATGTTTTTCGTAAAAAATGCATTTTCTTACATTTTCTTACATTTACGGGTTTAGTCGGGACTCCTGATGACGTTTTGAGACATCTCCTACAACTACAGCACCAGAATTGTGCTGCTCAAACAAGTCCGCTTTTTGAATTTTTTTTTGTAAAAAAAAAGTTTTCCCAAAAAAACGCATTTTTGCCATTTTTAGGTTTTGTAGGGACTCCTGATGACGTTTTGAGACATCTCCTACAACTACAGTACCAGAATTGTACTGCTGAAGCAAGTCCGTTTTTTGGCATTTTTACGACAGGGTCCCCCCTTACGACATTTTAGCAAAACATTTTTTTCTTAAAAAATGCATTTTCTTACATTGTCTTACATTTACGGGTTTAGTCGGGACTCCTGATGACGTTTTGAGACATCTCCTACAACTAGAGCACCAGAATTGTGCTGCTCAAACAAGTCCGCTTTTTGAATTTTTTTTTGTAAAAAAAAAGTTTTCCCAAAAAACGCATTTCATGCCATTTTTAGGTTTTGTAGGGACTCCTGATGACGTTTTGAGACATCTCCTACAACTACAGTACCAGAATTGTACTGCTGAAGCAAGTCAGTTTTTTGGCATTTTTACGACAGGGTCCCCCCTTACGACATTTTAGCAAAAAATGTTTTTCTTAAAAAATGCATTTTCTTACATTGTCTTACATTTACGGGTTTAGTCGGGACTCCTGATGACGTTTTGAGACATCTCCTACAACTAGAGCACCAGAATTGTGCTGCTGAAGCAAGTCTGTTTTTTGAATTTTTTTTTGTAAAAAAAAAGTTTTCCCAAAAAAAGCATTTTATGCCATTTTTAGGTTTTGTAGGGACTCCTGATGACGTTTTGAGACATCTCCTACAACTACAACACCAGAATTGTACTGCTGAAGCAAGTCCGTTTTTTGGCATTTTTACGACAGGGTCCCCCCTTACGACATTTTAGGAAAAAATGTTTTTCTTAAAAAATGCATTTTCTTACATTTTCTTACATTTACGGGTTTAGTCGGGACTCCTGATGACGTTTTGAGACATCTCCTACAACTACAGCACCAGAATTGTGCTGCTGAAGCAAGTCCGTTTTTTGGAATTTTTACGACATTTTAGCAAAAAATGTTTTTCTTAAAAAATGCATTTTCTTACATTTTCTTACATTTACGGGTTTAGTCGGGACTCCTGATGACGTTTTGAGACATCTCCTACAACTACAGCACCAGAATTGTGCTGCTCAAACAAGTCCGTTTTTTGAATTTTTTTTTGTAAAAAAAAAGTTTTCCCAAAAAAAGCATTTTATGCCATTTTTAGGTTTTGTAGGGACTCCTGATGACGTTTTGAGACATCTCCTACAACTACAGCACCAGAATTGTACTGCTGAAAAAAGTCAGTTTTTTGGCATTTTTACGACAGGGTCCCCCCTTACGACATTTTAGCAAAAAAAAAATTTTCTTAAAAAATGCATTTTCTTACATTTTCTTACATTTACGGGTTTAGTCGGGACTCCTGATGACGTTTTGAGACATCTCCTACAACTACAGCACCAGAATTGTGCTGCTGAAGCAAGTCCGTTTTTTGGAATTTTTACGACATTTTAGCAAAAAATGTTTTTCTTAAAAAATGCATTTTCTTACATTTTCTTACATTTACGGGTTTAGTCGGGACTCCTGATGACGTTTTGAGACATCTCCTACAACTACAGCACCAGAATTGTGCTGCTCAAACAAGTCCGCTTTTTGAATTTTTTTTTGTAAAAAAAAAGTTTTCCCAAAAAACGCATTTTATGCCATTTTTAGGTTTTGTAGGGACTCCTGATGACGTTTTGAGACATCTCCTACAACTACAGCACCAGAATTGTACTGCTGAAAAAAGTCAGTTTTTTGGCATTTTTACGACAGGGTCCCCCCTTACGACATTTTAGCAAAAATTGTTTTTCTTAAAAAATGCATTTTCTTACATTTTCTTACATTTACGGGTTTAGTCGGGACTCCTGATGACGTTTTGAGACATCTCCTACAACTACACTACCAGAATTGTGCTGCTGAAGCAAGTCCTTTTTTTGGAATTTTTACGACATTTTAGTAAAAAATATTTTTCTTAAAAAATGCATTTTCTTACATTTTCTTACATTTACGGGTTTAGTCGGAACTCCTGATGACGTTTTGAGACATCTCCTACAACTACAGCACCAGAATTGTGCTGCTGAAGCAAGTCCGTTTTTTGGCATTTTTACGACAGGGTCCCCCCTTACGACATTTTAGCAAAAAATGTTTTTCTTAAAAAATGCATTTTCTTACATTGTCTTACATTTACGGGTTTAGTCGGGACTCCTGATGACGTTTTGAGACATCTACAACTAGAGCACCAGAATTGTGCTGCTGAAGCAAGTCTGTTTTTTGAATTTTTTTTTGTAAAAAAAAAGTTTTCCCAAAAAAAGCATTTTATGCCATTTTTAGGTTTTGTAGGGACTCCTGATGACGTTTTGAGACATCTCCTACAACTACAGCACCAGAATTGTACTGCTGAAGCAAGTCCGTTTTTTGGCATTTTTACGACAGGGTCCCCCCTTACGACATTTTAGGAAAAAATGTTTTTCTTAAAAAATGCATTTTCTTACATTTTCTTACATTTACGGGTTTAGTCGGGACTCCTGATGACGTTTTGAGACATCTCCTACAACTACAGCACCAGAATTGTGCTGCTGAAGCAAGTCCGTTTATTGGAATTTTTACGACATTTTAGCAAAAAATGTTTTTCTTAAAAAATGCATTTTCTTACATTTTCTTACATTTACGGGTTTAGTCGGGACTCCTGATGACGTTTTGAGACATCTCCTACAACTACAGCACCAGAATTGTGCTGCTCAAACAAGTCCGTTTTTTGAATTTTTTTTTGTAAAAAAAAGTTTTCCCAAAAAAAGCATTTTATGCCATTTTTAGGTTTTGTAGGGACTCCTGATGACGTTTTGAGACATCTCCTACAACTACAGCACCAGAATTGTGCTGCTCAAACAAGTCCGTTTTTTGAATTTTTTTTTGTAAAAAAAAAGTTTTCCCAAAAAAAGCATTTTATGCCATTTTTAGGTTTTGTAGGGACTCCTGATGACGTTTTGAGACATCTCCTACAACTACAGCACCAGAATTGTGCTGCTGAAGCAAGTCCGTTTTTTGTAATTTTTACGACAGGGTCCCCCCTTACGACATTTTAGCAAAAAATGTTTTTCGTAAAAAATGCATTTTCTTACATTTTCTTACATTTACGGGTTTAGTCGGGACTCCTGATGACGTTTTGAGACATCTCCTACAACTACAGCACCAGAATTGTGCTGCTGAAGCAAGTCCGTTTTTTGTAATTTTTACGACAGGGTCCCCCCTTACGACATTTTAGCAAAAAATGTTTTTCGTAAAAAATGCATTTTCTTACATTTTCTTACATTTACGGGTTTAGTCGGGACTCCTGATGACGTTTTGAGACATCTCCTACAACTACAGCACCAGAATTGTGCTGCTCAAACAAGTCCGCTTTTTGAATTTTTTTTTGTAAAAAAAAAGTTTTCCCAAAAAACGCATTTTTGCCATTTTTAGGTTTTGTAGGGACTCCTGATGACGTTTTGAGACATCTCCTACAACTACAGTACCAGAATTGTACTGCTGAAGCAAGTCCGTTTTTTGGCATTTTTACGACAGGGTCCCCCCTTACGACATTTTAGCAAAAAATGTTTTTCTTAAAAAATGCATTTTCTTACATTGTCTTACATTTACGGGTTTAGTCGGGACTCCTGATGACGTTTTGAGACATCTCCTACAACTACAGCACCAGAATTGTGCTGCTGAAGCAAGTCTGTTTTTTGAATTTTTTTTTGTAAAAAAAAAGTTTTCCCAAAAAAAGCATTTTATGCCATTTTTAGGTTTTGTAGGGACTCCTGATGACGTTTTGAGACATCTCCTAAAACTAAAGCAACAGAATTGTACTGCTGAAGCAAGTCCGTTTTTTGGCATTTTTACGACAGGGTCCCCCCTTACGACATTTTAGGAAAAAATGTTTTTCTTAAAAAATGCATTTTCTTACATTTTCTTACATTTACGGGTTTAGTCGGGACTCCTGATGACGTTTTGAGACATCTCCTACAACTACAGCACCAGAATTGTGCTGCTGAAGCAAGTCCGTTTTTTGGAATTTTTACGACATTTTAGCAAAAAATGTTTTTCTTAAAAAATGCATTTTCTTACATTTTCTTACATTTACGGGTTTAGTCGGGACTCCTGATGACGTTTTGAGACATCTCCTACAACTACAGCACCAGAATTGTGCTGCTCAAACAAGTCCGTTTTTTGAATTTTTTTTTGTAAAAAAAAAGTTTTCCCAAAAAAAGCATTTTATGCCATTTTTAGGTTTTGTAGGGACTCCTGATGACGTTTTGAGACATCTCCTACAACTACAGCACCAGAATTGTGCTGCTGAAGCAAGTCCGTTTTTTGGCATTTTTACGACATTTTAGCAAAAATGTTTTTCTTAAAAAATGCATTTTCTTACATTTTCTTACATTTACGGGTTTAGTCGGGACTCCTGATGACGTTTTGAGACATCTCCTACAACTACAGCACCAGAATTGTGCTGCTGAAGCAAGTCCGTTTTTTGGAATTTTTTTTTGTAAAAAAAAAGTTTTCCCAAAAAAAGCATTTCATGCCATTTTTAGGTTTTGTAGGGACTCCTGATGACGTTTTGAGACATCTCCTACAACTACAGCACCAGAATTGTACTGCTGAAGCAAGTCCGTTTTTTGGCATTTTTACGACAGGGTCCCCCCTTACGACATTTTAGCAAAAAATGTTTTTCTTAAAAAATGCATTTTCTTACATTTTCTTACATTTACGGGTTTAGTCGGGACTCCTGATGACGTTTTGAGACATCTCCTACAACTACAGCACCAGAATTGTGCTGCTGAAGCAAGTCCGTTTTTTGGAAAAAATTTTTGTAAAAAAAAAGTTTTCCCAAAAAAAGCATTTCATGCCATTTTTAGGTTTTGTAGGGACTCCTGATGACGTTTTGAGACATCTCCTACAACTACAGCACCAGATTTGTACTGCTGAAGCAAGTCCGTTTTTTGGCATTTTTACGACAGGGTCCCCCCTTACGACATTTTAGCAAAAAATGTTTTTCTTAAAAAATTCATTTTCTTACATTTTCTTACATTTACGGGTTTAGTCGGGACTCCTGATGACGTTTTGAGACATCTCCTACAACTACAGCACCAGAATTGTGCTGCTGAAGCAAGTCCGTTTTTTGTAATTTTTACGACAGGGTCCCTCCCCCCTTACGACATTTTAGCAAAAAATGTTTTTCTTAAAAAATGCATTTTCTTACATTTTCTTACATTTACGGGTTTAGTCGGGACTCCTGATGACGTTTTGAGACATCTCCTACAACTACAGCACCAGAATTGTGCTGCTCAAACAAGTCCGCTTTTTGAATTTTTTTTTGTAAAAAAAAAGTTTTCCCAAAAAACGCATTTTATGCCATTTTTAGGTTTTGTAGGGACTCCTGATGACGTTTTGAGACATCTCCTACAACTACAGTACCAGAATTGTACTGCTGAAGCAAGTCCGTTTTTTGGCATTTTTACGACAGGGTCCCCCCTTACGACATTTTAGCAAAAAATGTTTTTCTTAAAAAATGCATTTTCTTACATTTTCTTACATTTACGGGTTTAGTCGGGACTCCTGATGACGTTTTGAGACATCTCCTACAACTACAGCACCAGAATTGTGCTGCTGAAGCAAGTCCGTTTTTTGTAATTTTTACGACAGGGTACCCCCTTACGACATTTTAGCAAAAAATGTTTTTCGTAAAAAATGCATTTTCTTACATTTTCTTACATTTACGGGTTTAGTCGGGACTCCTGATGACGTTTTGAGACATCTCCTACAACTACAGCACCAGAATTGTGCTGCTCAAACAAGTCCGCTTTTTGAAATTTTTTTTGTAAAAAAAAAGTTTTCCCAAAAAACGCATTTTATGCCATTTTTAGGTTTTGTAGGGACTCCTGATGACGTTTTGAGACATCTCCTACAACTACAGCACCAGAATTGTGCTGCTGAAGCAAGTCCGTTTTTTGGCATTTTTACGACATTTTAGCAAAAATGTTTTTCTTAAAAAATGCATTTTCTTACATTTTCTTACATTTACGGGTTTAGTCGGGACTCCTGATGACGTTTTGAGACATCTCCTACAACTACAGCACCAGAATTGTGCTGCTGAAGCAAGTCCGTTTTTTGGAATTTTTTTTTGTAAAAAAAAAGTTTTCCCAAAAAAAGCATTTCATGCCATTTTTAGGTTTTGTAGGGACTCCTGATGACGTTTTAAGACATCTCCTACAACTACAGCACCAGAATTGTACTGCTGAAGCAAGTCCGTTTTTTGGCATTTTTACGACAGGGTCCCCCCTTACGACATTTTAGCAAAAAATGTTTTTCTTAAAAAATGCATTTTTTTACATTTTCTTACATTTACGGGTTTAGTCGGGACTCCTGATGACGTTTTGAGACATCTCCTACAACTACAGCACCAGAATTGTGCTGCTGAAGCAAGTCCGTTTTTTGGAAATTTTTTTTGTAAAAAAAAAGTTTTCCCAAAAAAAGCATTTCATGCCATTTTTAGGTTTTGTAGGGACTCCTGATGACGTTTTGAGACATCTCCTACAACTACAGCACCAGAATTGTGCTGCTGAAGCAAGTCCGTTTTTTGTAATTTTTACGACAGGGTCCCCCCTTACGACATTTTAGCAAAAAATGTTTTTCGTAAAAAATGCATTTTCTTACATTTTCTTACATTTACGGGTTTAGTCGGGACTCCTGATGACGTTTTGAGACATCTCCTACAACTACAGCACCAGAATTGTGCTGCTCAAACAAGTCCGCTTTTTGAATTTTTTTTTGTAAAAAAAAAGTTTTCCCAAAAAAAGCATTTTATGCCATTTTTAGGTTTTGTAGGGACTCCTGATGACGTTTTGAGACATCTCCTACAACTACAGTACCAGAATTTTACTGCTGAAGCAAGTCCGTTTTTTGGCATTTTTACGACAGGGTCCCCCCTTACGACATTTTTGCAAAAAATATTTTTCTTAAAAAATGCATTTTCTTACATTTTCTTACATTTACGGGTTTAGTCGGGACTCCTGATGACGTTTGGAGACATCTCCTACAACTACAGCACCAGAATTGTGCTGCTCAAACAAATCCGCTTTTTGAATTTTTTTTTGTAAAAAAAAAGTTTTCCCAAAAAACGCATTTTATGCCATTTTTAGGTTTTGTAGGGACTCCTGATGACGTTTTGAGACATCTCCTACAACTACAGTACCAGAATTGTACTGCTGAAGCAAGTCCGTTTTTTGGCATTTTTACGACAGGGTACCCCCTTACGACATTTTAGCAAAAAATGTTTTTCTTAAAAAATGCATTTTCTTACATTTTCTTACATTTACGGGTTTAGTCGGGACTCCTGATGACGTTTTGAGACATCTCCTACAACTAGAGCACCAGAATTGTGCTGCTGAAGCAAGTCTGTTTTTTGAATTTTTTTTTGTAAAAAAAAAGTTTTCCCAAAAAAAGCATTTTATGCCATTTTTAGGTTTTGTAGGGACTCCTGATGACGTTTTGAGACACCTCCTACAACTACAGCACCAGATTTGTACTGCTGAAGCAAGTCCGTTTTTTGGCATTTTTACGACAGGGTCCCCCCTTACGACATTTTAGCAAAAAATGTTTTTCTTAAAAAATTCATTTTCTTACATTTTCTTACATTTACGGGTTTAGTCGGGACTCCTGATGACGTTTTGAGACATCTCCTACAACTACAGCACCAGAATTGTGCTGCTGAAGCAAGTCCGTTTTTTGGAATTTTTACGACAGGGTCCCCCCTTACGACATTTTAGCAAAAAATGTTTTTCGTAAAAAATGCATTTTCTTACATTTTCTTACATTTACGGGTTTAGTCGGGACTCCTGATGACGTTTTGAGACATATCCTACAACTACAGCACCAGAATTGTGCTGCTGAAGCAAGTCCGTTTTTTGTAATTTTTACGACAGGGTCCCCCCTTACGACATTTTAGCAAAAAATGTTTTTCGTAAAAAATGCATTTTCTTACATTTTCTTACATTTACGGGTTTAGTCGGGACTCCTGATGACGTTTTGAGACATCTCCTACAACTACAGCACCAGAATTGTGCTGCTCAAACAAGTCCGCTTTTTGAATTTTTTTTTGTAAAAAAAAAGTTTTCCCAAAAAACGCATTTTTGCCATTTTTAGGTTTTGTAGGGACTCCTGATGACGTTTTGAGACATCTCCTACAACTACAGTACCAGAATTGTACTGCTGAAGCAAGTCCGTTTTTTGGCATTTTTACGACAGGGTCCCCCCTTACGACATTTTAGGAAAAAATGTTTTTCTTAAAAAATGCATTTTCTTACATTTTCTTACATTTACGGGTTTAGTCGGGACTCCTGATGACGTTTTGAGACATCTCCTACAACTACAGCACCAGAATTGTGCTGCTGAAGCAAGTCCGTTTTTTGGAATTTTTACGACATTTTAGCAAAAAATGTTTTTCTTAAAAAATGCATTTTCTTACATTTTCTTACATTTACGGGTTTAGTCGGGACTCCTGATGACGTTTTGAGACATCTCCTACAACTACAGCACCAGAATTGTGCTGCTGAAGCAAGTCCGTTTTTTGGAATTTTTACGACAGGGTCTCCCCCCTTACGACATTTTAGCAAAAAATGTTTTTCTTAAAAAATGCATTTTCTTACATTTTCTTACATTTACGTGTTTAGTCGGGACTCCTGATGACGTTTTGAGACATCTCCTACAACTACAGCACCAGAATTGTACTGCTGAAAAAAGTCAGTTTTTTGGCATTTTTACGACAGGGTCCCCCCTTACGACATTTTAGCAAAAAATGTTTTTCGTAAAAAATGCATTTTCTTACATTTTCTTACATTTACGGGTTTAGTCGGGACTCCTGATGACGTTTTGAGACATCTCCTACAACTACAGCACCAGAATTGTGCTGCTCAAACAAGTCCGCTTTTTGAATTTTTTTTTGTAAAAAAAAAGTTTTCCCAAAAAAACGCATTTTTGCCATTTTTAGGTTTTGTAGGGACTCCTGATGACGTTTTGAGACATCTCCTACAACTACAGTACCAGAATTGTACTGCTGAAGCAAGTCCGTTTTTTGGCATTTTTACGACAGGGTCCCCCCTTACGACATTTTAGCAAAACATTTTTTTCTTAAAAAATGCATTTTCTTACATTGTCTTACATTTACGGGTTTAGTCGGGACTCCTGATGACGTTTTGAGACATCTCCTACAACTAGAGCACCAGAATTGTGCTGCTCAAACAAGTCCGTTTTTTGGAATTTTTACGACAGGGTCCCCCCTTACGACATTTTAGCAAAAAATGTTTTTCTTAAAAAATGCATTTTCTTACATTTTCTTACATTTACGGGTTTAGTCGGGACTCCTGATGACGTTTTGAGACATCTCCTACAACTAGAGCACCAGAATTGTGCTGCTGAAGCAAGTCTGTTTTTTGAATTTTTTTTTGTAAAAAAAAAGTTTTCCCAAAAAAAGCATTTTATGCCATTTTTAGGTTTTGTAGGGACTCCTGATGACGTTTTGAGACACCTCCTACAACTACAGCACCAGATTTGTACTGCTGAAGCAAGTCCGTTTTTTGGCATTTTTACGACAGGGTCCCCCCTTACGACATTTTAGCAAAAAATGTTTTTCTTAAAAAATTCATTTTCTTACATTTTCTTACATTTACGGGTTTAGTCGGGACTCCTGATGACGTTTTGAGACATCTCCTACAACTACAGCACCAGAATTGTGCTGCTGAAGCAAGTCCGTTTTTTGGAATTTTTACGACAGGGTCCCCCCTTACGACATTTTAGCAAAAAATGTTTTTCGTAAAAAATGCATTTTCTTACATTTTCTTACATTTACGGGTTTAGTCGGGACTCCTGATGACGTTTTGAGACATATCCTACAACTACAGCACCAGAATTGTGCTGCTGAAGCAAGTCCGTTTTTTGTAATTTTTACGACAGGGTCCCCCCTTACGACATTTTAGCAAAAAATGTTTTTCGTAAAAAATGCATTTTCTTACATTTTCTTACATTTACGGGTTTAGTCGGGACTCCTGATGACGTTTTGAGACATCTCCTACAACTACAGCACCAGAATTGTGCTGCTCAAACAAGTCCGCTTTTTGAATTTTTTTTTGTAAAAAAAAAGTTTTCCCAAAAAACGCATTTTTGCCATTTTTAGGTTTTGTAGGGACTCCTGATGACGTTTTGAGACATCTCCTACAACTACAGTACCAGAATTGTACTGCTGAAGCAAGTCCGTTTTTTGGCATTTTTACGACAGGGTCCCCCCTTACGACATTTTAGGAAAAAATGTTTTTCTTAAAAAATGCATTTTCTTACATTTTCTTACATTTACGGGTTTAGTCGGGACTCCTGATGACGTTTTGAGACATCTCCTACAACTACAGCACCAGAATTGTGCTGCTGAAGCAAGTCCGTTTTTTGGAATTTTTACGACATTTTAGCAAAAAATGTTTTTCTTAAAAAATGCATTTTCTTACATTTTCTTACATTTACGGGTTTAGTCGGGACTCCTGATGACGTTTTGAGACATCTCCTACAACTACAGCACCAGAATTGTGCTGCTCAAACAAGTCCGTTTTTTGAATTTTTTTTTGTAAAAAAAAAGTTTTCCCAAAAAAAGCATTTTATGCCATTTTTAGGTTTTGTAGGGACTCCTGATGACGTTTTGAGACATCTCCTACAACTACAGCACCAGAATTGTGCTGCTGAAGCAAGTCCGTTTTTTGGCATTTTTACGACATTTTAGCAAAAATGTTTTTCTTAAAAAATGCATTTTCTTACATTTTCTTACATTTACGGGTTAAGTCGGGACTCCTGATGACGTTTTGAGACATCTCCTACAACTACAGCACCAGAATTGTGCTGCTGAAGCAAGTCCGTTTTTTGTAATTTTTACGACAGGGTCCCCCCTTACGACATTTTAGCAAAAAATGTTTTTCGTAAAAAATGCATTTTCTTACATTTTCTTACATTTACGGGTTTAGTCGGGACTCCTGATGACGTTTTGAGACATCTCCTACAACTACAGCACCAGAATTGTGCTGCTCAAACAAATCCGCTTTTTGAATTTTTTTTTGTAAAAAAAAAGTTTTCCCAAAAAACGCATTTTATGCCATTTTTAGGTTTTGTAGGGACTCCTGATGACGTTTTGAGACATATCCTACAACTACAGTACCAGAATTGTACTGCTGAAGCAAGTCCGTTTTTTGGCATTTTTACGACAGGGTACCCCCTTACGACATTTTAGCAAAAAATGTTTTTCTTAAAAAATGCATTTTCTTACATTTTCTTACATTTACGGGTTTAGTCGGGACTCCTGATGACGTTTTGAGACATCTCCTACAACTAGAGCACCAGAATTGTGCTGCTGAAGCAAGTCTGTTTTTTGAATTTTTTTTTGTAAAAAAAAAGTTTTCCCAAAAAAAGCATTTTATGCCATTTTTAGGTTTTGTAGGGACTCCTGATGACGTTTTGAGACACCTCCTACAACTACAGCACCAGATTTGTACTGCTGAAGCAAGTCCGTTTTTTGGCATTTTTACGACAGGGTCCCCCCTTACGACATTTTAGCAAAAAATGTTTTTCTTAAAAAATTCATTTTCTTACATTTTCTTACATTTACGGGTTTAGTCGGGACTCCTGATGACGTTTTGAGACATCTCCTACAACTACAGCACCAGAATTGTGCTGCTGAAGCAAGTCCGTTTTTTGGAATTTTTACGACAGGGTCCCCCCTTACGACATTTTAGCAAAAAATGTTTTTCGTAAAAAATGCATTTTCTTACATTTTCTTACATTTACGGGTTTAGTCGGGACTCCTGATGACGTTTTGAGACATCTCCTACAACTACAGCACCAGAATTGTGCTGCTGAAGCAAGTCCGTTTTTTGTAATTTTTACGACAGGGTCCCCCCTTACGACATTTTAGCAAAAAATGTTTTTCGTAAAAAATGCATTTTCTTACATTTTCTTACATTTACGGGTTTAGTCGGGACTCCTGATGACGTTTTGAGACATCTCCTACAACTACAGCACCAGAATTGTGCTGCTCAAACAAGTCCGCTTTTTGAATTTTTTTTTGTAAAAAAAAAGTTTTCCCAAAAAACGCATTTTTGCCATTTTTAGGTTTTGTAGGGACTCCTGATGACGTTTTGAGACACCTCCTACAACTACAGCACCAGATTTGTACTGCTGAAGCAAGTCCGTTTTTTGGCATTTTTACGACAGGGTCCCCCCTTACGACATTTTAGCAAAAAATGTTTTTCTTAAAAAATTCATTTTCTTACATTTTCTTACATTTACGGGTTTAGTCGGGACTCCTGATGACGTTTTGAGACATCTCCTACAACTACAGCACCAGAATTGTGCTGCTGAAGCAAGTCCGTTTTTTGGAATTTTTACGACAGGGTCCCCCCTTACGACATTTTAGCAAAAAATGTTTTTCGTAAAAAATGCATTTTCTTACATTTTCTTACATTTACGGGTTTAGTCGGGACTCCTGATGACGTTTTGAGACATCTCCTACAACTACAGCACCAGAATTGTGCTGCTGAAGCAAGTCCGTTTTTTGTAATTTTTACGACAGGGTCCCCCCTTACGACATTTTAGCAAAAAATGTTTTTCGTAAAAAATGCATTTTCTTACATTTTCTTACATTTACGGGTTTAGTCGGGACTCCTGATGACGTTTTGAGACATCTCCTACAACTACAGCACCAGAATTGTGCTGCTGAAGCAAGTCCGTTTTTTGGAATTTTTTTTTGTAAAAAAAAAGTTTTCCCAAAAAAAGCATTTCATGCCATTTTTAGGTTTTGTAGGGACTCCTGATGACGTTTTGAGACATCTCCTACAACTACAGCACCAGAATTGTACTGCTGAAGCAAGTCCGTTTTTTGGCATTTTTACGACAGGGTCCCCCCTTACGACATTTTAGCAAAAAATGTTTTTCTTAAAAAATGCATTTTTTTACATTTTCTTACATTTACGGGTTTAGTCGGGACTTCTGATGACGTTTTGAGACATCTCCTACAACTACAGCACCAGAATTGTGCTGCTGAAGCAAGTCCGTTTTTTGGAAAAAAATTTTGTAAAAAAAAAGTTTTCCCAAAAAAAGCATTTCATGCCATTTTTAGGTTTTGTAGGGACTCCTGATGACGTTTTGAGACATATCCTACAACTACAGCACCAGATTTGTACTGCTGAAGCAAGTCCGTTTTTTGGCATTTTTACGACAGGGTCCCCCCTTACGACATTTTAGCAAAAAATGTTTTTCTTAAAAAATTCATTTTCTTACATTTTCTTACATTTACGGGTTTAGTCGGGACTCCTGATGAGGTTTTGAGACATCTCCTACAACTACAGCACCAGAATTGTGCTGCTGAAGCAAGTCCGTTTTTTGGCATTTTTACGACAGGGTCCCCCCTTACGACATTTTAGCAAAAAATGTTTTTCTTAAAAAATGCATTTTCTTACATTGTCTTACATTTACGGGTTTAGTCGGGACTCCTGATGACGTTTTGAGACATCTACAACTAGAGCACCAGAATTGTGCTGCTGAAGCAAGTCTGTTTTTTGAATTTTTTTTTGTAAAAAAAAAGTTTTCCCAAAAAAAGCATTTTATGCCATTTTTAGGTTTTGTAGGGACTCCTGATGACGTTTTGAGACATCTCCTACAACTACAGCACCAGAATTGTACTGCTGAAGCAAGTCCGTTTTTTGGCATTTTTACGACAGGGTCCCCCCTTACGACATTTTAGGAAAAAATGTTTTTCTTAAAAAATGCATTTTCTTACATTTTCTTACATTTACGGGTTTAGTCGGGACTCCTGATGACGTTTTGAGACATCTCCTACAATTACAGCACCAGAATTGTGCTGCTGAAGCAAGTCCGTTTTTTGGAATTTTTACGACATTTTAGCAAAAAATGTTTTTCTTAAAAAATGCATTTTCTTACATTTTCTTACATTTACGGGTTTAGTCGGGACTCCTGATGACGTTTTGAGACATCTCCTACAACTACAGCACCAGAATTGTGCTGCTGAAGCAAGTCCGTTTTTTGGAATTTTTTTTTGTAAAAAAAAGTTTTCCCAAAAAAAGCATTTCATGCCATTTTTATGTTTTGTAGGGACTCCTGATGACGTTTTGAGACATCTCCTACAACTACAGCACCAGAATTGTACTGATGAAGCAAGTCCGTTTTTTGGCATTTTTACGACAGGGTCCCCCCTTACGACATTTTAGCAAAAAATGTTTTTCTTAAAAAATGCATTTTCTTACATTTACGGATTTAGTCGGGACTCCTGATGACGTTTTGAGACATCTCCTACAACAACAGCACCAGAATTGTGCTGCTGAAGCAAGTCTGTTTTTTTGAATTTGTTTTACGACATTTTGCAAAATATTTTTTTTCCGTAAAATATGCATTTTCTTCTAATTTCTTCCATTTTCGGGTTTAGTCGGGACTCCTGATGACGTTTTGAGACATCTCCTACAACTACAGCACCAGAATTGTGCTGCTGAAGCAAGTCCGTTTTTTGGAAAAAATTTTTGTAAAAAAAAAGTTTTCCCAAAAAAAGCATTTCATGCCATTTTTAGGTTTTGTAGGGACTCCTGATGACGTTTTGAGACATCTCCTACAACTACAGCACCAGATTTGTACTGCTGAAGCAAGTCCGTTTTTTGGCATTTTTACGACAGGGTCCCCCCTTACGACATTTTAGCAAAAAATGTTTTTCTTAAAAAATTCATTTTCTTACATTTTCTTACATTTACGGGTTTAGTCGGGACTCCTGATGACGTTTTGAGACATCTCCTACAACTACAGCACCAGAATTGTGCTGCTCAAACAAGTCCGCTTTTTGAATTTTTTTTTGTAAAAAAAAAGCTTTCCCAAAAAACGCATTTTTGCCATTTTTAGGTTTTGTAGGGACTCCTGATGACGTTTTGAGACATCTCCTACAACTACAGTACCAGAATTGTACTGCTGAAGCAAGTCCGTTTTTTGGCATTTTTACGACAGGGTCCCCCCTTACGACATTTTAGCAAAAAATGTTTTTCTTAAAAAATGCATTTTCTTACATTTTCTTACATTTACGGGTTTAGTCGGGACTCCTGGTGACGTTTTGAGACATCTCCTACAACTAGAGCACCAGAATTGTGCTGCTGAAGCAAGTCTGTTTTTTGAATTTTTTTTTTGTAAAAAAAAAGTTTTCCCAAAAAAAGCATTTTATGCCATTTTTAGGTTTTGTAGGGACTCCTGATGACGTTTTGAGACATCTCCTACAACTAAAGCAACAGAATTGTACTGCTGAAGCAAGTCCGTTTTTTGGCATTTTTACGACAGGGTCCCCCCTTACGACATTTTAGGAAAAAATGTTTTTCTTAAAAAATGCATTTTCTTACATTTTCTTACATTTACGGGTTTAGTCGGGACTCCTGATGACGTTTTGAGACATCTCCTACAACTACAGCACCAGAATTGTGCTGCTGAAGCAAGTCCGTTTTTTGGAATTTTTACGACATTTTAGCAAAAAATGTTTTTCTTAAAAAATGCATTTTCTTACATTTTCTTACATTTACGGATTTAGTCGGGACTCCTGATGACGTTTTGAGACATCTCCTACAACTACAGCACCAGAATTGTGCTGCTCAAACAAGTCCGTTTTTTGAATTTTTTTTTGTAAAAAAAAAGTTTTCCCAAAAAAAGCATTTTATGCCATTTTTAGGTTTTGTAGGGACTCCTGATGACGTTTTGAGACATCTCCTACAACTACAGCACCAGAATTGTGCTGCTGAAGCAAGTCCGTTTTTTGGCATTTTTACGACATTTTAGCAAAAATGTTTTTCTTAAAAAATGCATTTTCTTACATTTTCTTACATTTACGGGTTAAGTCGGGACTCCTGATGACGTTTTGAGACATCTCCTACAACTACAGCACCAGAATTGTGCTGCTGAAGCAAGTCCGTTTTTTGGAAAATTTTTTTGTAAAAAAAAAGTTTTCCCAAAAAAAGCATTTCATGCCATTTTTAGGTTTTGTAGGGACTCCTGATGACGTTTTGAGACATCTCCTACAACTACAGCACCAGATTTGTACTGCTGAAGCAAGTCCGTTTTTTGGCATTTTTACGACATTTTAGCAAAAAATGTTTTTCTTAAAAAATTCATTTTCTTACATTTTCTTACATTTACGGGTTTAGTGGGGACTCCTGATGACGTTTTGAGACATCTCCTACAACTACAGCACCAGAATTGTGCTGCTGAAGCAAGTCCGTTTTTTGTAATTTTTACGACAGGGTCCCCCCTTACGACATTTTAGCAAAAAATGTTTTTCGTAAAAAATGCATTTTCTTACATTTTCTTACATTTACGGGTTTAGTCGGGACTCCTGATGACGTTTTGAGACATCTCCTACAACTACAGCACCAGAATTGTGCTGCTCAAACAAGTCCGCTTTTTGAATTTTTTTTTGTAAAAAAAAAGTTTTCCCAAAAAACGCATTTTATGCCATTTTTAGGTTTTGTAGGGACTCCTGATGACGTTTTGAGACATCTCCTACAACTACAGTACCAGAATTGTACTGCTGAAGCAAGTTCGTTTTTTGGCATTTTTACGACAGGGTCCCCCCTAACGACATTTTAGCAAAAAATGTTTTTCTTAAAAAATGCATTTTCTTACATTTTCTTACATTTACGGGTTTAGTCGGGACTCCTGATGACGTTTTGAGACATCTCCTACAACTACAGCACCAGAATTGTGCTGCTGAAGCAAGTCCGTTTTTTGTAATTTTTACGACAGGGTACCCCCTTACGACATTTTAGCAAAAAATGTTTTTCGTAAAAAATGCATTTTCTTACATTTTCTTACATTTACGGGTTTAGTCGGGACTCCTGATGACGTTTTGAGACATCTCCTACAACTACAGCACCAGAATTGTGCTGCTCAAACAAGTCCGCTTTTTGAATTTTTTTTTGTAAAAAAAAAGTTTTCCCAAAAAACGCATTTTATGCCATTTTTAGGTTTTGTAGGGACTCCTGATGACGTTTTGAGACATCTCCTACAACTACAGCACCAGAATTGTACTGCTGAAAAAAGTCAGTTTTTTGGCATTTTTACGACAGGGTCCCCCCTTACGACATTTTAGCAAAAAAATGTTTTCTTAAAAAATGCATTTTGTTACATTTTCTTACATTTACGGGTTTAGTCGGGACTCCTGATGACGTTTTGAGACATCTCCTACAACTACAGCACCAGAATTGTGCTGCTGAAGCAAGTCCTTTTTTTGGAATTTTTACGACATTTTAGTAAAAAATGTTTTTCTTAAAAAATGCATTTTCTCACATTTTCTTACATTTACAGGTTTAGTCGGGACTCCTGATGAGGTTTTGAGACATCTCCTACAACTACAGCACCAGAATTGTGCTGCTGAAGCAAGTCCGTTTTTTGGCATTTTTACGACAGGGTCCCCCCTTACGACATTTTAGCAAAAAATGTTTTTCTTAAAAAATGCATTTTCTTACATTGTCTTACATTTACGGGTTTAGTCGGGACTCCTGATGACGTTTTGAGACATCTACAACTAGAGCACCAGAATTGTGCTGCTGAAGCAAGTCTGTTTTTTGAATTTTTTTTTGTAAAAAAAAAGTTTTCCCAAAAAAAGCATTTTATGCCATTTTTAGGTTTTGTAGGGACTCCTGATGACGTTTTGAGACATCTCCTACAACTACAGCACCAGAATTGTACTGCTGAAGCAAGTCCGTTTTTTGGCATTTTTACGACATTTTAGCAAAAAATGTTTTTCTTAAAAAATGCATTTTCTTACATTTTCTTACATTTACGGGTTTAGTCGGGACTCCTGATGACGTTTTGAGACATCTCCTACAACTACAGCACCAGAATTGTGCTGCTGAAGCAAGTCCGTTTTTTGGCATTTTTACGACAGGGTCCCCCCTTACGACATTTTAGGAAAAAATGTTTTTCTTAAAAAATGCATTTTCTTACATTTTCTTACATTTACGGGTTTAGTCGGGACTCCTGATGACGTTTTGAGACATCTCCTACAATTACAGCACCAGAATTGTGCTGCTGAAGCAAGTCCGTTTTTTGGAATTTTTACGACATTTTAGCAAAAAATGTTTTTCTTAAAAAATGCATTTTCTTACATTTTCTTACATTTACGGGTTTAGTCGGGACTCCTGATGACGTTTTGAGACATCTCCTACAACTACAGCACCAGAATTGTGCTGCTGAAGCAAGTCCGTTTTTTGGAATTTTTTTTTGTAAAAAAAAAGTTTTCCCAAAAAAAGCATTTCATGCCATTTTTATGTTTTGTAGGGACTCCTGATGACGTTTTGAGACATCTCCTACAACTACAGCACCAGAATTGTACTGATGAAGCAAGTCCGTTTTTTGGCATTTTTACGACAGGGTCCCCCCTTACGACATTTTAGCAAAAAATGTTTTTCTTAAAAAATGCATTTTCTTACATTTACGGATTTAGTCGGGACTCCTGATGACGTTTTGAGACATCTCCTACAACAACAGCACCAGAATTGTGCTGCTGAAGCAAGTCTGTTTTTTTTAATTTGTTTTACGACATTTTGCAAAATATTTTTTTTCCGTAAAATATGCATTTTCTTCTAATTTCTTCCATTTTCGGGTTTAGTCGGGACTCCTGATGACGTTTTGAGACATCTCCTACAACTACAGCACCAGAATTGTGCTGCTGAAGCAAGTCCGTTTTTTGTAATTTTTACGACAGGGTGCCCCCTTACGACATTTTAGCAAAAAATGTTTTTCGTAAAAAATGCATTTTCTTACATTTTCTTACATTTACGGGTTTAGTCGGGACTCCTGATGACGTTTTGAGACATCTCCTACAACTACAGCACCAGAATTGTGCTGCTCAAACAAGTCCGCTTTTTGAATTTTTTTTTGTAAAAAAAAAGTTTTCCCAAAAAACGCATTTTTGCCATTTTTAGGTTTTGTAGGGACTCCTGATGACGTTTTGAGACATCTCCTACAACTACAGTACCAGAATTGTACTGCTGAAGCAAGTCCGTTTTTTGGCATTTTTACGACAGGGTCCCCCCTTACGACATTTTAGCAAAACATTTTTTTCTTAAAAAATGCATTTTCTTACATTGTCTTACATATACGGGTTTAGTCGGGACTCCTGATGACGTTTTGAGACATCTCCTACAACTAGAGCACCAGAATTGTGCTGCTGAAGCAAGTCTGTTTTTTGAATTTTTTTTTGTAAAAAAAAAGTTTTCCCAAAAAAAGCATTTTATGCCATTTTTAGGTTTTGTAGGGACTCCTGATGACGTTTTGAGACATCTCCTACAACTAAAGCAACAGAATTGTACTGCTGAAGCAAGTCCGTTTTTTGGCATTTTTACGACAGGGTCCCCCCTTACGACATTTTAGGAAAAAATGTTTTTCTTAAAAAATGCATTTTCTTACATTTACTTACATTTACGGGTTTAGTCGGGACTCCTGATGACGTTTTGAGACATCTCCTACAACTACAGCACCAGAATTGTGCTGCTGAAGCAAGTCCGTTTTTTTGGAATTTTTACGACATTTTAGCAAAAAATGTTTTTCTTCAAAAATGCATTTTCTTACATTTTCTTACATTTACGGGTTTAGTCGGGACTCCTGATGACGTTTTGAGACATCTCCTACAACTACAGCACCAGAATTGTGCTGCTGAAGCAAGTCCGTTTTTTGGAATTTTTTTTTGTAAAAAAAAAGTTTTCCCAAAAAAAGCATTTCATGCCATTTTTAGGTTTTGTAGGGACTCCTGATGACGTTTTGAGACATCTCCTACAACTACAGCACCAGAATTGTACTGCTGAAGCAAGTCCGTTTTTTGGCATTTTTACGACAGGGTCCCCCCTTACGACATTTTAGCAAAAAATGTTTTTCTTAAAAAATGCATTTTCTTACATTTTCTTACATTTACGGGTTTAGTCGGGACTCCTGATGACGTTTTGAGACATCTCCTACAACTACAGCACCAGAATTGTGCTGCTGAAGCAAGTCCGTTTTTTGGAATTTTTACGACAGGGTCTCCCCCCTTACGACATTTTAGCAAAAAATGTTTTTCTTAAAAAATGCATTTTCTTACATTTTCTTACATTTACGTGTTTAGTCGGGACTCCTGATGACGTTTTGAGACATCTCCTACAACTACAGCACCAGAATTGTACTGCTGAAAAAAGTCAGTTTTTTGGCATTTTTACGACAGGGTCCCCCCTTACGACATTTTAGCAAAAAAATTGTTTCTTAAAAAATGCATTTTCTTACATTTTCTTACATTTACGGGTTTAGTCGGGACTCCTGATGACGTTTTGAGACATCTCCTACAACTACAGCACCAGAATTGTGCTGCTGAAGCAAGTCCGTTTTTTGGAATTTTTTTTTGTAAAAAAAAAGTTTTCCCAAAAAAAGCATTTCATGCCATTTTTAGGTTTTGTAGGGACTCCTGATGACGTTTTGAGACATCTCCTACAACTACAGCACCAGAATTGTGCTGCTGAAGCAAGTCCGTTTTTTGTAATTTTAACGACAGGGTCCCCCCTTACGACATTTTAGCAAAAAATGTTTTTCGTAAAAAATGCATTTTCTTACATTGTCTTACATTTACGGGTTTAGTCGGGACTCCTGATGACGTTTTGAGACATCTCCTACAACTAGAGCACCAGAATTGTGCTGCTGAAGCAAGTCTGTTTTTTGAATTTTTTTTTGTAAAAAAAAAGTTTTCCCAAAAAAAGCATTTTATGCCATTTTTAGGTTTTGTAGGGACTCCTGATGACGTTTTGAGACATCTCCTACAACTACAGCACCAGAATTGTGCTGCTGAAGCAAGTCCGTTTATTGGAATTTTTACGACATTTTAGCAAAAAATGTTTTTCTTAAAAAATGCATTTTCTTACATTTTCTTACATTTACGGGTTTAGTCGGGACTCCTGATGACGTTTTGAGACATCTCCTACAACTACAGCACCAGAATTGTGCTGCTCAAACAAGTCCGTTTTTTGAATTTTTTTTTGTAAAAAAAAGTTTTCCCAAAAAAAGCATTTTATGCCATTTTTAGGTTTTGTAGGGACTCCTGATGACGTTTTGAGACATCTCCTACAACTACAGCACCAGAATTGTGCTGCTCAAACAAGTCCGTTTTTTGAATTTTTTTTTGTAAAAAAAAAGTTTTCCCAAAAAAAGCATTTTATGCCATTTTTAGGTTTTGTAGGGACTCCTGATGACGTTTTGAGACATCTCCTACAACTACAGCACCAGAATTGTGCTGCTGAAGCAAGTCCGTTTTTTGTAATTTTTACGACAGGGTCCCCCCTTACGACATTTTAGCAAAAAATGTTTTTCGTAAAAAATGCATTTTCTTACATTTTCTTACATTTACGGGTTTAGTCGGGACTCCTGATGACGTTTTGAGACATCTCCTACAACTACAGCACCAGAATTGTGCTGCTGAAGCAAGTCCGTTTTTTGTAATTTTTACGACAGGGTCCCCCCTTACAACATTTTAGCAAAAAATGTTTTTCGTAAAAAATGCATTTTCTTACATTTTCTTACATTTACGGGTTTAGTCGGGACTCCGGATGACGTTTTGAGACATCTCCTACAACTACAGCACCAGAATTGTGCTGCTCAAACAAGTCCGCTTTTTGAATTTTTTTTTGTAAAAAAAAAGTTTTCCCAAAAAACGCATTTTTGCCATTTTTAGGTTTTGTAGGGACTCCTGATGACCTTTTGAGACATCTCCTACAACTACAGTACCAGAATTGTACTGCTGAAGCAAGTCCGTTTTTTGGCATTTTTACGACAGGGTCCCCCCTTACGACATTTTAGCAAAAAATGTTTTTCTTAAAAAATGCATTTTCTTACATTGTCTTACATTTACGGGTTTAGTCGGGACTCCTGATGACGTTTTGAGACATCTCCTACAACTACAGCACCAGAATTGTGCTGCTGAAGCAAGTCCGTTTTTTGGAATTTTTACGACATTTTAGCAAAAAATGTTTTTCTTAAAAAATGCATTTTCTTACATTTTCTTACATTTACGGGTTTAGTCGGGACTCCTGATGACGTTTTGAGACATCTCCTACAACTACAGCACCAGAATTGTGCTGCTGAAGCAAGTCCGTTTTTTGGAATTTTTTTTTGTAAAAAAAAAGTTTTCCCAAAAAAAGCATTTCATGCCATTTTTAGGTTTTGTAGGGACTCCTGATGACGTTTTGAGACATCTCCTACAACTACAGCACCAGAATTGTACTGCTGAAGCAAGTCCGTTTTTTGGCATTTTTACGACAGGGTCCCCCCTTACGACATTTTAGCAAAAAATGTTTTTCTTAAAAAATGCATTTTCTTACATTTTCTTACATTTACGGGTTTAGTCGGGACTCCTGATGACGTTTTGAGACATCTCCTACAACTACAGCACCAGAATTGTGCTGCTGAAGCAAGTCCGTTTTTTGGAAAAAAATTTTGTAAAAAAAAAGTTTTCCCAAAAAAAGCATTTCATGCCATTTTTAGGTTTTGTAGGGACTCCTGATGACGTTTTGAGACATCTCCTACAACTACAGCACCAGATTTGTACTGCTGAAGCAAGTCCGTTTTTTGGCATTTTTACGACAGGGTCCCCCCTTACGACATTTTAGCAAAAAATGTTTTTCTTAAAAAATTCATTTTCTTACATTTTCTTACATTTACGGGTTTAGTCGGGACTCCTGATGACGTTTTGAGACATCTCCTACAACTACAGCACCAGAATTGTGCTGCTGAAGCAAGTCCGTTTTTTGTAATTTTTACGACAGGGTCCCTCCCCCCTTACGACATTTTAGCAAAAAATGTTTTTCTTAAAAAATGCATTTTCTTACATTTTCTTACATTTACGGGTTTAGTCGGGACTCCTGATGACGTTTTGAGACATCTCCTACAACTACAGCACCAGAATTGTGCTGCTGAAGCAAGTCTGTTTTTTGAATTTTTTTTTGTAAAAAAAAAGTTTTCCCAAAAAAAGCATTTTATGCCATTTTTAGGTTTTGTAGGGACTCCTGATGACGTTTTGAGACATCTCCTACAACTACAGCACCAGAATTGTGCTGCTGAAGCAAGTCCGTTTATTGGAATTTTTACGACATTTTAGCAAAAAATGTTTTTCTTAAAAAATGCATTTTCTTACATTTTCTTACATTTACGGGTTTAGTCGGGACTCCTGATGACGTTTTGAGACATCTCCTACAACTACAGCACCAGAATTGTGCTGCTCAAACAAGTCCGTTTTTTGAATTTTTTTTTGTAAAAAAAAGTTTTCCCAAAAAAAGCATTTTATGCCATTTTTAGGTTTTGTAGGGACTCCTGATGACGTTTTGAGACATCTCCTACAACTACAGCACCAGAATTGTGCTGCTCAAACAAGTCCGTTTTTTGAATTTTTTTTTGTAAAAAAAAAGTTTTCCCAAAAAAAGCATTTTATGCCATTTTTAGGTTTTGTAGGGACTCCTGATGACGTTTTGAGACATCTCCTACAACTACAGCACCAGAATTGTGCTGCTGAAGCAAGTCCGTTTTTTGTAATTTTTACGACAGGGTCCCCCCTTACGACATTTTAGCAAAAAATGTTTTTCGTAAAAAATGCATTTTCTTACATTTTCTTACATTTACGGGTTTAGTCGGGACTCCTGATGACGTTTTGAGACATCTCCTACAACTACAGCACCAGAATTGTGCTGCTGAAGCAAGTCCGTTTTTTGTAATTTTTACGACAGGGTCCCCCCTTACAACATTTTAGCAAAAAATGTTTTTCGTAAAAAATGCATTTTCTTACATTTTCTTACATTTACGGGTTTAGTCGGGACTCCGGATGACGTTTTGAGACATCTCCTACAACTACAGCACCAGAATTGTGCTGCTCAAACAAGTCCGCTTTTTGAATTTTTTTTTGTAAAAAAAAAGTTTTCCCAAAAAACGCATTTTTGCCATTTTTAGGTTTTGTAGGGACTCCTGATGACCTTTTGAGACATCTCCTACAACTACAGTACCAGAATTGTACTGCTGAAGCAAGTCCGTTTTTTGGCATTTTTACGACAGGGTCCCCCCTTACGACATTTTAGCAAAAAATGTTTTTCTTAAAAAATGCATTTTCTTACATTGTCTTACATTTACGGGTTTAGTCGGGACTCCTGATGACGTTTTGAGACATCTCCTACAACTACAGCACCAGAATTGTGCTGCTGAAGCAAGTCCGTTTTTTGGAATTTTTACGACATTTTAGCAAAAAATGTTTTTCTTAAAAAATGCATTTTCTTACATTTTCTTACATTTACGGGTTTAGTCGGGACTCCTGATGACGTTTTGAGACATCTCCTACAACTACAGCACCAGAATTGTGCTGCTGAAGCAAGTCCGTTTTTTGGAATTTTTTTTTGTAAAAAAAAAGTTTTCCCAAAAAAAGCATTTCATGCCATTTTTAGGTTTTGTAGGGACTCCTGATGACGTTTTGAGACATCTCCTACAACTACAGCACCAGAATTGTACTGCTGAAGCAAGTCCGTTTTTTGGCATTTTTACGACAGGGTCCCCCCTTACGACATTTTAGCAAAAAATGTTTTTCTTAAAAAATGCATTTTCTTACATTTTCTTACATTTACGGGTTTAGTCGGGACTCCTGATGACGTTTTGAGACATCTCCTACAACTACAGCACCAGAATTGTGCTGCTGAAGCAAGTCCGTTTTTTGGAAAAAATTTTTGTAAAAAAAAAGTTTTCCCAAAAAAAGCATTTCATGCCATTTTTAGGTTTTGTAGGGACTCCTGATGACGTTTTGAGACATCTCCTACAACTACAGCACCAGATTTGTACTGCTGAAGCAAGTCCGTTTTTTGGCATTTTTACGACAGGGTCCCCCCTTACGACATTTTAGCAAAAAATGTTTTTCTTAAAAAATTCATTTTCTTACATTTTCTTACATTTACGGGTTTAGTCGGGACTCCTGATGACGTTTTGAGACATCTCCTACAACTACAGCACCAGAATTGTGCTGCTGAAGCAAGTCCGTTTTTTGTAATTTTTACGACAGGGTCCCTCCCCCCTTACGACATTTTAGCAAAAAATGTTTTTCTTAAAAAATGCATTTTCTTACATTTTCTTACATTTACGGGTTTAGTCGGGACTCCTGATGACGTTTTGAGACATCTCCTACAACTACAGCACCAGAATTGTGCTGCTCAAACAAGTCCGCTTTTTGAATTTTTTTTTGTAAAAAAAAAGTTTTCCCAAAAAACGCATTTTATGCCATTTTTAGGTTTTGTAGGGACTCCTGATGACGTTTTGAGACATCTCCTACAACTACAGTACCAGAATTGTACTGCTGAAGCAAGTCCGTTTTTTGGCATTTTTACGACAGGGTCCCCCCTTACGACATTTTAGCAAAAAATGTTTTTCTTAAAAAATGCATTTTCTTACATTTTCTTACATTTACGGGTTTAGTCGGGACTCCTGATGACGTTTTGAGACATCTCCTACAACTACAGCACCAGAATTGTGCTGCTGAAGCAAGTCCGTTTTTTGTAATTTTTACGACAGGGTACCCCCTTACGACATTTTAGCAAAAAATGTTTTTCGTAAAAAATGCATTTTCTTACATTTTCTTACATTTACGGGTTTAGTCGGGACTCCTGATGACGTTTTGAGACATCTCCTACAACTACAGCACCAGAATTGTGCTGCTCAAACAAGTCCGCTTTTTGAATTTTTTTTTGTAAAAAAAAAGTTTTCCCAAAAAACGCATTTTATGCCATTTTTAGGTTTTGTAGGGACTCCTGATGACGTTTTGAGACATCTCCTACAACTACAGCACCAGAATTGTGCTGCTGAAGCAAGTCCGTTTTTTGGCATTTTTACGACATTTTAGCAAAAATGTTTTTCTTAAAAAATGCATTTTCTTACATTTTCTTACATTTACGGGTTTAGTCGGGACTCCTGATGACGTTTTGAGACATCTCCTACAACTACAGCACCAGAATTGTGCTGCTGAAGCAAGTCCGTTTTTTGGAATTTTTTTTTGTAAAAAAAAAGTTTTCCCAAAAAAAGCATTTCATGCCATTTTTAGGTTTTGTAGGGACTCCTGATGACGTTTTGAGACATCTCCTACAACTACAGCACCAGATTTGTACTGCTGAAGCAAGTCCGTTTTTTGGCATTTTTACGACAGGGTCCCCCCTTACGACATTTTAGCAAAAAATGTTTTTCTTAAAAAATTCATTTTCTTACATTTTCTTACATTTACGGGTTTAGTCGGGACTCCTGATGACGTTTTGAGACATCTCCTACAACTACAGCACCAGAATTGTGCTGCTGAAGCAAGTCCGTTTTTTGTAATTTTTACGACAGGGTCCCCCCTTACGACATTTTAGCAAAAAATGTTTTTCGTAAAAAATGCATTTTCTTACATTTTCTTACATTTACGGGTTTAGTCGGGACTCCTGATGACGTTTTGAGACATCTCCTACAATTACAGCACCAGAATTGTGCTGCTCAAACAAGTCCGCTTTTTGAATTTTTTTTTGTAAAAAAAAAGTTTTCCCAAAAAACGCATTTTATGCCATTTTTAGGTTTTGTAGGGACTCCTGATGACGTTTTGAGACATCTCCTACAACTACAGTACCAGAATTTTACTGCTGAAGCAAGTCCGTTTTTTGGCATTTTTACGACAGGGTCCCCCCTTACGACATTTTTGCAAAAAATGTTTTTCGTAAAAAATGCATTTTCTTACATTTTCTTACATTTACGGGTTTAGTCGGGACTCCTGATGACGTTTGGAGACATCTCCTACAACTACAGCACCAGAATTGTGCTGCTCAAACAAATCCGCTTTTTGAATTTTTTTTTGTAAAAAAAAAGTTTTCCCAAAAAAAGCATTTTATGCCATTTTTAGGTTTTGTAGGGACTCCTGATGACGTTTTGAGACACCTCCTACAACTACAGCACCAGATTTGTACTGCTGAAGCAAGTCCGTTTTTTGGCATTTTTACGACAGGGTCCCCCCTTACGACATTTTAGCAAAAAATGTTTTTCTTAAAAAATTCATTTTCTTACATTTTCTTACATTTACGGGTTTAGTCGGGACTCCTGATGACGTTTTGAGACAACTCCTACAACTACAGCACCAGAATTGTGCTGCTGAAGCAAGTCCGTTTTTTGGAATTTTTACGACAGGGTCCCCCCTTACGACATTTTAGCAAAAAATGTTTTTCGTAAAAAATGCATTTTCTTACATTTTCTTACATTTACGGGTTTAGTCGGGACTCCTGATGACGTTTTGAGACATATCCTACAACTACAGCACCAGAATTGTGCTGCTGAAGCAAGTCCGTTTTTTGTAATTTTTACGACAGGGTCCCCCCTTACGACATTTTAGCAAAAAATGTTTTTCGTAAAAAATGCATTTTCTTACATTTTCTTACATTTACGGGTTTAGTCGGGACTCCTGATGATGTTTTGAGACATCTCCTACAACTACAGCACCAGAATTGTGCTGCTCAAACAAGTCCGCTTTTTGAATTTTTTTTTGTAAAAAAAAAGTTTTCCCAAAAAACGCATTTTTGCCATTTTTAGGTTTTGTAGGGACTCCTGATGACGTTTTGAGACATCTCCTACAACTACAGTACCAGAATTGTACTGCTGAAGCAAGTCCGTTTTTTGGCATTTTTACGACAGGGTCCCCCCTTACGACATTTTAGCAAAAAATGTTTTTCTTAAAAAATGCATTTTCTTACATTGTCTTACATTTACGGGTTTAGTCGGGACTCCTGATGACGTTTTGAGACATCTCCTACAACTACAGCACCAGAATTGTGCTGCTGAAGCAAGTCCGTTTTTTGGAATTTTTACGACATTTTAGCAAAAAATGTTTTTCTTAAAAAATGCATTTTCTTACATTTTCTTACATTTACGGGTTTAGTCGGGACTCCTGATGACGTTTTGAGACATCTCCTACAACTACAGCACCAGAATTGTGCTGCTCAAACAAGTCCGTTTTTTGAATTTTTTTTTTGTAAAAAAAAAGTTTTCCCAAAAAAAGCATTTTATGCCATTTTTAGGTTTTGTAGGGACTCCTGATGACGTTTTCAGACATCTCCTACAACTACAGCACCAGAATTGTACTGCTGAAAAAAGTCAGTTTTTTGGCATTTTTACGACAGGGTCCCCCCTTACGACATTTTAGCAAAAAAAATTTTTCTTAAAAAATGCATTTTCTTACATTTTCTTACATTTACGGGTTTAGTCGGGACTCCTGATGACGTTTTGAGACATCTCCTACAACTACAGCACCAGAATTGTGCTGCTGAAGCAAGTCCGTTTTTTGGAATTTTTACGACATTTTAGCAAAAAATGTTTTTCTTAAAAAATGCATTTTCTTACATTTTCTTACATTTACGGGTTTAGTCGGGACTCCTGATGACGTTTTGAGACATCTCCTACAACTACAGCACCAGAATAGTACTGCTGAAGCAAGTCCGTTTTTTGGCATTTTTACGACAGGGTCCCCCCTTACGACATTTTAGCAAAAAATGTTTTTCTTAAAAAATGCATTTTCTTACATTTACGGATTTAGTCGGGACTCCTGATGACGTTTTGAGACATCTCCTACAACAACAGCACCAGAATTGTGCTGCTGAAGCAAGTCTGTTTTTTTGAATTTGTTTTACGACATTTTGCAAAATATTTTTTTTCCGTAAAATATGCATTTTCTTCTAATTTCTTCCATTTTCGGGTTTAGTCGGGACTCCTGATGACGTTTTGAGACATCTCCTACAACTACAGCACCAGAATTGTGCTGCTGAAGCAAGTCCGTTTTTTGGAAATTTTTTTTGTAAAAAAAAAGTTTTCCCAAAAAAAGCATTTCATGCCATTTTTAGGTTTTGTAGGGACTCCTGATGACGTTTTGAGACATCTCCTACAACTACAGCACCAGAATTGTACTGCTGAAGCAAGTCCGTTTTTTGGCATTTTTACGACAGGGTCCCCCCTTACGACATTTTAGCAAAAAATTTTTTTCTTAAAAAATGCATTTTCTTACATTTTCTTACATTTACGGGTTTAGTCGGGACTCCTGATGACGTTTTGAGACATCTCCTACAACTACAGCACCAGAATTGTGCTGCTGAAGCAAGTCCGTTTTTTGGAAAAAATTTTTGTAAAAAAAAAGTTTTCCCAAAAAAAGCATTTCATGCCATTTTTAGGTTTTGTAGGGACTCCTGATGACGTTTTGAGACATCTCCTACAACTAGAGCACCAGAATTGTGCTGCTGAAGCAAGTCTGTTTTTTGAATTTTTTTTTGTAAAAAAAAAGTTTTCCCAAAAAAAGCATTTTATGCCATTTTTAGGTTTTGTAGGGACTCCTGATGACGTTTTGAGACACCTCCTACAACTACAGCACCAGATTTGTACTGCTGAAGCAAGTCCGTTTTTTGGCATTTTTACGACAGGGTCCCCCCTTACGACATTTTAGCAAAAAATGTTTTTCTTAAAAAATGCATTTTCTTACATTTTCTTACATTTACGGGTTTAGTCGGGACTCCTGATGACGTTTTGAGACATCTCCTACAACTACAGCACCAGAATTGTGCTGCTCAAACAAGTCCGTTTTTTGAATTTTTTTTTGTAAAAAAAAAGTTTTCCCAAAAAAAGCATTTCATGCCATTTTTAGGTTTTGTAGGGACTCCTGATGACGTTTTGAGACATCTCCTACAACTACAGCACCAGAATTGTACTGCTGAAAAAAGTCAGTTTTTTGGCATTTTTACGACAGGGTCCCCCCTTACGACATTTTAGCAAAAAAAATTTTTCTTAAAAAATGCATTTTCTTACATTTTCTTACATTTACGGGTTTAGTCGGGACTCCTGATGACGTTTTGAGACATCTCCTACAACTACAGCACCAGAATTGTGCTGCTGAAGCAAGTCCGTTTTTTGGAATTTTTACGACATTTTAGCAAAAAATGTTTTTCTTAAAAAATGCATTTTCTTACATTTTCTTACATTTACGGGTTTAGTCGGGACTCCTGATGACGTTTTGAGACATCTCCTACAACTACAGCACCAGAATTGTGCTGCTCAAACAAGTCCGTTTTTTGAATTTTTTTTTGTAAAAAAAAAGTTTTCCCAAAAAAAGCATTTTATGCCATTTTTAGGTTTTGTAGGGACTCCTGATGACGTTTTGAGACATCTCCTACAACTACAGCACCAGAATTGTACTGCTGAAAAAAGTCAGTTTTTTGGCATTTTTACGACAGGGTCCCCCCTTACGACATTTTAGCAAAAAAAATTTTTCTTAAAAAATGCATTTTCTTACATTTTCTTACATTTACGGGTTTAGTCGGGACTCCTGATGACGTTTTGAGACATCTCCTACAACTACAGCACCAGAATTGTGCTGCTGAAGCAAGTCCGTTTTTTGGAATTTTTACGACATTTTAGCAAAAAATGTTTTTCTTAAAAAATGCATTTTCTTACATTTTCTTACATTTACGGGTTTAGTCGGGACTCCTGATGACGTTTTGAGACATCTCCTACACCTACAGCACCAGAATTGTACTGCTGAAGCAAGTCCGTTTTTTGGCATTTTTACGACAGGGTCCCCCCTTACGACATTTTAGCAAAAAATGTTTTTCTTAAAAAATGCATTTTCTTACATTTACGGATTTAGTCGGGACTCCTGATGACGTTTTGAGACATCTCCTACAACAACAGCACCAGAATTGTGCTGCTGAAGCAAGTCTGTTTTTTTGAATTTGTTTTACGACATTTTGCAAAATATTTTTTTTCCGTAAAATATGCATTTTCTTCTAATTTCTTCCATTTTCGGGTTTAGTCGGGACTCCTGATGACGTTTTGAGACATCTCCTACAACTACAGCACCAGAATTGTGCTGCTGAAGCAAGTCCGTTTTTTGGAAAAAATTTTTGTAAAAAAAAAAGTTTTCCCAAAAAAAGCATTTCATGCCATTTTTAGGTTTTGTAGGGACTCCTGATGACGTTTTGAGACATCTCCTACAACTAGAGCACCAGAATTGTGCTGCTGAAGCAAGTCTGTTTTTTGAATTTTTTTTTGTAAAAAAAAAGTTTTCCCAAAAAAAGCATTTTATGCCATTTTTAGGTTTTGTAGGGACTCCTGATGACGTTTTGAGACACCTCCTACAACTACAGCACCAGATTTGTACTGCTGAAGCAAGTCCGTTTTTTGGCATTTTTACGACAGGGTCCCCCCTTACGACATTTTAGCAAAAAATGTTTTTCTTAAAAAATTCATTTTCTTACATTTTCTTACATTTACGGGTTTAGTCGGGACTCCTGATGACGTTTTGAGACATCTCCTACAACTACAGCACCAGAATTGTGCTGCTCAAACAAGTCCGCTTTTTGAATTTTTTTTTGTAAAAAAAAAGTTTTCCCAAAAAAAGCATTTTATGCCATTTTTAGGTTTTGTAGGGACTCCTGATGACGTTTTGAGACATCTCCTACAACTAAAGCAACAGAATTGTACTGCTGAAGCAAGTCCGTTTTTTGGCATTTTTACGACAGGGTCCCCCCTTACGACATTTTAGGAAAAAATGTTTTTCTTAAAAAATGCATTTTCTTACATTTTCTTACATTTACGGGTTTAGTCGGGACTCCTGATGACGTTTTGAGACATCTCCTACAACTACAGCACCAGAATTGTGCTGCTGAAGCAAGTCCGTTTTTTGGAATTTTTACGACATTTTAGCAAAAAATGTTTTTCTTAAAAAATGCATTTTCTTACATTTTCTTACATTTACGGGTTTAGTCGGGACTCCTGATGACGTTTTGAGACATCTCCTACAACTACAGCACCAGAATTGTGCTGCTCAAACAAGTCCGTTTTTTGAATTTTTTTTTGTAAAAAAAAAGTTTTCCCAAAAAAAGCATTTTATGCCATTTTTAGGTTTTGTAGGGACTCCTGATGACGTTTTGAGACATCTCCTACAACTACAGCACCAGAAGTGTGCTGCTGAAGCAAGTCCGTTTTTTGGCATTTTTACGACATTTTAGCAAAAATGTTTTTCTTAAAAAATGCATTTTCTTACATTTTCTTACATTTACGGGTTAAGTCGGGACTCCTGATGACGTTTTGAGACATCTCCTACAACTACAGCACCAGAATTGTGCTGCTGAAGCAAGTCCGTTTTTTGGAAAAAATTTTTGTAAAAAAAAAGTTTTCCCAAAAAAAGCATTTCATGCCATTTTTAGGTTTTGTAGGGACTCCTGATGACGTTTTGAGACATCTCCTACAACTACAGCACCAGATTTGTACTGCTGAAGCAAGTCCGTTTTTTGGCATTTTTACGACATTTTAGCAAAAAATGTTTTTCTTAAAAAATTCATTTTCTTACATTTTCTTACATTTACGGGTTTAGTCGGGACTCCTGATGACGTTTTGAGACATCTCCTACAACTACAGCACCAGAATTGTGCTGCTGAAGCAAGTCCGTTTTTTGTAATTTTTACGACAGGGTCCCCCCTTACGACATTTTAGCAAAAAATGTTTTTCGTAAAAAATGCATTTTCTTACATTTTCTTACATTTACGGGTTTAGTCGGGACTCCTGATGACGTTTTGAGACATCTCCTACAACTACAGCACCAGAATTGTGCTGCTCAAACAAGTCCGCTTTTTGAATTTTTTTTTGTAAAAAAAAAGTTTTCCCAAAAAACGCATTTTATGCCATTTTTAGGTTTTGTAGGGACTCCTGATGACGTTTTGAGACATCTCCTACAACTACAGCACCAGAATTGTACTGCTGAAAAAAGTCAGTTTTTTGGCATTTTTACGACAGGGTCCCCCCTTACGACATTTTAGCAAAAAAATTTTTTCTTAAAAAATGCATTTTCTTACATTTTCTTACATTTACGGGTTTAGTCGGGACTCCTGATGACGTTTTGAGACATCTCCTACAACTACAGCACCAGAATTGTGCTGCTGAAGCAAGTCCTTTTTTTGGAATTTTTACGACATTTTAGTAAAAAATGTTTTTCTTAAAAAATGCATTTTCTTACATTTTCTTACATTTACGGGTTTAGTCGGGACTCCTGATGAGGTTTTGAGACATCTCCTACAACTACAGCACCAGAATTGTGCTGCTGAAGCAAGTCCGTTTTTTGGCATTTTTACGACAGGGTCCCCCCTTACGACATTTTAGCAAAAAATGTTTTTCTTAAAAAATGCATTTTCTTACATTGTCTTACATTTACGGGTTTAGTCGGGACTCCTGATGACGTTTTGAGACATCTACAACTAGAGCACCAGAATTGTGCTGCTGAAGCAAGTCTGTTTTTTGAATTTTTTTTAGTAAAAAAAAAGTTTTCCCAAAAAAAGCATTTTATGCCATTTTTAGGTTTTGTAGGGACTCCTGATGACGTTTTGAGACATCTCCTACAACTACAGCACCAGAATTGTACTGCTGAAGCAAGTCCGTTTTTTGGCATTTTTACGACAGGGTCCCCCCTTACGACATTTTAGGAAAAAATGTTTTTCTTAAAAAATGCATTTTCTTACATTTTCTTACATTTACGGGTTTAGTCGGGACTCCTGATGACGTTTTGAGACATCTCCTACAATTACAGCACCAGAATTGTGCTGCTGAAGCAAGTCCGTTTTTTGGAATTTTTACGACATTTTAGCAAAAAATGTTTTTCTTAAAAAATGCATTTTCTTACATTTTCTTACATTTACGGGTTTAGTCGGGACTCCTGATGACGTTTTGAGACATCTCCTACAACTACAGCACCAGAATTGTGCTGCTGAAGCAAGTCCGTTTTTTGGAATTTTTTTTTGTAAAAAAAAAGTTTTCCCAAAAAAAGCATTTCATGCCATTTTTATGTTTTGTAGGGACTCCTGATGACGTTTTGAGACATCTCCTACAACTACAGCACCAGAATTGTACTGATGAAGCAAGTCCGTTTTTTGGCATTTTTACGACAGGGTCCCCCCTTACGACATTTTAGCAAAAAATGTTTTTCTTAAAAAATGCATTTTCTTACATTTACGGATTTAGTCGGGACTCCTGATGACGTTTTGAGACATCTCCTACAACAACAGCACCAGAATTGTGCTGCTGAAGCAAGTCTGTTTTTTTGAATTTGTTTTACGACATTTTGCAAAATATTTTTTTTCCGTAAAATATGCATTTTCTTCTAATTTCTTCCATTTTCGGGTTTAGTCGGGACTCCTGATGACGTTTTGAGACATCTCCTACAACTACAGCACCAGAATTGTGCTGCTGAAGCAAGTCCGTTTTTTGTAATTTTTACGACAGGGTCCCCCCTTACGACATTTTAGCAAAAAATGTTTTTCGTAAAAAATGCATTTTCTTACATTTTCTTACATTTACGGGTTTAGTCGGGACTCCTGATGACGTTTTGAGACATCTCCTACAACTACAGCACCAGAATTGTGCTGCTCAAACAAGTCCGCTTTTTGAATTTTTTTTTGTAAAAAAAAAGTTTTCCCAAAAAACGCATTTTTGCCATTTTTAGGTTTTGTAGGGACTCCTGATGACGTTTTGAGACATCTCCTACAACTACAGTACCAGAATTGTACTGCTGAAGCAAGTCCGTTTTTTGGCATTTTTACGACAGGGTCCCCCCTTACGACATTTTAGCAAAACATTTTTTTCTTAAAAAATGCATTTTCTTACATTGTCTTACATTTACGGGTTTAGTCGGGACTCCTGATGACGTTTTGAGACATCTCCTACAACTAGAGCACCAGAATTGTGCTGCTGAAGCAAGTCTGTTTTTTGAATTTTTTTTTGTAAAAAAAAAGTTTTCCCAAAAAAAGCATTTTATGCCATTTTTAGGTTTTGTAGGGACTCCTGATGACGTTTTGAGACATCTCCTACAACTACAGCACCAGAATTGTACTGCTGAAGCAAGTCCGTTTTTTGGCATTTTTACGACAGGGTCCCCCCTTACGACATTTTAGCAAAAAATGTTTTTCTTAAAAAATGCATTTTCTTACATTTTCTTACATTTACGGGTTTAGTCGGGACTCCTGATGACGTTTTGAGACATCTCCTACAACTACAGCACCAGAATTGTGCTGCTGAAGCAAGTCCGTTTTTTTGGAATTTTTACGACATTTTAGCAAAAAATGTTTTTCTTAAAAAATGCATTTTCTTACATTTTCTTACATTTACGGGTTTAGTCGGGACTCCTGATGACGTTTTGAGACATCTCCTACAACTACAGCACCAGAATTGTGCTGCTGAAGCAAGTCCGTTTTTTGGAATTTTTTTTTGTAAAAAAAAAGTTTTCCCAAAAAAAGCATTTCATGCCATTTTTAGGTTTTGTAGGGACTCCTGATGACGTTTTGAGACATCTCCTACAACTACAGCACCAGAATTGTACTGCTGAAGCAAGTCCGTTTTTTGGCATTTTTACGACAGGGTCCCCCCTTACGACATTTTAGCAAAAAATGTTTTTCTTAAAAAATGCATTTTCTTACATTTTCTTACATTTACGGGTTTAGTCGGGACTCCTGATGACGTTTTGAGACATCTCCTACAACTACAGCACCAGAATTGTGCTGCTGAAGCAAGTCCGTTTTTTGGAATTTTTACGACATTTTAGCAAAAAATGTTTTTCTTAAAAAATGCATTTTCTTACATTTTCTTACATTTACGGGTTTAGTCGGGACTCCTGATGACGTTTTGAGACATCTCCTACAACTACAGCACCAGAATTGTGCTGCTGAAGCAAGTCCGTTTTTTGGAATTTTTACGACAGGGTCTCCCCCATTACGACATTTTAGCAAAAAATGTTTTTCTTAAAAAATACATTTTCTTACATTTACGTGTTTAGTCGGGACTCCTGATGACGTTTTGAGACATCTCCTACAACTACAGCACCAGAATTGTACTGCTGAAAAAAGTCAGTTTTTTGGCATTTTTACGACAGGGTCCCCCCTTACGACATTTTAGCAAAAAAATTGTTTCTTAAAAAATGCATTTTCTTACATTTTCTTACATTTACGGGTTTAGTCGGGACTCCTGATGACGTTTTGAGACATCTCCTACAACTACAGCACCAGAATTGTGCTGCTGAAGCAAGTCCGTTTTTTGGAATTTTTTTTTGTAAAAAAAAAGTTTTCCCAAAAAAAGCATTTCATGCCATTTTTAGGTTTTGTAGGGACTCCTGATGACGTTTTGAGACATCTCCTACAACTACAGCACCAGAATTGTGCTGCTGAAGCAAGTCCGTTTTTTGTAATTTTAACGACAGGGTCCCCCCTTACGACATTTTAGCAAAAAATGTTTTTCGTAAAAAATGCATTTTCTTACATTGTCTTACATTTACGGGTTTAGTCGGGACTCCTGATGACGTTTTGAGACATCTCCTACAACTAGAGCACCAGAATTGTGCTGCTGAAGCAAGTCTGTTTTTTGAATTTTTTTTTGTAAAAAAAAAGTTTTCCCAAAAAAAGCATTTTATGCCATTTTTAGGTTTTGTAGGGACTCCTGATGACGTTTTGAGACATCTCCTACAACTACAGCACCAGAATTGTACTGCTGAAGCAAGTCAGTTTTTTGGCATTTTTACGACATTTTAGCAAAAAATGTTTTTCTTAAAAAATGCATTTTCTTACATTTTCTTACATTTACGGGTTTAGTCGGGACTCCTGATGACGTTTTGAGACATCTCCTACAACTACAGCACCAGAATTGTGCTGCTGAAGCAAGTCCGTTTTTTGGAATTTTTACGACATTTTAGCAAAAAATGTTTTTCTTAAAAAATGCATTTTCTTACATTTTCTTACATTTACGGGTTTAGTCGGGACTCCTGATGACGTTTTGAGACATCTCCTACAACTACAGCACCAGAATTGTGCTGCTGAAGCAAGTCCGTTTTTTGGAATTTTTTTTTGTAAAAAAAAAGTTTTCCCAAAAAAAGCATTTCATGCCATTTTTATGTTTTGTAGGGACTCCTGATGACGTTTTGAGACATCTCCTACAACTACAGCACCAGAATTGTACTGCTGAAGCAAGTCCGTTTTTTGGCATTTTTACGACAGGGTCCCCCCTTACGACATTTTAGCAAAAAATGTTTTTCGTAAAAAATGCATTTTCTTACATTTTCTTACATTTACGGGTTTAGTCGGGACTCCTGATGACGTTTTGAGACATCTCCTACAACTACAGCACCAGAATTGTGCTGCTCAAACAAGTCCGCTTTTTGAATTTTTTTTTGTAAAAAAAAAGTTTTCGCAAAAAACGCATTTTATGCCATTTTTAGGTTTTGTAGGGACTCCTGATGACGTTTTGAGACATCTCCTACAACTACAGCACCAGAATTGTACTGCTGAAAAAAGTCAGTTTTTTGGCATTTTTACGACAGGGTCCCCCCTTACGACATTTTAGCAAAAAATGTTTTTCTTAAAAAATGCATTTTCTTACATTGTCTTACATTTACGGGTTTAGTCGGGACTCCTTTTGAGACATCTACAACTAGAGCACCAGAATTGTGCTGCTGAAGCAAGTCTGTTTTTTGAATTTTTTTTTGTAAAAAAAAAGTTTTCCCAAAAAAAGCATTTTATGCCATTTTTAGGTTTTGTAGGGACTCCTGATGACGTTTTGAGACATCTCCTACAACTACAGCACCAGAATTGTACTGCTGAAGCAAGTCCGTTTTTTGGCATTTTTACGACAGGGTCCCCCCTTACGACATTTTAGGAAAAAATATTTTTCTTAAAAAATGCATTTTCTTACATTTTCTTACATTTACGGGTTTAGTCGGGACTCCTGATGACGTTTTGAGACATCTCCTACAACTACAGCACCAGAATTGTGCTGCTGAAGCAAGTCCGTTTTTTGGAATTTTTACGACATTTTAGCAAAAAATTTTTTTCTTAAAAAATGCATTTTCTTACATTTTCTTACATTTACGGGTTTAGTCGGGACTCCTGATGACGTTTTGAGACATCTCCTACAACTACAGCACCAGAATTGTGCTGCTGAAGCAAGTCCGTTTTTTGGAATTTTTTTTTGTAAAAAAAAAGTTTTCCCAAAAAAAGCATTTCATGCCATTTTTATGTTTTGTAGGGACTCCTGATGACGTTTTGAGACATCTCCTACAACTACAGCACCAGAATTGTACTGATGAAGCAAGTCCGTTTTTTGGCATTTTTACGACAGGGTCCCCCCTTACGACATTTTAGCAAAAAATGTTTTTCTTAAAAAATGCATTTTCTTACATTTACGGATTTAGTCGGGACTCCTGATGACGTTTTGAGACATCTCCTCCAACAACAGCACCAGAATTGTGCTGCTGAAGCAAGTCTGTTTTTTTGAATTTGTTTTACGACATTTTGCAAAATATTTTTTTTCCGTAAAATATGCATTTTCTTCTAATTTCTTCCATTTTCGGGTTTAGTCGGGACTCCTGATGACGTTTTGAGACATCTCCTACAACTACAGCACCAGAATTGTGCTGCTGAAGCAAGTCCGTTTTTTGGAATTTTTACGACAGGGTCCCCCCTTACGACATTTTAGCAAAAAATGTTTTTCGTAAAAAATGCATTTTCTTACATTTTCTTACATTTACGGGTTTAGTCGGGACTCCTGATGACGTTTTGAGACATATCCTACAACTACAGCACCAGAATTGTGCTGCTGAAGCAAGTCCGTTTTTTGTAATTTTTACGACAGGGTCCCCCCTTACGACATTTTAGCAAAAAATGTTTTTCGTAAAAAATGCATTTTCTTACATTTTCTTACATTTACGGGTTTAGTCGGGACTCCTGATGACGTTTTGAGACATCTCCTACAACTACAGCACCAGAATTGTGCTGCTGAAGCAAGTCCGTTTTTTGGAATTTTTACGACATTTTAGCAAAAAATGTTTTTCTTAAAAAATGCATTTTCTTACATTTTCTTACATTTACGGGTTTAGTCGGGACTCCTGATGACGTTTTGAGACATCTCCTACAACTACAGTACCAGAATTGTACTGCTGAAGCAAGTCCGTTTTTTGGCATTTTTACGACAGGGTCCCCCCTTACGACATTTTAGCAAAACATTTTTTTCTTAAAAAATGCATTGTCTTACATTTACGGGTTTAGTCGGGACTCCTGATGACGTTTTGAGACATCTCCTACAACTAGAGCACCAGAATTGTGCTGCTGAAGCAAGTCTGTTTTTTGAATTTTTTTTTGTAAAAAAAAAGTTTTCCCAAAAAAAGCATTTTATGCCATTTTTAGGTTTTGTAGGGACTCCTGATGACGTTTTGAGACATCTCCTACAACTAAAGCAACAGAATTGTACTGCTGAAGCAAGTCCGTTTTTTGGCATTTTTACGACAGGGTCCCCCCTTACGACATTTTAGGAAAAAATGTTTTTCTTAAAAAATGCATTTTCTTACATTTTCTTACATTTACGGGTTTAGTCGGGACTCCTGATGACGTTTTGAGACATCTCCTACAACTACAGCACCAGAATTGTGCTGCTGAAGCAAGTCCGTTTTTTTGGAATTTTTTCGACATTTTAGCAAAAAATGTTTTTCTTAAAAAATGCATTTTCTTACATTTTCTTACATTTACGGGTTTAGTCGGGACTCCTGATGACGTTTTGAGACATCTCCTACAACTACAGCACCAGAATTGTGCTGCTGAAGCAAGTCCGTTTTTTGGAATTTTTTTTTGTAAAAAAAAAGTTTTCCCAAAAAAAGCATTTCATGCCATTTTTAGGTTTTGTAGGGACTCCTGATGACGTTTTGAGACATCTCCTACAACTACAGCACCAGAATTGTACTGCTGAAGCAAGTCCGTTTTTTGGCATTTTTACGACAGGGTCCCCCCTTACGACATTTTAGCAAAAAATGATTTTCTTAAAAAATGCATTTTCTTACATTTTCTTACATTTACGGGTTTAGTCGGGACTCCTGATGACGTTTTGAGACATATCCTACAACTACAGCACCAGAATTGTGCTGCTGAAGCAAGTCCGTTTTTTGTAATTTTTACGACAGGGTCCCCCCTTACGACATTTTAGCAAAAAATGTTTTTCGTAAAAAATGCATTTTCTTACATTTTCTTACATTTACGGGTTTAGTCGGGACTCCTGATGACGTTTTGAGACATCTCCTACAACTACAGCACCAGAATTGTGCTGCTCAAACAAGTCCGCTTTTTGAATTTTTTTTTGTAAAAAAAAAGTTTTCCCAAAAAACGCATTTTATGCCATTTTTAGGTTTTGTAGGGACTCCTGATGACGTTTTGAGACATCTCCTACAACTACAGTACCAGAATTGTACTGCTGAAGCAAGTCCGTTTTTTGGCATTTTTACGACAGGGTCCCCCCTAACGACATTTTAGCAAAAAATGTTTTTCTTAAAAAATGCATTTTCTTACATTTTCTTACATTTACGGGTTTAGTCGGGACTCCTGATGACGTTTTGAGACATCTCCTACAACTACAGCACCAGAATTGTGCTGCTGAAGCAAGTCCGTTTTTTGTAATTTTTACGACAGGGTACCCCCTTACGACATTTTAGCAAAAAATGTTTTTCGTAAAAAATGCATTTTCTTACATTTTCTTACATTTACGGGTTTAGTCGGGACTCCTGATGACGTTTTGAGACATCTCCTACAACTACAGCACCAGAATTGTGCTGCTCAAACAAGTCCGCTTTTTGAATTTTTTTTTGTAAAAAAAAAGTTTTCCCAAAAAACGCATTTTATGCCATTTTTAGGTTTTGTAGGGACTCCTGATGACGTTTTGAGACATCTCCTACAACTACAGCACCAGAATTGTACTGCTGAAAAAAGTCAGTTTTTTGGCATTTTTACGACAGGGTCCCCCCTTACGACATTTTAGCAAAAAAAATTTTTCTTAAAAAATGCATTTTCTTACATTTTCTTACATTTACGGGTTTAGTCGGGACTCCTGATGACGTTTTGAGACATCTCCTACAACTACAGCACCAGAATTGTGCTGCTGAAGCAAGTCCTTTTTTTGGAATTTTTACGACATTTTAGTAAAAAATGTTTTTCTTAAAAAATGCATTTTCTTACATTTTCTTACATTTACGGGTTTAGTCGGGACTCCTGATGAGGTTTTGAGACATCTCCTACAACTACAGCACCAGAATTGTGCTGCTGAAGCAAGTCCGTTTTTTGGCATTTTTACGACAGGGTCCCCCCTTACGACATTTTAGCAAAAAATGTTTTTCTTAAAAAATGCATTTTCTTACATTGTCTTACATTTACGGGTTTAGTCGGGACTCCTGATGACGTTTTGAGACATCTACAACTAGAGCACCAGAATTGTGCTGCTGAAGCAAGTCTGTTTTTTGAATTTTTTTTAGTAAAAAAAAAGTTTTCCCAAAAAAAGCATTTTATGCCATTTTTAGGTTTTGTAGGGACTCCTGATGACGTTTTGAGACATCTCCTACAACTACAGCACCAGAATTGTACTGCTGAAGCAAGTCCGTTTTTTGGCATTTTTACGACAGGGTCCCCCCTTACGACATTTTAGGAAAAAATGTTTTTCTTAAAAAATGCATTTTCTTACATTTTCTTACATTTACGGGTTTAGTCGGGACTCCTGATGACGTTTTGAGACATCTCCTACAATTACAGCACCAGAATTGTGCTGCTGAAGCAAGTCCGTTTTTTGGAATTTTTACGACATTTTAGCAAAAAATGTTTTTCTTAAAAAATGCATTTTCTTACATTTTCTTACATTTACGGGTTTAGTCGGGACTCCTGATGACGTTTTGAGACATCTCCTACAACTACAGCACCAGAATTGTGCTGCTGAAGCAAGTCCGTTTTTTGGAATTTTTTTTTGTAAAAAAAAAGTTTTCCCAAAAAAAGCATTTCATGCCATTTTTATGTTTTGTAGGGACTCCTGATGACGTTTTGAGACATCTCCTACAACTACAGCACCAGAATTGTACTGATGAAGCAAGTCCGTTTTTTGGCATTTTTACGACAGGGTCCCCCCTTACGACATTTTAGCAAAAAATGTTTTTCTTAAAAAATGCATTTTCTTACATTTACGGATTTAGTCGGGACTCCTGATGACGTTTTGAGACATCTCCTACAACAACAGCACCAGAATTGTGCTGCTGAAGCAAGTCTGTTTTTTTGAATTTGTTTTACGACATTTTGCAAAATATTTTTTTTCCGTAAAATATGCATTTTCTTCTAATTTCTTCCATTTTCGGGTTTAGTCGGGACTCCTGATGACGTTTTGAGACATCTCCTACAACTACAGCACCAGAATTGTGCTGCTGAAGCAAGTCCGTTTTTTGTAATTTTTACGACAGGGTCCCCCCTTACGACATTTTAGCAAAAAATGTTTTTCGTAAAAAATGCATTTTCTTACATTTTCTTACATTTACGGGTTTAGTCGGGACTCCTGATGACGTTTTGAGACATCTCCTACAACTACAGCACCAGAATTGTGCTGCTCAAACAAGTCCGCTTTTTGAATTTTTTTTTGTAAAAAAAAAGTTTTCCCAAAAAACGCATTTTTGCCATTTTTAGGTTTTGTAGGGACTCCTGATGACGTTTTGAGACATCTCCTACAACTACAGTACCAGAATTGTACTGCTGAAGCAAGTCCGTTTTTTGGCATTTTTACGACAGGGTCCCCCCTTACGACATTTTAGCAAAACATTTTTTTCTTAAAAAATGCATTTTCTTACATTGTCTTACATTTACGGGTTTAGTCGGGACTCCTGATGACGTTTTGAGACATCTCCTACAACTAGAGCACCAGAATTGTGCTGCTGAAGCAAGTCTGTTTTTTGAATTTTTTTTTGTAAAAAAAAAGTTTTCCCAAAAAAAGCATTTTATGCCATTTTTAGGTTTTGTAGGGACTCCTGATGACGTTTTGAGACATCTCCTACAACTACAGCACCAGAATTGTACTGCTGAAGCAAGTCCGTTTTTTGGCATTTTTACGACAGGGTCCCCCCTTACGACATTTTAGCAAAAAATGTTTTTCTTAAAAAATGCATTTTCTTACATTTTCTTACATTTACGGGTTTAGTCGGGACTCCTGATGACGTTTTGAGACATCTCCTACAACTACAGCACCAGAATTGTGCTGCTGAAGCAAGTCCGTTTTTTTGGAATTTTTACGACATTTTAGCAAAAAATGTTTTTCTTAAAAAATGCATTTTCTTACATTTTCTTACATTTACGGGTTTAGTCGGGACTCCTGATGACGTTTTGAGACATCTCCTACAACTACAGCACCAGAATTGTGCTGCTGAAGCAAGTCCGTTTTTTGGAATTTTTTTTTGTAAAAAAAAAGTTTTCCCAAAAAAAGCATTTCATGCCATTTTTAGGTTTTGTAGGGACTCCTGATGACGTTTTGAGACATCTCCTACAACTACAGCACCAGAATTGTACTGCTGAAGCAAGTCCGTTTTTTGGCATTTTTACGACAGGGTCCCCCCTTACGACATTTTAGCAAAAAATGTTTTTCTTAAAAAATGCATTTTCTTACATTTTCTTACATTTACGGGTTTAGTCGGGACTCCTGATGACGTTTTGAGACATCTCCTACAACTACAGCACCAGAATTGTGCTGCTGAAGCAAGTCCGTTTTTTGGAATTTTTACGACATTTTAGCAAAAAATGTTTTTCTTAAAAAATGCATTTTCTTACATTTTCTTACATTTACGGGTTTAGTCGGGACTCCTGATGACGTTTTGAGACATCTCCTACAACTACAGCACCAGAATTGTGCTGCTGAAGCAAGTCCGTTTTTTGGAATTTTTACGACAGGGTCTCCCCCATTACGACATTTTAGCAAAAAATGTTTTTCTTAAAAAATACATTTTCTTACATTTACGTGTTTAGTCGGGACTCCTGATGACGTTTTGAGACATCTCCTACAACTACAGCACCAGAATTGTACTGCTAAAAAAAGTCAGTTTTTTGGCATTTTTACGACAGGGTCCCCCCTTACGACATTTTAGCAAAAAAATTGTTTCTTAAAAAATGCATTTTCTTACATTTTCTTACATTTACGGGTTTAGTCGGGACTCCTGATGACGTTTTGAGACATCTCCTACAACTACAGCACCAGAATTGTGCTGCTGAAGCAAGTCCGTTTTTTGGAATTTTTTTTTGTAAAAAAAAAGTTTTCCCAAAAAAAGCATTTCATGCCATTTTTAGGTTTTGTAGGGACTCCTGATGACGTTTTGAGACATCTCCTACAACTACAGCACCAGAATTGTGCTGCTGAAGCAAGTCCGTTTTTTGTAATTTTAACGACAGGGTCCCCCCTTACGACATTTTAGCAAAAAATGTTTTTCGTAAAAAATGCATTTTCTTACATTGTCTTACATTTACGGGTTTAGTCGGGACTCCTGATGACGTTTTGAGACATCTCCTACAACTAGAGCACCAGAATTGTGCTGCTGAAGCAAGTCTGTTTTTTGAATTTTTTTTTGTAAAAAAAAAGTTTTCCCAAAAAAAGCATTTTATGCCATTTTTAGGTTTTGTAGGGACTCCTGATGACGTTTTGAGACATCTCCTACAACTACAGCACCAGAATTGTACTGCTGAAGCAAGTCAGTTTTTTGGCATTTTTACGACATTTTAGCAAAAAATGTTTTTCTTAAAAAATGCATTTTCTTACATTTTCTTACATTTACGGGTTTAGTCGGGACTCCTGATGACGTTTTGAGACATCTCCTACAACTACAGCACCAGAATTGTGCTGCTCAAACAAGTCCGCTTTTTGAATTTTTTTTTGTAAAAAAAAAGTTTTCCCAAAAAACGCATTTTTGCCATTTTTAGGTTTTGTAGGGACTCCTGATGACGTTTTGAGACATCTCCTACAACTACAGTACCAGAATTGTACTGCTGAAGCAAGTCCGTTTTTTGGCATTTTTACGACAGGGTCCCCCCTTACGACATTTTAGCAAAACATTTTTTTCTTAAAAAATGCATTTTCTTACATTGTCTTACATTTACGGGTTTAGTCGGGACTCCTGATGACGTTTTGAGACATCTCCTACAACTAGAGCACCAGAATTGTGCTGCTGAAGCAAGTCTGTTTTTTGAATTTTTTTTTGTAAAAAAAAAGTTTTCCCAAAAAAAGCATTTTATGCCATTTTTAGGTTTTGTAGGGACTCCTGATGACGTTTTGAGACATCTCCTACAACTACAGCACCAGAATTGTGCTGCTGAAGCAAGTCCGTTTTTTTGGAATTTTTACGACATTTTAGCAAAAAATGTTTTTCTTAAAAAATGCATTTTCTTACATTTTCTTACATTTACGGGTTTAGTCGGGACTCCTGATGACGTTTTGAGACATCTCCTACAACTACAGCACCAGAATTGTGCTGCTGAAGCAAGTCCGTTTTTTGGAATTTTTTTTTGTAAAAAAAAAGTTTTCCCAAAAAAAGCATTTCATGCCATTTTTAGGTTTTGTAGGGACTCCTGATGACGTTTTGAGACATCTCCTACAACTACAGCACCAGAATTGTACTGCTGAAGCAAGTCCGTTTTTTGGCATTTTTACGACAGGGTCCCCCCTTACGACATTTTAGCAAAAAATGTTTTTCTTAAAAAATGCATTTTCTTACATTTTCTTACATTTACGGGTTTAGTCGGGACTCCTGATGACGTTTTGAGACATCTCCTACAACTACAGCACCAGAATTGTGCTGCTGAAGCAAGTCCGTTTTTTGGAATTTTTACGACATTTTAGCAAAAAATGTTTTTCTTAAAAAATGCATTTTCTTACATTTTCTTACATTTACGGGTTTAGTCGGGACTCCTGATGACGTTTTGAGACATCTCCTACAACTACAGCACCAGAATTGTGCTGCTGAAGCAAGTCCGTTTTTTGGAATTTTTACGACAGGGTCTCCCCCATTACGACATTTTAGCAAAAAATGTTTTTCTTAAAAAATACATTTTCTTACATTTACGTGTTTAGTCGGGACTCCTGATGACGTTTTGAGACATCTCCTACAACTACAGCACCAGAATTGTACTGCTAAAAAAAGTCAGTTTTTTGGCATTTTTACGACAGGGTCCCCCCTTACGACATTTTAGCAAAAAAATTGTTTCTTAAAAAATGCATTTTCTTACATTTTCTTACATTTACGGGTTTAGTCGGGACTCCTGATGACGTTTTGAGACATCTCCTACAACTACAGCACCAGAATTGTGCTGCTGAAGCAAGTCCGTTTTTTGGAATTTTTTTTTGTAAAAAAAAAGTTTTCCCAAAAAAAGCATTTCATGCCATTTTTAGGTTTTGTAGGGACTCCTGATGACGTTTTGAGACATCTCCTACAACTACAGCACCAGAATTGTGCTGCTGAAGCAAGTCCGTTTTTTGTAATTTTAACGACAGGGTCCCCCCTTACGACATTTTAGCAAAAAATGTTTTTCGTAAAAAATGCATTTTCTTACATTGTCTTACATTTACGGGTTTAGTCGGGACTCCTGATGACGTTTTGAGACATCTCCTACAACTAGAGCACCAGAATTGTGCTGCTGAAGCAAGTCTGTTTTTTGAATTTTTTTTTGTAAAAAAAAAGTTTTCCCAAAAAAAGCATTTTATGCCATTTTTAGGTTTTGTAGGGACTCCTGATGACGTTTTGAGACATCTCCTACAACTACAGCACCAGAATTGTACTGCTGAAGCAAGTCAGTTTTTTGGCATTTTTACGACATTTTAGCAAAAAATGTTTTTCTTAAAAAATGCATTTTCTTACATTTTCTTACATTTACGGGTTTAGTCGGGACTCCTGATGACGTTTTGAGACATCTCCTACAACTACAGCACCAGAATTGTGCTGCTGAAGCAAGTCCGTTTTTTGGAATTTTTACGACATTTTAGCAAAAAATGTTTTTCTTGAAAAATGCATTTTCTTACATTTTCTTACATTTACGGGTTTAGTCGGGACTCCTGATGACGTTTTGAGACATCTCCTACAACTACAGCACCAGAATTGTACTGCTGAAGCAAGTCCGTTTTTTGGAATTTTTTTTTGTAAAAAAAAAGTTTTCCCAAAAAAAGCATTTCATGCCATTTTTATGTTTTGTAGGGACTCCTGATGACGTTTTGAGACATCTCCTACAACTACAGCACCAGAATTGTACTGCTGAAGCAAGTCCGTTTTTTGGCATTTTTACGACAGGGTCCCCCCTTACGACATTTTAGCAAAAAATGTTTTTCGTAAAAAATGCATTTTCTTACATTTTCTTACATTTACGGGTTTAGTCGGGACTCCTGATGACGTTTTGAGACATCTCCTACAACTACAGCACCAGAATTGTGCTGCTCAAACAAGTCCGCTTTTTGAATTTTTTTTTGTAAAAACAAAGTTTTCGCAAAAAACGCATTTTATGCCATTTTTAGGTTTTGTAGGGACTCCTGATGACGTTTTGAGACATCTCCTACAACTACAGCACCAGAATTGTACTGCTGAAAAAAGTCAGTTTTTTGGCATTTTTACGACAGGGTCCCCCCTTACGACATTTTAGCAAAAAATGTTTTTCTTAAAAAATGCATTTTCTTACATTGTCTTACATTTACGGGTTTAGTCGGGACTCCTTTTGAGACATCTACAACTAGAGCACCAGAATTGTGCTGCTGAAGCAAGTCTGTTTTTTGAATTTTTTTTTGTAAAAAAAAAGTTTTCCCAAAAAAAGCATTTTATGCCATTTTTAGGTTTTGTAGGGACTCCTGATGACGTTTTGAGACATCTCCTACAACTACAGCACCAGAATTGTACTGCTGAAGCAAGTCAGTTTTTTGGCATTTTTACGACATTTTAGCAAAAAATGTTTTTCTTAAAAAATGCATTTTCTTACATTTTCTTACATTTACGGGTTTAGTCGGGACTCCTGATGACGTTTTGAGACATCTCCTACAACTACAGCACCAGAATTGTGCTGCTGAAGCAAGTCCGTTTTTTGGAATTTTTACGACATTTTAGCAAAAAATGTTTTTCTTAAAAAATGCATTTTCTTACATTTTCTTACATTTACGGGTTTAGTCGGGACTCCTGATGACGTTTTGAGACATCTCCTACAACTACAGCACCAGAATTGTGCTGCTGAAGCAAGTCCGTTTTTTGGAATTTTTTTTTGTAAAAAAAAAGTTTTCCCAAAAAAAGCATTTCATGCCATTTTTATGTTTTGTAGGGACTCCTGATGACGTTTTGAGACATCTCCTACAACTACAGCACCAGAATTGTACTGCTGAAGCAAGTCCGTTTTTTGGCATTTTTACGACAGGGTCCCCCCTTACGACATTTTAGCAAAAAATGTTTTTCGTAAAAAATGCATTTTCTTACATTTTCTTACATTTACGGGTTTAGTCGGGACTCCTGATGACGTTTTGAGACATCTCCTACAACTACAGCACCAGAATTGTGCTGCTCAAACAAGTCCGCTTTTTGAATTTTTTTTTGTAAAAAAAAAGTTTTCCCAAAAAAAGCATTTTATGCCATTTTTAGGTTTTGTAGGGACTCCTGATGACGTTTTGAGACATCTCCTACAACTACAGCACCAGAATTGTGCTGCTGAAGCAAGTCCGTTTTTTGGCATTTTTACGACAGGGTCCCCCCTTATGACATTTTAGCAAAAAATGTTTTTCGTAAAAAATGCATTTTCTTACATTGTCTTACATTTACGGGTTTAGTCGGGACTCCTTTTGAGACATCTACAACTAGAGCACCAGAATTGTGCTGCTGAAGCAAGTCTGTTTTTTGAATTTTTTTTTGTAAAAAAAAAGTTTTCCCAAAAAAAGCATTTTATGCCATTTTTAGGTTTTGTAGGGACTCCTGATGACGTTTTGAGACATCTCCTACAACTACAGCACCAGAATTGTACTGCTGAAGCAAGTCCGTTTTTTGGCATTTTTACGACAGGGTCCCCCCTTACGACATTTTAGGAAAAAATATTTTTCTTAAAAAATGCATTTTCTTACATTTTCTTACATTTACGGGTTTAGTCGGGACTCCTGATGACGTTTTGAGACATCTCCTACAACTACAGCACCAGAATTGTGCTGCTGAAGCAAGTCCGTTTTTTGGAATTTTTACGACATTTTAGCAAAAAATTTTTTTCTTAAAAAATGCATTTTCTTACATTTTCTTACATTTACGGGTTTAGTCGGGACTCCTGATGACGTTTTGAGACATCTCCTACAACTACAGCACCAGAATTGTGCTGCTGAAGCAAGTCCGTTTTTTGGAATTTTTTTTTGTAAAAAAAAAGTTTTCCCAAAAAAAGCATTTCATGCCATTTTTATGTTTTGTAGGGACTCCTGATGACGTTTTGAGACATCTCCTACAACTACAGCACCAGAATTGTACTGCTGAAGCAAGTCCGTTTTTTGGCATTTTTACGACAGGGTCCCCCCTTACGACATTTTAGCAAAAAATGTTTTTCTTAAAAAATGCATTTTCTTACATTTACGGATTTAGTCGGGACTCTTGATGACGTTTTGAGACATCTCCTACAACAACAGCACCAGAATTGTGCTGCTGAAGCAAGTCTGTTTTTTTGAATTTGTTTTACGACATTTTGCAAAATATTTTTTTTCCGTAAAATATGCATTTTCTTCTAATTTCTTCCATTTTCGGGTTTAGTCGGGACTCCTGATGACGTTTTGAGACATCTCCTACAACTACAGCACCAGAATTGTGCTGCTGAAGCAAGTCCATTTTTTGGAATTTTTACGACAGGGTCCCCCCTTACGACATTTTAGCAAAAAATGTTTTTCGTAAAAAATGCATTTTCTTACATTTACGGGTTTAGTCGGGACTCCTGATGACGTTTTGAGACATCTCCTACAACTACAGCACCAGAATTGTGCTGCTGAAGCAAGTCCGTTTTTTGTAATTTTTACGACAGGGTCCCCCCTTACGACATTTTAGCAAAAAATGTTTTTCGTAAAAAATGCATTTTCTTACATTTTCTTACATTTACGGGTTTAGTCGGGACTCCTGATGACGTTTTGAGACATCTCCTACAACTACAGCACCAGAATTGTGCTGCTCAAACAAGTCCGCTTTTTGAATTTTTTTTTGTAAAAAAAAAGTTTTCCCAAAAAACGCATTTTTGCCATTTTTAGGTTTTGTAGGGACTCCTGATGACGTTTTGAGACATCTCCTACAACTACAGTACCAGAATTGTACTGCTGAAGCAAGTCCGTTTTTTGGCATTTTTACGACAGGGTCCCCCCTTACGACATTTTAGCAAAAAATGTTTTTCTTAAAAAATGCATTTTCTTACATTGTCTTACATTTACGGGTTTAGTCGGGACTCCTGATGACGTTTTGAGACATCTCCTACAACTAGAGCACCAGAATTGTGCTGCTGAAGCAAGTCTGTTTTTTGAATTTTTTTTTGTAAAAAAAAAGTTTTCCCAAAAAAAGCATTTTATGCCATTTTTAGGTTTTGTAGGGACTCCTGATGACGTTTTGAGACATCTCCTACAACTAAAGCAACATAATTGTACTGCTGAAGCAAGTCCGTTTTTTGGCATTTTTACGACAGGGTCCCCCCTTACGACATTTTAGGAAAAAATGTTTTTCTTAAAAAATGCATTTTCTTACATTTTCTTACATTTACGGGTTTAGTCGGGACTCCTGATGACGTTTTGAGACATCTCCTACAACTACAGCACCAGAATTGTGCTTCTGAAGCAAGTCCGTTTTTTGGAATTTTTACGACATTTTAGCAAAAAATGTTTTTCTTAAAAAATGCATTTTCTTACATTTTCTTACATTTACGGGTTTAGTCGGGACTCCTGATGACGTTTTGAGACATCTCCTACAACTACAGCACCAGAATTGTGCTGCTCAAACAAGTCCGTTTTTTGAATTTTTTTTTGTAAAAAAAAAGTTTTCCCAAAAAAAGCATTTTATGCCATTTTTAGGTTTTGTAGGGACTCCTGATGACGTTTTGAGACATCTCCTACAACTACAGCACCAGAATTGTGCTGCTGAAGCAAGTCCGTTTTTTGGCATTTTTACGACATTTTAGCAAAAATGTTTTTCTTAAAAAATGCATTTTCTTACATTTTCTTACATTTACGGGTTTAGTCGGGACTCCTGATGACGTTTTGAGACATCTCCTACAACTACAGCACCAGAATTGTGCTGCTGAAGCAAGTCCGTTTTTTGGAATTTTTTTTTGTAAAAAAAAAGTTTTCCCAAAAAAAGCATTTCATGCCATTTTTAGGTTTTGTAGGGACTCCTGATGACGTTTTGAGACATCTCCTACAACTACAGCACCAGAATTGTACTGCTGAAGCAAGTCCGTTTTTTGGCATTTTTACGACATTTTAGCAAAAAATGTTTTTCTTAAAAAATGCATTTTCTCACATTTTCTTACATTTACGGGTTTAGTCGGGACTCCTGATGACGTTTTAAGACATCTCCTACAACTACAGCACCAGAATTGTACTGCTGAAGCAAGTCCGTTTTTTGGCATTTTTACGACAGGGTCCCCCCTTACGACATTTTAGCAAAAAATGTTTTTCTTAAAAAATGCATTTTCTCAAATTTTCTTACATTTACGGGTTTAGTCGGGACTCCTGATGACGTTTTAAGACATCTCCTACAACTACAGCACCAGAATTGTGCTGCTGAAGCAAGTCCGTTTTTTGTAATTTTTACGACAGGGTCCCCCCTTACGACATTTTAGCAAAAAATGTTTTTCGTAAAAAATGCATTTTCTTACATTTACGGGTTTAGTCGGGACTCCTGATGACGTTTTGAGACATCTCCTACAACTACAGCACCAGAATTGTGCTGCTGAAGGACGTCTGTTTTTTGAATTTTTTTCTGTAAAAAAAAAGTTTTCCCAAAAAAAGCATTTTATGCCATTTTTAGGTTTTGTAGGGACTCCTGATGACGTTTTAAGACATCTCCTACAACTACAGCACCAGAATTGTGCTGCTGAATCAAGTCCGTTTTTTGGAATTTTTACGACAGGGTCCCCCCTTACGACATTTTAGCAAAAAATGTTTTTCGTAAAAAATGCATTTTCTTACATTTTCTTACATTTACGGGTTTAGTCGGGACTCCTGATGACGTTTTGAGACATCTCCTACAACTACAGCACCAGAATTGTGCTGCTGAATGAAGTCCGTTTTTTGGAATTTTTACGACAGGGTCCCCCCTTACGACATTTTAGCAAAAAATGTTTTTCGTAAAAAATGCATTTTCTTACATTTTCTTACATTTACGGGTTTAGTCGGGACTCCTGATGACGTTTTGAGACATCTCCTACAACTACAGCACCAGAATTGTGCTGCTGAATCAAGTCCGTTTTTTGGAATTTTTACGACAGGGTCCCCCCTTACGACATTTTAGCAAAAAATGTTTTTCGTAAAAAATGCATTTTCTTACATTTTCTTACATTTACGGGTTTAGTCGGGACTCCTGATGACGTTTTGAGACATCTCCTACAACTACAGCACCAGAATTGTGCTGCTGAAGCAAGTCTGTTTTTTGAAATTTTTTTTGTAAAAAAAAAGTTTTCCCAAAAAAAGCATTTTATGCCATTTTTAGGTTTTGTAGGGACTCCTGATGACGTTTTGAGACATCTCCTACAACTACAGCACCAGAATTGTACTGCTGAAGCAAGTCCGTTTTTTGGCATTTTTACGACAGGGTCCCTCCCCCCTTACGACATTTTAGCAAAAAATGTTTTTCGTAAAAAATGCATTTTCTTAAATTTTCTTACATTTACGGGTTTAGTCGGGACTCCTGATGACGTTTTGAGACATCTCCTACAACTACAGCACCAGAATTGTGCTGCTGAAGCAAGTCTGTTTTTTGAATTTTTTTTTGTAAAAAAAAAGGTTTTCCCAAAAAAAGCATTTTATGCCATTTTTAGGTTTTGTAGGGACTCCTGATGACGTTTTGAGACATCTCCTACAACTACAGCACCAGAATTGTACTGCTGAAGCAAGTCCGTTTTTTGGCATTTTTACGATAGGGTCCCCCCTCACGACATTTTAGCAAAAAATGTTTTTCGTAAAAAATGCATTTTCTTACATTTTCTTACATTTACGGGTTTAGTCGGGACTACTGATGACGTTTTGAGACATCTCCTACAACTACAGCACCAGAATTGTGCTGCTGAAGGACGTCTGTTTTTTGAATTTTTTTCTGTAAAAAAAAAGTTTTCCCAAAAAAAGCATTTTATGCCATTTTTATGTTTAGTAGGGACTCCTGATGACGTTTTAAGACATCTCCTACAACTACAGCACCAGAATTGTACTGCTAAAGCAAGTCCGTTTTTTGGAATTTTTACGACAGGGTCCTCCCCCCTTACGACATTTTAGCAAAAAATGTTTTTCGTAAAAAATGCATTTTCTTACATTTTCTTACATTTACGGGTTTAGTCGGGACTCCTGATGACGTTTTGAGACATCTCCTACAACTACAGCACCAGAATTGTGCTGCTGAAGCAAGTTTGTTTTTTGAATTTTTTTTTGTAAAAAAAAAGTTTTCCCAAAAAAAGCATTTTATGCCATTTTTAGGTTTTGTAGGGACTCCTGATGACGTTTTGAGACATCTCCTACAACTACAGCACCAGAATTGTACTGCTGAAGCAAGTCCGTTTTTTTGAATTTTTACGACATTTTAGCAAAAAATGTTTTTCTTAAAAAATGCATTTTCTTACATTTACGGGTTTAGTCGGGACTCCTGATGACGTTTTGAGACATCTCCTACAACAACAGCACCAGAATTGTGCTGCTGAAGCAATTCTGTTTTTTGAATTTTTTTTTGTTAAAAAAAAAGTTTTCCCAAAAAAAGCATTTTATGCCATTTTTAGGTTTTGTAGGGACTCCTGATGACGTTTTAAGACATCTCCTACAACTACAGCACCAGAATTGTGCTGCTGAATCAAGTCCGTTTTTTGGAATTTTTACGACAGGGTCCCCCCTTACGACATTTTAGCAAAAAATGTTTTTCGTAAAAAATGCATTTTCTTACATTTTCTTACATTTACGGGTTTAGTCGGGACTCCTGATGACGTTTTGAGACATCTCCTACAACTACAGCACCAGAATTGTACTGCTGAAGCAAGTCCGTTTTTTGGCATTTTTACGACCCTTACGACATTTTAGCAAAAAATGTTTTTCGTAAAAAATGCATTTTCTTACATTTACGGGTTTAGTCGGGACTCCTGATGACGTTTTGAGACATCTCTTACAACTACAGCACCAGAATTGTACTGCTGAAGCAAGTCCGTTTTTTGGCATTTTTACGACAGGGTCCCCCCTTACGACATTTTAGCAAAAAATGTTTTTCGTAAAAAATGCATTTTCTTACATTTTCTTACATTTACGGGTTTAGTCGGGACTCCTGATGACGTTTTGAGACATCTCCTACAACTACAGCACCAGAATTGTGCTGCTCAAAAAAGTCTGTTTTTTGAATTTTTTTTTGTAAAAAAAAAGTTTTCCCAAAAAAAGCATTTTATGCCATTTTTAGGTTTTGTAGGGACTCCTGATGACGTTTTAAGACATCTCCTACAACTACAGCACCAGAATTGTGCTGCTGAATCAAGTCCGTTTTTTGGAATTTTTACGACAGGGTCCCCCCTTACGACATTTTAGCAAAAAATGTTTTTCTTAAAAAATGCATTTTCTTACATTTTTTTATATTTACGGGTTTAGTCGGGACTCCTGATGACGTTTTGAGACATCTCCTACAACTACAGCACCAGAATTGTGCTGCTGAAGCAAGTCTGTTTTTTGAATTTTTTTTTGTAAAAAAAAAGTTTTCCCAAAAAAAGCATTTTATGCCATTTTTAGGTTTTGTAGGGACTCCTGATGACGTTTTGAGACATCTGCTACAACTACAGCACCAGAATTGTACTGCTGAAGCAAGTCCGTTTTTTGGCATTTTTACAACAGGGTCCCCCCTTACGACATTTTAGCAAAAAATGTTTTTCTTAAAAAATGCATTTCCTTACATTTTCTTACATTTACGGGTTTAGTCGGGACTCCTGATGACGTTTTGAGACATCTCCTACAACTACAGCACCAGAATTGTGCTGCTCAAACAAGTCCGTTTTTTGAATTTTTTTTTGTAAAAAAAAAGTTTTCCCAAAAAAAGCATTTTATGCCATTTTTAGGTTTTGTAGGGACTCCTGATGACGTTTTAAGACATCTCCTACAAGTACAGCACCAGAATTGTGCTGCTGAATCAAGTCCGTTTTTTGGAATTTTTACGACAGGGTCCCCCCTTACGACATTTTAGCAAAAAATGTTTTTCGTAAAAAATGCATTTTTTTACATTTTCTTACATTTGCGGGTTTAGTCGGGACTCCTGGTGACGTTTTGAGACATCTCCTACAACTACAGCACCAGAATTGTGCTGCTGAATCAAGTCCGTTTTTTGGAATTTTTACGACAGGGTCCCCCCTTACGACATTTTAGCAAAAAATGTTTTTCGTAAAAAATGCATTTTCTTACATTTTCTTACATTTACGGGTTTAGTCGGGACTCCTGATGACGTTTTGAGACATCTCCTACAACAACAGCACCAGAATTGTGCTGCTGAAGCAAGTCTGTTTTTTGAATTTTTTTTTGTAAAATTTTTTTTTCCCATAAAAAGCATTTTATGCCATTTTTAGGTTTTGTAGGGACTCCTGATGACGTTTTGAGACATCTCCTACAACTACAGCACCAGAATTGTACTGCTGAAGCAAGTCCGTTTTTTGGCATTTTTACGACAGGGTCCCCCCTTACGACATTTTAGCAAAAAATGTTTTTCGTAAAAAATGCATTTTCTTACATTTTCTTACATTTACGGGTTTAGTCGGGACTCCTGGTGACGTTTTGAGACATCTCCTACAACTACAGCACCAGAATTGTGCTGCTGAATCAAGTCCGTTTTTTGGAATTTTTACGACAGGGTCCCCCCTTACGACATTTTAGCAAAAAATGTTTTTCTTAAAAAATGCATTTTCTTACATTTACGGGTTTAGTCGGGACTCCTGGTGACGTTTTGAGACATCTCCTACAACTACAGCACCAGAATTGTGCTGCTCAAACAAGTCCGTTTTTTGAATTTTTTTTTGTAAAAAAAAAGTTTTCCCAAAAAAAGCATTTTATGCCATTTTTAGGTTTTGTAGGGACTCCTGATGACGTTTTAAGACATCTCCTACAACTACAGCACCAGAATTGTGCTGCTGAATCAAGTCCGTTTTTTGGAATTTTTACGACAGGGTCCCCCCTTACGACATTTTAGCAAAAAATGTTTTTCTTAAAAAATGCATTTTCTTACATTTTTTTATATTTACGGGTTTAGTCGGGACTCCTGATGACGTTTTGAGACATCTCCTACAACTACAGCACCAGAATTGTGCTGCTGAAGCAAGTCTGTTTTTTGAATTTTTTTTTGTAAAAAAAAAGTTTTCCCAAAAAAAGCATTTTATGCCATTTTTAGGTTTTGTAGGGACTCCTGATGACGTTTTGAGACATCTGCTACAACTACAGCACCAGAATTGTACTGCTGAAGCAAGTCCGTTTTTTGGCATTTTTACGACAGGGTCCCCCCTTACGACATTTTAGCAAAAAATGTTTTTCTTAAAAAATGCATTTCCTTACATTTTCTTACATTTACGGGTTTAGTCGGGACTCCTGATGACGTTTTGAGACATCTCCTACAACTACAGCACCAGAATTGTGCTGCTCAAACAAGTCCGTTTTTTGAATTTTTTTTTGTAAAAAAAAAGTTTTCCCAAAAAAAGCATTTTATGCCATTTTTAGGTTTTGTAGGGACTCCTGATGACGTTTTAAGACATCTCCTACAAGTACAGCACCAGAATTGTGCTGCTGAATCAAGTCCGTTTTTTGGAATTTTTACGACAGGGTCCCCCCTTACGACATTTTAGCAAAAAATGTTTTTCGTAAAAAATGCATTTTTTTACATTTTCTTACATTTGCGGGTTTAGTCGGGACTCCTGGTGACGTTTTGAGACATCTCCTACAACTACAGCACCAGAATTGTGCTGCTGAATCAAGTCCGTTTTTTGGAATTTTTACGACAGGGTCCCCCCTTACGACATTTTAGCAAAAAATGTTTTTCGTAAAAAATGCATTTTCTTACATTTTCTTACATTTACGGGTTTAGTCGGGACTCCTGATGACGTTTTGAGACATCTCCTACAACAACAGCACCAGAATTGTGCTGCTGAAGCAAGTCTGTTTTTTGAATTTTTTTTTGTAAAATTTTTTTTTCCCATAAAAAGCATTTTATGCCATTTTTAGGTTTTGTAGGGACTCCTGATGACGTTTTGAGACATCTCCTACAACTACAGCACCAGAATTGTACTGCTGAAGCAAGTCCGTTTTTTGGCATTTTTACGACAGGGTCCCCCCTTACGACATTTTAGCAAAAAATGTTTTTCGTAAAAAATGCATTTTCTTACATTTTCTTACATTTACGGGTTTAGTCGGGACTCCTGGTGACGTTTTGAGACATCTCCTACAACTACAGCACCAGAATTGTGCTGCTGAATCAAGTCCGTTTTTTGGAATTTTTACGACAGGGTCCCCCCTTACGACATTTTAGCAAAAAATGTTTTTCTTAAAAAATGCATTTTCTTACATTTACGGGTTTAGTCGGGACTCCTGGTGACGTTTTGAGACATCTCCTACAACTACAGCACCAGAATTGTGCTGCTCAAACAAGTCCGTTTTTTGAATTTTTTTTTGTAAAAAAAAAGTTTTCCCAAAAAAAGCATTTTATGCCATTTTTAGGTTTTGTAGGGACTCCTGATGACGTTTTAAGACATCTCCTACAACTACAGCACCAGAATTGTGCTGCTGAATCAAGTCCGTTTTTTGGAATTTTTACGACAGGGTCCCCCCTTACGACATTTTAGCAAAAAATGTTTTTCGTAAAAAATGCATTTTCTTACATTTTCTTACATTTACGGGTTTAGTCGGGACTCCTGATGACGTTTTGAGACATCTCCTACAACTACAGCACCAGAATTGTGCTGCTGAAGCAAGTCCGTTTTTTGAATTTTTTTTTTGTAAAAAAAAAGTTTTCCCAAAAAAAGCATTTTATGCCATTTTTAGGTTTTGTAGGGACTCCTGATGACGTTTTAAGACATCTCCTACAACTACAGCACCAGAATTGTACTGCTGAAGCAAGTCCGTTTTTTGGCATTTTTACGACAGGGTCCCCCCTTACGACATTTTAGCAAAACATGTTTTTCGTAAAAAATGCATTTTCTTACATTTACGGGTTTAGTCGGGACTCCTGATGACGTTTTGAGACATCTCCTACAACTACAGCACCAGAATTGTGCTGCTGAAGGACGTCTGTTTTTTGAATTTTTTTTTGTAAAAAAAAAGTTTTCCCAAAAAAAGCATTTTATGCCATTTTTAGGTTTTGTAGGGACTCCTGATGACGTTTTGAGACATCTCCTACAACTACAGCACCAGAATTGTACTGCTGAAGCAAGTCCGTTTTTTGGCATTTTTACGACAGGGTCCCCCCTTACGACATTTTAGCAAAAAATGTTTTTCGTAAAAAATGCATTTTCTTACATTTTCTTACATTTACGGGTTTAGTCGGGACTCCTGATGACGTTTTGAGACATCTCCTACAACTACAGCACCAGAATTGTGCTGCTGAAGCAAGTCTGTTTTTTGAATTTTTTTTTGTAAAAAAAAAGTTTTCCCAAAAAAAGCATTTTATGCCATTTTTAGGTTTTGTAGGGACTCCTGATGACGTTTTGAGACATCTCCTACAACTACAGCACCAGAATTGTGCTGCTGAATCAAGTCCGTTTTTTGGAATTTTTACGACAGGGTCCCCCCTTACAACATTTTAGCAAAAAATGTTTTTCGTAAAAAATGCATTTTCTTACATTTTCTTACATTTACGGGTTTAGTCGGGACTCCTGATGACGTTTTGAGACATCTCCTACAACTACAGCACCAGAATTGTGCTGCTGAAGCAAGTTTGTTTTTTGAATTTTTTTTTGTAAAAAAAAAGTTTTCCCAAAAAAAGCATTTTATGCCATTTTTAGGTTTTGTAGGGACTCCTGATGACGTTTTGAGACATCTCCTACAACTACAGCACCAGAATTGTGCTGCTGAAGCAAGTCTGTTTTTTGAATTTTTTTTTGTAAAAAAAAAGTTTTCCCAAAAAAAGCATTTTATGCCATTTTTAGGTTTTGTAGGGACTCCTGATGACGTTTTGAGACATCTCCTACAACTACAGCACCAGAATTGTGCTGCTGAAGCAAGTCTGTTTTTTGAATTTTTTTTTGTAAAAAAAAAGTTTTCCCAAAAAAAGCATTTCATGCCATTTTTAGGTTTTGTAGGGACTCCTGGTGATGTTTTAAGACATCTCCTACAACTACAGCACCAGAATTGTGCTGCTGAATCAAGTCGGTTTTTTGGAATTTTTACGACAGGGTCCCCCCTTACGACATTTTAGCAAAAAATGTTTTTCGTAAAAAATGCATTTTCTTACATTTACGGGTTTAGTCGGGACTCCTGATGACGTTTTCAGACATCTCCTACAACTACAGCACCAGAATTGTGCTGCTGAAGGACGTCTGTTTTTTGAATTTTTTTCTGTAAAAAAAAAGTTTTCCCAAAAAAAGCATTTTATGCCATTTTTAGGTTTTGTAGGGACTCCTGATGACGTTTTAAGACATCTCCTACAACTACAGCACCAGAATTGTGCTGCTGAATCAAGTCCGTTTTTTGGAATTTTTACGACAGGGTCCCCCCTTACGACATTTTAGCAAAAAATGTTTTTCGTAAAAAATGCATTTTCTTACATTTTCTTACATTTACGGGTTTAGTCGGGACTCCTGATGACGTTTTGAGACATCTCCTACAACTACAGCACCAGAATTGTGCTGCTGAAGCAAGTCTGTTTTTTGAATTTTTTTTTGTAAAAAAAAAGTTTTCCCAAAAAAAGCATTTTATGCCATTTTTAGGTTTTGTAGGGACTCCTGATGACGTTTTGAGACATCTCCTACAACTACAGCACCAGAATTGTACTGCTGAAGCAAGTCCGTTTTTTGGCATTTTTACGACAGGGTCCCCCCTTACGACATTTTAGCAAAAAATGTTTTTCGTAAAAAATGCATTTTCTTACATTTTCTTACATTTACGGGTTTAGTCGGGACTCCTGATGACGTTTTGAGACATCTCCTACAACTACAGCACCAGAATTGTGCTGCTCAAACAAGTCCGTTTTTTGAATTTTTTTTTGTAAAAAAAAAGTTTTCCCAAAAAAAGCATTTTATGCCATTTTTAGGTTTTGTAGGGACTCCTGATGACGTTTTAAGACATCTCCTACAACTACAGCACCAGAATTGTGCTGCTGAATCAAGTCCGTTTTTTGGAATTTTTACGACAGGGTCCCCCCTCACGACATTTTAGCAAAAAATGTTTTTCGTAAAAAATGCATTTTCTTACATTTTCTTACATTTACGGGTTTAGTCGGGACTCCTGATGACGTTTTGAGACATCTCCTACAACTACAGCACCAGAATTGTGCTGCTGAAGCAAGTCCGTTTTTTGAATTTTTTTTTGTAAAAAAAAAGTTTTCCCAAAAAAAGCATTTTATGCCATTTTTAGGTTTTGTAGGGACTCCTGATGACGTTTTAAGACATCTCCTACAACTACAGCACCAGAATTGTACTGCTGAAGCAAGTCCGTTTTTTGGCATTTTTACGACAGGGTCCCCCCTTACGACATTTTAGCAAAAAATGTTTTTCGTAAAAAATGCATTTTCTTACATTTTCTTACATTTACGGGTTTAGTCGGGACTCCTGATGACGTTTTGAGACATCTCCTACAACTACAGCACCAGAATTGTGCTGCTCAAACAAGTCCGTTTTTTGAATTTTTTTTTGTAAAAAAAAAGTTTTCCCAAAAAAAGCATTTTATGCCATTTTTAGGTTTTGTAGGGACTCCTGATGACGTTTTAAGACATCTCCTACAACTACAGCACCAGAATTGTGCTGCTGAATCAAGTTCGTTTTTTGGAATTTTTACGACAGGGTCCCCCCTTACGACATTTTAGCAAAAAATGTTTTTCTTAAAAAATGCATTTTCTTACATTTTCTTACATTTACGGGTTTAGTCGGGACTCCTGATGACGTTTTGAGACATCTCCTACAACTACAGCACCAGAATTGTGCTGCTGAAGCAAGTCCGTTTTTTGTAATTTTTACGACAGGGTCCCCCCTTACGACATTTTAGCAAAAAATGTTTTTCGTAAAAAATGCATTTTCTTACATTTTCTTACATTTACGGGTTTAGTCGGGACTCCTGATGACGTTTTGAGACATCTCCTACAACTACAGCACCAGAATTGTGCTGCTCAAACAAGTCCGCTTTTTGAATTTTTTTTTGTAAAAAAAAAGTTTTCCCAAAAAACGCATTTTATGCCATTTTTAGGTTTTGTAGGGACTCCTGATGACGTTTTGAGACATCTCCTACAACTACAGTACCAGAATTTTACTGCTGAAGCAAGTCCGTTTTTTGGCATTTTTACGACAGGGTCCCCCCTTACGACATTTTTGCAAAAAATGTTTTTCTTAAAAAATGCATTTTCTTACATTTTCTTACATTTACGGGTTTAGTCGGGACTCCTGATGACGTTTTGAGACATCTCCTACAACTACAGCACCAGAATTGTGCTGCTGAAGCAAGTCCGTTTTTTGTAATTTTTACGACAGGGTACCCCCTTACGACATTTTTGCAAAAAATGTTTTTCTTAAAAAATGCATTTTCTTACATTTTCTTACATTTACGGGTTTAGTCGGGACTCCTGATGACGTTTTGAGACATCTCCTACAACTACAGCACCAGAATTGTGCTGCTCAAACAAATCCGCTTTTTGAATTTTTTTTTGTAAAAAAAAAGTTTTCCCAAAAAACGCATTTTATGCCATTTTTAGGTTTTGTAGGGACTCCTGATGACGTTTTGAGACATCTCCTACAACTACAGTACCAGAATTGTACTGCTGAAGCAAGTCCGTTTTTTGGCATTTTTACGACAGGGTCCCCCCTTACGACATTTTAGCAAAAAATGTTTTTCTAAAAAAATGCATTTTCTTACATTTTCTTACATTTACGGGTTTAGTCGGGACTCCTGATGACGTTTTGAGACATCTCCTACAACTAGAGCACCAGAATTGTGCTGCTGAAGCAAGTCTGTTTTTTGAATTTTTTTTTGTAAAAAAAAAGTTTTCCCAAAAAAAGCATTTTATGCCATTTTTAGGTTTTGTAGGGACTCCTGATGACGTTTTGAGACACCTCCTACAACTACAGCACCAGATTTGTACTGCTGAAGCAAGTCCGTTTTTTGGCATTTTTACGACAGGGTCCCCCCTTACGACATTTTAGCAAAAAATGTTTTTCTTAAAAAATTCATTTTCTTACATTTTCTTACATTTACGGGTTTAGTCGGGACTCCTGATGACGTTTTGAGACATCTCCTACAACTACAGCACCAGAATTGTGCTGCTGAAGCAAGTCCGTTTTTTGGAATTTTTACGACAGGGTCCCCCCTTACGACATTTTAGCAAAAAATGTTTTTCGTAAAAAATGCATTTTCTTACATTTTCTTACATTTACGGGTTTAGTCGGGACTCCTGATGACGTTTTGAGACATCTCCTACAACTACAGCACCAGAATTGTGCTGCTGAAGCAAGTCCGTTTTTTGTAATTTTTACGACAGGGTCCCCCCTTACGACATTTTAGCAAAAAATGTTTTTCGTAAAAAATGCATTTTCTTACATTTTCTTACATTTACGGGTTTAGTCGGGACTCCTGATGACGTTTTGAGACATCTCCTACAACTACAGCACCGGAATTGTGCTGCTCAAACAAGTCCGCTTTTTGAATTTTTTTTTGTAAAAAAAAAGTTTTCCCAAAAAACGCATTTTTGCCATTTTTAGGTTTTGTAGGGACTCCTGATGACGTTTTGAGACATCTCCTACAACTACAGTACCAGAATTGTACTGCTGAAGCAAGTCCGTTTTTTGGCATTTTTACGACAGGGTCCCCCCTTACGACATTTTAGCAAAAAATGTTTTTCTTAAAAAATGCATTTTCTTACATTGTCTTACATTTACGGGTTTAGTCGGGACTCCTGATGACGTTTTGAGACATCTCCTACAACTAGAGCACCAGAATTGTGCTGCTGAAGCAAGTCTGTTTTTTGAATTTTTTTTTGTAAAAAAAAAGTTTTCCCAAAAAAAGCATTTTATGCCATTTTTAGGTTTTGTAGGGACTCCTGATGACGTTTTGAGACATCTCCTACAACTAAAGCAACAGAATTGTACTGCTGAAGCAAGTCCGTTTTTTGGCATTTTTACGACAGGGTCCCCCCTTACGACATTTTAGGAAAAAATGTTTTTCTTAAAAAATGCATTTTCTTACATTTTCTTACATTTACGGGTTTAGTCGGGACTTCTGATGACGTTTTGAGACATCTCCTACAACTACAGCACCAGAATTGTGCTGCTGAAGCAAGTCCGTTTTTTGGAATTTTTACGACATTTTAGCAAAAAATGTTTTTCTTAAAAAATGCATTTTCTTACATTTTCTTACATTTACGGGTTTAGTCGGGACTCCTGATGACGTTTTGAGACATCTCCTACAACTACAGCACCAGAATTGTGCTGCTCAAACAAGTCCGTTTTTTGAATTTTTTTTTGTAAAAAAAAAGTTTTCCCAAAAAAAGCATTTTATGCCATTTTTAGGTTTTGTAGGGACTCCTGATGACGTTTTGAGACATCTCCTACAACTACAGCACCAGAATTGTGCTGCCGAAGCAAGTCCGTTTTTTGGCATTTTTACGACATTTTAGCAAAAATGTTTTTCTTAAAAAATGCATTTTCTTACATTTTCTTACATTTACGGGTTTAGTCGGGACTCCTGATGACGTTTTGAGACATCTCCTACAACTACAGCACCAGAATTGTGCTGCTGAAGCAAGTCCGTTTTTTGGAATTTTTTTTTGTAAAAAAATTTTTCCCAAAAAAAGCATTTCATGCCATTTTTAGGTTTTGTAGGGACTCCTGATGACGTTTTGAGACATCTCCTACAACTACAGCACCAGAATTGTACTGCTGAAGCAAGTCCGTTTTTTGGCATTTTTACGACAGGGTCCCCCCTTACGACATTTTAGCAAAAAATGTTTTTCTTAAAAAATGCATTTTCTTACATTTTCTTACATTTACGGGTTTAGTCGGGACTCCTGATGACGTTTTAAGACATCTCCTACAACTACAGCACCAGAATTGTGCTGCTGAAGCAAGTCCGTTTTTTGTAATTTTTACGACAGGGTCCCCCCTTACGACATTTTAGCAAAAAATGTTTTTCGTAAAAAATGCATTTTCTTACATTTTCTTACATTTACGGGTTTAGTCGGGACTCCTGATGACGTTTTGAGACATCTCCTACAACTACAGCACCAGAATTGTGCTGCTCAAACAAGTCCGCTTTTTGAATTTTTTTTTGTAAAAAAAAAGTTTTCCCAAAAAACGCATTTTATGCCATTTTTAGGTTTTGTAGGGACTCCTGATGACGTTTTGAGACATCTCCTACAACTACAGTACCAGAATTGTACTGCTGAAGCAAGTCCGTTTTTTGGCATTTTTACGACAGGGTCCCTTACGACATTTTAGCAAAAAATGTTTTTCTTAAAAAATGCATTTTCTTACATTTTCTTACATTTACGGGTTAAGTCGGGACTCCTGATGACGTTTTGAGACATCTCCTACAACTACAGCACCAGAATTGTGCTGCTGAAGCAAGTCCGTTTTTTGGAAATTTTTTTTGTAAAAAAAAAGTTTTCCCAAAAAAAGCATTTCATGCCATTTTTAGGTTTTGTAGGGACTCCTGATGACGTTTTGAGACATCTCCTACAACTACAGTACCAGAATTGTACTGCTGAAGCAAGTCCGTTTTTTGGCATTTTTACGACAGGGTCCCCCCTTACGACATTTTAGCAAAAAATGTTTTTCTTAAAAAATGCATTTTCTTACATTGTCTTACATTTACGGGTTTAGTCGGGACTCCTGATGACGTTTTGAGACATCTCCTACAACTAGAGCACCAGAATTGTGCTGCTGAAGCAAGTCTGTTTTTTGAATTTTTTTTTGTAAAAAAAAAGTTTTCCCAAAAAAAGCATTTTATGCCATTTTTAGGTTTTGTAGGGACTCCTGATGACGTTTTGAGACATCTCCTACAACTAAAGCAACAGAATTGTACTGCTGAAGCAAGTCCGTTTTTTGGCATTTTTACGACAGGGTCCCCCCTTACGACATTTTAGGAAAAAATGTTTTTCTTAAAAAATGCATTTTCTTACATTTTCTTACATTTACGGGTTTAGTCGGGACTTCTGATGACGTTTTGAGACATCTCCTACAACTACAGCACCAGAATTGTGCTGCTGAAGCAAGTCCGTTTTTTGGAATTTTTACGACATTTTAGCAAAAAATGTTTTTCTTAAAAAATGCATTTTCTTACATTTTCTTACATTTACGGGTTTAGTCGGGACTCCTGATGACGTTTTGAGACATCTCCTACAACTACAGCACCAGAATTGTGCTGCTCAAACAAGTCCGTTTTTTGAATTTTTTTTTGTAAAAAAAAAGTTTTCCCAAAAAAAGCATTTTATGCCATTTTTAGGTTTTGTAGGGACTCCTGATGACGTTTTGAGACATCTCCTACAACTACAGCACCAGAATTGTGCTGCCGAAGCAAGTCCGTTTTTTGGCATTTTTACGACATTTTAGCAAAAATGTTTTTCTTAAAAAATGCATTTTCTTACATTTTCTTACATTTACGGGTTTAGTCGGGACTCCTGATGACGTTTTGAGACATCTCCTACAACTACAGCACCAGAATTGTGCTGCTGAAGCAAGTCCGTTTTTTGGAAATTTTTTTTGTAAAAATTTTTTTTCCCAAAAAAAGCATTTCATGCCATTTTTAGGTTTTGTAGGGACTCCTGATGACGTTTTGAGACATCTCCTACAACTACAGCACCAGAATTGTACTGCTGAAGCAAGTCCGTTTTTTGGCATTTTTACGACAGGGTCCCCCCTTACGACATTTTAGCAAAAAATGTTTTTCGTAAAAAATGCATTTTCTTACATTTTCTAACATTTACGGGTTTAGTCGGGACTCCTGATGACGTTTTGAGACATCTCCTACAACTACAGCACCAGAATTGTGCTGCTCAAACAAGTCCGCTTTTTGAATTTTTTTTTGTAAAAAAAAAGTTTTCCCAAAAAACGCATTTTATGCCATTTTTAGGTTTTGTAGGGACTCCTGATGACGTTTTGAGACATCTCCTACAACTACAGTACCAGAATTGTACTGCTGAAGCAAGTCCGTTTTTTGGCATTTTTACGACAGGGTCCCCCCTTACGACATTTTAGCAAAAAATGTTTTTCTTAAAAAATGCATTTTCTTACATTTTCTTACATTTACGGGTTAAGTCGGGACTCCTGATGACGTTTTGAGACATCTCCTACAACTACAGCACCAGAATTGTGCTGCTGAAGCAAGTCCGTTTTTTGGAAATTTTTTTTGTAAAAAAAAAGTTTTCCCAAAAAAAGCATTTCATGCCATTTTTAGGTTTTGTAGGGACTCCTGATGACGTTTTGAGACATCTCCTACAACTACAGCACCAGATTTGTACTGCTGAAGCAAGTCCGTTTTTTGGCATTTTTACGACAGGGTCCCCCCTTACGACATTTTAGCAAAAAATGTTTCTCGTAAAAAATGCATTTTCTTACATTTACGGGTTTAGTCGGGACTCCTGATGACGTTTTGAGACATCTCCTACAACTACAGCACCAGAATTGTGCTGCTGAAGCAAGTTTGTTTTTTGAATTTTTTTTTGTAAAAAAAAAGTTTTCCCAAAAAAAGCATTTTATGCCATTTTTAGGTTTTGTAGGGACTCCTGATGACGTTTTGAGACATCTCCTACAACTACAGCACCAGAATTGTGCTGCTGAAGCAAGTCCGTTTTTTGGCATTTTTACGACAGGGTCCCCCCTTATGACATTTTAGCAAAAAATGTTTTTCGTAAAAAATGCATTTTCTTACATTTTCTTACATTTACGGGTTTAGTCGGGACTCCTGATGACGTTTTGAGACATCTCCTACAACTACAGCACCAGAATTGTGCTGCTGAAGGACGTCTGTTTTTTGAATTTTTTTCTGTAAAAAAAAAGTTTTCCCAAAAAAAGCATTTTATGCCATTTTTTGTTTTGTAGGGACTCCTGATGACGTTTTAAGACATCTCCTACAACTACAGCACCAGAATTGTGCTGCTGAATCAAGTCCGTTTTTTGGAATTTTTACGACAGGGTCCTCCCTTACGACATTTTAGCAAAAAATGTTTTTCGTAAAAAATGCATTTTCTTACATTTTCTTACATTTACGGGTTTAGTCGGGACTCCTGATGACGTTTTGAGACATCTCCTACAACTACAGCACCAGAATTGTGCTGCTGAAGCAAGTCTGTTTTTTGAATTTTTTTTTGTAAAAAAAAAGTTTTCCCAAAAAAAGCATTTTATGCCATTTTTAGGTTTTGTAGGGACTCCTGATGACGTTTTGAGACATCTCCTACAACTACAGCACCAGAATTGTACTGCTGAAGCAAGTCCGTTTTTTGGCATTTTTACGACAGGGTCCCCCCTTACGACATTTTAGCAAAAAATGTTTTTCGTAAAAAATGCATTCTTTTACATTTACGGGTTTAGTCGGGACTCCTGATGACGTTTTGAGACATCTCCTACAACTACAGCACCAGAATTGTGCTGCTGAAGCAAGTCCGTTTTTTGAAAAATTTTTTTGTAAAAAAAAAGTTTTCCCAAAAAAAGCATTTTATGCCATTTTTAGGTTTTGTAGGGACTCCTGATGACGTTTTAAGACATCTCCTACAACTACAGCACCAGAATTGTACTGCTGAAGCAAGTCCGTTTTTTGGCATTTTTACGACAGGGTCCCCCCTTACGACATTTTAGCAAAAAATGTTTTTCGTAAAAAATGCATTCTTTTACATTTACGGGTTTAGTCGGGACTCCTGATGACGTTTTGAGACATCTCCTACAACTACAGCACCAGAATTGTGCTGCTGAAGGACGTCTGTTTTTTGAATTTTTTTTTGTAAAAAAAAAGTTTTCCCAAAAAAAGCATTTTATGCCATTTTTAGGTTTTGTAGGGACTCCTGATGACGTTTTGAGACATCTCCTACAACTACAGCACCAGAATTGTACTGCTGAAGCAAGTCCGTTTTTTGGCATTTTTACGACAGGGTCCCCCCTTACGACATTTTAGCAAAAAATGTTTTTCGTAAAAAATGCATTTTCTTACATTTTCTTACATTTACGGGTTTAGTCGGGACTCCTGATGACGTTTTGAGACATCTCCTACAACTACAGCACCAGAATTGTGCTGCTGAAGCAAGTCTGTTTTTTGAATTTTTTTTTGTAAAAAAAAAGTTTTCCCAAAAAAAGCATTTTATGCCATTTTTAGGTTTTGTAGGGACTCCTGATGACGTTTTGAGACATCTCCTACAACTACAGTACCAGAATTGTGCTGCTGAATCAAGTCCGTTTTTTGGAATTTTTACGACAGGGTCCCCCCTTACGACATTTTAGCAAAAAATGTTTTTCGTAAAAAATGCATTTTCTTACATTTTCTTACATTTACGGGTTTAGTCGGGACTCCTGATGACGTTTTGAGACATCTCCTACAACTACAGCACCAGAATTGTGCTGCTGAAGGACGTCTGTTTTTTGAATTTTTTTCTGTAAAAAAAAAGTTTTCCCAAAAAAAGCATTTTATGCCATTTTTAGGTTTTGTAGGGACTCCTGATGACGTTTTGAGACATCTCCTACAACTAGAGCACCAGAATTGTGCTGCTGAAGCAAGTCTGTTTTTTGAATTTTTTTTTGTAAAAAAAAAGTTTTCCCAAAAAAAGCATTTTATGCCATTTTTAGGTTTTGTAGGGACTCCTGATGATGTTTTAAGACATCTCCTACAACTACAGCACCAGAATTGTGCTGCTGAATCAAGTCCGTTTTTTGGAATTTTTACGACAGGGTCCCCCCTTACGACATTTTAGCAAAAAATGTTTTTCGTAAAAAATGCATTTTCTTACATTTACGGGTTTAGTCGGGACTCCTGATGACGTTTTCAGACATCTCCTACAACTACAGCACCAGAATTGTGCTGCTGAAGCAAGTCCGTTTTTTGTAATTTTTACGACAGGGTCCCCCCTTACGACATTTTAGGAAAAAATGTTTTTCTTAAAAAATGCATTTTCTTACATTTTCTTACATTTACGGGTTTAGTCGGGACTTCTGATGACGTTTTGAGACATCTCCTACAACTACAGCACCAGAATTGTGCTGCTGAAGCAAGTCCGTTTTTTGGAATTTTTACGACATTTTAGCAAAAAATGTTTTTCTTAAAAAATGCATTTTCTTACATTTTCTTACATTTACGGGTTTAGTCGGGACTCCTGATGACGTTTTGAGACATCTCCTACAACTACAGCACCAGAATTGTGCTGCTCAAACAAGTCCGTTTTTTGAATTTTTTTTTGTAAAAAAAAAGTTTTCCCAAAAAAAGCATTTTATGCCATTTTTAGGTTTTGTAGGGACTCCTGATGACGTTTTGAGACATCTCCTACAACTACAGCACCAGAATTGTGCTGCCGAAGCAAGTCCGTTTTTTGGCATTTTTACGACATTTTAGCAAAAATGTTTTTCTTAAAAAATGCATTTTCTTACATTTTCTTACATTTACGGGTTTAGTCGGGACTCCTGATGACGTTTTGAGACATCTCCTACAACTACAGCACCAGAATTGTGCTGCTGAAGCAAGTCCGTTTTTTGGAATTTTTTTTTGTAAAAAATTTTTTCCCAAAAAAAGCATTTCATGCCATTTTTAGGTTTTGTAGGGACTCCTGATGACGTTTTGAGACATCTCCTACAACTACAGCACCAGAATTGTACTGCTGAAGCAAGTCCGTTTTTTGGCATTTTTACGACAGGGTCCCCCCTTACGACATTTTAGCAAAAAATGTTTTTCTTAAAAAATGCATTTTCTTACATTTTCTTACATTTACGGGTTTAGTCGGGACTCCTGATGACGTTTTAAGACATCTCCTACAACTACAGCACCAGAATTGTGCTGCTGAAGCAAGTCCGTTTTTTGTAATTTTTACGACAGGGTCCCCCCTTACGACATTTTAGCAAAAAATGTTTTTCGTAAAAAATGCATTTTCTTACATTTTCTTACATTTACGGGTTTAGTCGGGACTCCTGATGACGTTTTGAGACATCTCCTACAACTACAGCACCAGAATTGTGCTGCTCAAACAAGTCCGCTTTTTGAATTTTTTTTTGTAAAAAAAAAGTTTTCCCAAAAAACGCATTTTATGCCATTTTTAGGTTTTGTAGGGACTCCTGATGACGTTTTGAGACATCTCCTACAACTACAGTACCAGAATTGTACTGCTGAAGCAAGTCCGTTTTTTGGCATTTTTACGACAGGGTCCCTTACGACATTTTAGCAAAAAATGTTTTTCTTAAAAAATGCATTTTCTTACATTTTCTTACATTTACGGGTTAAGTCGGGACTCCTGATGACGTTTTGAGACATCTCCTACAACTACAGCACCAGAATTGTGCTGCTGAAGCAAGTCCGTTTTTTGGAAATTTTTTTTGTAAAAAAAAAGTTTTCCCAAAAAAAGCATTTCATGCCATTTTTAGGTTTTGTAGGGACTCCTGATGACGTTTTGAGACATCTCCTACAACTACAGTACCAGAATTGTACTGCTGAAGCAAGTCCGTTTTTTGGCATTTTTACGACAGGGTCCCCCCTTACGACATTTTAGCAAAAAATGTTTTTCTTAAAAAATGCATTTTCTTACATTGTCTTACATTTACGGGTTTAGTCGGGACTCCTGATGACGTTTTGAGACATCTCCTACAACTAGAGCACCAGAATTGTGCTGCTGAAGCAAGTCTGTTTTTTGAATTTTTTTTTGTAAAAAAAAAGTTTTCCCAAAAAAAGCATTTTATGCCATTTTTAGGTTTTGTAGGGACTCCTGATGACGTTTTGAGACATCTCCTACAACTAAAGCAACAGAATTGTACTGCTGAAGCAAGTCCGTTTTTTGGCATTTTTACGACAGGGTCCCCCCTTACGACATTTTAGGAAAAAATGTTTTTCTTAAAAAATGCATTTTCTTACATTTTCTTACATTTACGGGTTTAGTCGGGACTTCTGATGACGTTTTGAGACATCTCCTACAACTACAGCACCAGAATTGTGCTGCTGAAGCAAGTCCGTTTTTTGGAATTTTTACGACATTTTAGCAAAAAATGTTTTTCTTAAAAAATGCATTTTCTTACATTTTCTTACATTTACGGGTTTAGTCGGGACTCCTGATGACGTTTTGAGACATCTCCTACAACTACAGCACCAGAATTGTGCTGCTCAAACAAGTCCGTTTTTTGAATTTTTTTTTGTAAAAAAAAAGTTTTCCCAAAAAAAGCATTTTATGCCATTTTTAGGTTTTGTAGGGACTCCTGATGACGTTTTGAGACATCTCCTACAACTACAGCACCAGAATTGTGCTGCCGAAGCAAGTCCGTTTTTTGGCATTTTTACGACATTTTAGCAAAAATGTTTTTCTTAAAAAATGCATTTTCTTACATTTTCTTACATTTACGGGTTTAGTCGGGACTCCTGATGACGTTTTGAGACATCTCCTACAACTACAGCACCAGAATTGTGCTGCTGAAGCAAGTCCGTTTTTTGGAAATTTTTTTTGTAAAAAATTTTTTTCCCAAAAAAAGCATTTCATGCCATTTTTAGGTTTTGTAGGGACTCCTGATGACGTTTTGAGACATCTCCTACAACTACAGCACCAGAATTGTACTGCTGAAGCAAGTCCGTTTTTTGGCATTTTTACGACAGGGTCCCCCCTTACGACATTTTAGCAAAAAATGTTTTTCGTAAAAAATGCATTTTCTTACATTTTCTAACATTTACGGGTTTAGTCGGGACTCCTGATGACGTTTTGAGACATCTCCTACAACTACAGCACCAGAATTGTGCTGCTCAAACAAGTCCGCTTTTTGAATTTTTTTTTGTAAAAAAAAAAGTTTTCCCAAAAAACGCATTTTATGCCATTTTTAGGTTTTGTAGGGACTCCTGATGACGTTTTGAGACATCTCCTACAACTACAGTACCAGAATTGTACTGCTGAAGCAAGTCCGTTTTTTGGCATTTTTACGACAGGGTCCCCCCTTACGACATTTTAGCAAAAAATGTTTTTCTTAAAAAATGCATTTTCTTACATTTTCTTACATTTACGGGTTAAGTCGGGACTCCTGATGACGTTTTGAGACATCTCCTACAACTACAGCACCAGAATTGTGCTGCTGAAGCAAGTCCGTTTTTTGGAAATTTTTTTTGTAAAAAAAAAGTTTTCCCAAAAAAAGCATTTCATGCCATTTTTAGGTTTTGTAGGGACTCCTGATGACGTTTTGAGACATCTCCTACAACTACAGCACCAGATTTGTACTGCTGAAGCAAGTCCGTTTTTTGGCATTTTTACGACAGGGTCCCCCCTTACGACATTTTAGCAAAAAATGTTTCTCGTAAAAAATGCATTTTCTTACATTTACGGGTTTAGTCGGGACTCCTGATGACGTTTTGAGACATCTCCTACAACTACAGCACCAGAATTGTGCTGCTGAAGCAAGTTTGTTTTTTGAATTTTTTTTTGTAAAAAAAAAGTTTTCCCAAAAAAAGCATTTTATGCCATTTTTAGGTTTTGTAGGGACTCCTGATGACGTTTTGAGACATCTCCTACAACTACAGCACCAGAATTGTGCTGCTGAAGCAAGTCCGTTTTTTGGCATTTTTACGACAGGGTCCCCCCTTATGACATTTTAGCAAAAAATGTTTTTCGTAAAAAATGCATTTTCTTACATTTTCTTACATTTACGGGTTTAGTCGGGACTCCTGATGACGTTTTGAGACATCTCCTACAACTACAGCACCAGAATTGTGCTGCTGAAGGACGTCTGTTTTTTGAATTTTTTTCTGTAAAAAAAAAGTTTTCCCAAAAAAAGCATTTTATGCCATTTTTTGTTTTGTAGGGACTCCTGATGACGTTTTAAGACATCTCCTACAACTACAGCACCAGAATTGTGCTGCTGAATCAAGTCCGTTTTTTGGAATTTTTACGACAGGGTCCTCCCTTACGACATTTTAGCAAAAAATGTTTTTCGTAAAAAATGCATTTTCTTACATTTTCTTACATTTACGGGTTTAGTCGGGACTCCTGATGACGTTTTGAGACATCTCCTACAACTACAGCACCAGAATTGTGCTGCTGAAGCAAGTCTGTTTTTTGAATTTTTTTTTGTAAAAAAAAAGTTTTCCCAAAAAAAGCATTTTATGCCATTTTTAGGTTTTGTAGGGACTCCTGATGACGTTTTGAGACATCTCCTACAACTACAGCACCAGAATTGTACTGCTGAAGCAAGTCCGTTTTTTGGCATTTTTACGACAGGGTCCCCCCTTACGACATTTTAGCAAAAAATGTTTTTCGTAAAAAATGCATTTTCTTACATTTTCTTACATTTACGGGTTTAGTCGGGACTCCTGATGACGTTTTGAGACATCTCCTACAACTACAGCACCAGAATTGTGCTGCTCAAACAAGTCCGTTTTTTGAATTTTTTTTTGTAAAAAAAAAGTTTTCCCAAAAAAAGCATTTTATGCCATTTTTAGGTTTTGTAGGGACTCCTGATGACGTTTTAAGACATCTCCTACAACTACAGCACCAGAATTGTACTGCTGAAGCAAGTCCGTTTTTTGGCATTTTTACGACAGGGTCCCCCCTTACGACATTTTAGCAAAAAATGTTTTTCGTAAAAAATGCATTCTTTTACATTTACGGGTTTAGTCGGGACTCCTGATGACGTTTTGAGACATCTCCTACAACTACAGCACCAGAATTGTGCTGCTGAAGCAAGTCCGTTTTTTGAAAAAATTTTTTGTAAAAAAAAAGTTTTCCCAAAAAAAGCATTTTATGCCATTTTTAGGTTTTGTAGGGACTCCTGATGACGTTTTAAGACATCTCCTACAACTACAGCACCAGAATTGTACTGCTGAAGCAAGTCCGTTTTTTGGCATTTTTACGACAGGGTCCCCCCTTACGACATTTTAGCAAAAAATGTTTTTCGTAAAAAATGCATTCTTTTACATTTACGGGTTTAGTCGGGACTCCTGATGACGTTTTGAGACATCTCCTACAACTACAGCACCAGAATTGTGCTGCTGAAGGACGTCTGTTTTTTGAATTTTTTTTTGTAAAAAAAAAGTTTTCCCAAAAAAAGCATTTTATGCCATTTTTAGGTTTTGTAGGGACTCCTGATGACGTTTTGAGACATCTCCTACAACTACAGCACCAGAATTGTACTGCTGAAGCAAGTCCGTTTTTTGGCATTTTTACGACAGGGTCCCCCCTTACGACATTTTAGCAAAAAATGTTTTTCGTAAAAAATGCATTTTCTTACATTTTCTTACATTTACGGGTTTAGTCGGGACTCCTGATGACGTTTTGAGACATCTCCTACAACTACAGCACCAGAATTGTGCTGCTGAAGCAAGTCTGTTTTTTGAATTTTTTTTTGTAAAAAAAAAGTTTTCCCAAAAAAAGCATTTTATGCCATTTTTAGGTTTTGTAGGGACTCCTGATGACGTTTTGAGACATCTCCTACAACTACAGTACCAGAATTGTGCTGCTGAATCAAGTCCGTTTTTTGGAATTTTTACGACAGGGTCCCCCCTTACGACATTTTAGCAAAAAATGTTTTTCGTAAAAAATGCATTTTCTTACATTTTCTTACATTTACGGGTTTAGTCGGGACTCCTGATGACGTTTTGAGACATCTCCTACAACTACAGCACCAGAATTGTGCTGCTGAAGGACGTCTGTTTTTTGAATTTTTTTCTGTAAAAAAAAAGTTTTCCCAAAAAAAGCATTTTATGCCATTTTTAGGTTTTGTAGGGACTCCTGATGACGTTTTGAGACATCTCCTACAACTACAGCACCAGAATTGTGCTGCTGAAGCAAGTCTGTTTTTTGAATTTTTTTTTGTAAAAAAAAAGTTTTCCCAAAAAAAGCATTTTATGCCATTTTTAGGTTTTGTAGGGACTCCTGATGATGTTTTAAGACATCTCCTACAACTACAGCACCAGAATTGTGCTGCTGAATCAAGTCCGTTTTTTGGAATTTTTACGACAGGGTCCCCCCTTACGACATTTTAGCAAAAAATGTTTTTCGTAAAAAATGCATTTTCTTACATTTACGGGTTTAGTCGGGACTCCTGATGACGTTTTCAGACATCTCCTACAACTACAGCACCAGAATTGTGCTGCTGAAGCAAGTCCGTTTTTTGAATTTTTTTTTGTAAAAAAAAAGTTTTCCCAAAAAAAGCATTTTATGCCATTTTTAGGTTTTGTAGGGACTCCTGATGACGTTTTAAGACATCTCCTACAACTACAGCACCAGAATTGTACTGCTGAAGCAAGTCCGTTTTTTGGCATTTTTACGACAGGGTCCCCCCTTACGACATTTTAGCAAAAAATGTTTTTCGTAAAAAATGCATTTTCTTACATTTTCTTACATTTACGGGTTTAGTCGGGACTCCTGATGACGTTTTGAGACATCTCCTACAACTACAGCACCAGAATTGTGCTGCTCAAACAAGTCCGTTTTTTGAATTTTTTTTTGTAAAAAAAAAGTTTTCCCAAAAAAAGCATTTTATGCCATTTTTAGGTTTTGTAGGGACTCCTGATGACGTTTTAAGACATCTCCTACAACTACAGCACCAGAATTGTGCTGCTGAATCAAGTTCGTTTTTTGGAATTTTTACGACAGGGTCCCCCCTTACGACATTTTAGCAAAACATTTTTTTCTTAAAAAATGCATTTTCTTACATTTTCTTACATTTACGGGTTTAGTCGGGACTCCTGATGACGTTTTGAGACATCTCCTACAACTACAGCACCAGAATTGTGCTGCTGAAGCAAGTCCGTTTTTTGTAATTTTTACGACAGGGTCCCCCCTTACGACATTTTAGCAAAAAATGTTTTTCGTAAAAAATGCATTTTCTTACATTTTCTTACATTTACGGGTTTAGTCGGGACTCCTGATGACGTTTTGAGACATCTCCTACAACTACAGCACCAGAATTGTGCTGCTCAAACAAGTCCGCTTTTTGAATTTTTTTTTGTAAAAAAAAAGTTTTCCCAAAAAACGCATTTTATGCCATTTTTAGGTTTTGTAGGGACTCCTGATGACGTTTTGAGACATCTCCTACAACTACAGTACCAGAATTTTACTGCTGAAGCAAGTCCGTTTTTTGGCATTTTTACGACAGGGTCCCCCCTTACGACATTTTTGCAAAAAATGTTTTTCTTAAAAAATGCATTTTCTTACATTTTCTTACATTTACGGGTTTAGTCGGGACTCCTGATGACGTTTTGAGACATCTCCTACAACTACAGCACCAGAATTGTGCTGCTGAAGCAAGTCCGTTTTTTGTAATTTTTACGACAGGGTACCCCCTTACGACATTTTAGCAAAAAATGTTTTTCGTAAAAAATGCATTTTCTTACATTTTCTTACATTTACGGGTTTAGTCGGGACTCCTGATGACGTTTTGAGACATCTCCTACAACTACAGCACCAGAATTGTGCTGCTCAAACAAATCCGCTTTTTGAATTTTTTTTTGTAAAAAAAAAGTTTTCCCAAAAAACGCATTTTATGCCATTTTTAGGTTTTGTAGGGACTCCTGATGACGTTTTGAGACATCTCCTACAACTACAGCACCAGAATTGTACTGCTGAAGCAAGTCCGTTTTTTGGCATTTTTACGACAGGGTCCCCCCTTACGACATTTTAGCAAAAAATGTTTTTCGTAAAAAATGCATTTTCTTACATTTTCTTACATTTACGGGTTTAGTCGGGACTCCTGATGACGTTTTGAGACATCTCCTACAACTACAGCACCAGAATTGTGCTGCTCAAACAAGTCCGTTTTTTGAATTTTTTTTTGTAAAAAAAAAGTTTTCCCAAAAAAAGCATTTTATGCCATTTTTAGGTTTTGTAGGGACTCCTGATGACGTTTTAAGACATCTCCTACAACTACAGCACCAGAATTGTGCTGCTGAATCAAGTCCGTTTTTTGGAATTTTTACGACAGGGTCCCCCCTTACGACATTTTAGCAAAAAATGTTTTTCGTAAAAAATGCATTTTCTTACATTTTCTTACATTTACGGGTTTAGTCGGGACTCCTGATGACGTTTTGAGACATCTCCTACAACTACAGCACCAGAATTGTGCTGCTGAAGCAAGTCCGTTTTTTGAATTTTTTTTTGTAAAAAAAAAGTTTTCCCAAAAAAAGCATTTTATGCCATTTTTAGGTTTTGTAGGGACTCCTGATGACGTTTTAAGACATCTCCTACAACTACAGCACCAGAATTGTACTGCTGAAGCAAGTCCGTTTTTTGGCATTTTTACGACAGGGTCCCCCCTTACGACATTTTAGCAAAAAATGTTTTTCGTAAAAAATGCATTTTCTTACATTTTCTTACATTTACGGGTTTAGTCGGGACTCCTGATGACGTTTTGAGACATCTCCTACAACTACAGCACCAGAATTGTGCTGCTCAAACAAGTCCGTTTTTTGAATTTTTTTTTGTAAAAAAAAAGTTTTCCCAAAAAAAGCATTTTATGCCATTTTTAGGTTTTGTAGGGACTCCTGATGACGTTTTAAGACATCTCCTACAACTACAGCACCAGAATTGTGCTGCTGAATCAAATTCGTTTTTTGGAATTTTTACGACAGGGTCCCCCCTTACGACATTTTAGCAAAAAATGTTTTTCTTAAAAAATGCATTTTCTTACATTTTCTTACATTTACGGGTTTAGTCGGGACTCCTGATGACGTTTTGAGACATCTCCTACAACTACAGCACCAGAATTGTGCTGCTGAAGCAAGTCCGTTTTTTGTAATTTTTACGACAGGGTCCCCCCTTACGACATTTTAGCAAAAAATGTTTTTCGTAAAAAATGCATTTTCTTACATTTTCTTACATTTACGGGTTTAGTCGGGACTCCTGATGACGTTTTGAGACATCTCCTACAACTACAGCACCAGAATTGTGCTGCTCAAACAAGTCCGCTTTTTGAATTTTTTTTTGTAAAAAAAAAGTTTTCCCAAAAAACGCATTTTATGCCATTTTTAGGTTTTGTAGGGACTCCTGATGACGTTTTGAGACATCTCCTACAACTACAGTACCAGAATTGTACTGCTGAAGCAAGTCCGTTTTTTGGCATTTTTACGACAGGGTCCCCCCTTACGACATTTTAGCAAAAAATGTTTTTCTTAAAAAATGCATTTTCTTACATTTACGGGTTAAGTCGGGACTCCTGATGACGTTTTGAGACATCTCCTACAACTACAGCACCAGAATTGTGCTGCTGAAGCAAGTCCGTTTTTTGGAAAAAATTTTTGTAAAAAAAAAGTTTTCCCAAAAAAAGCATTTCATGCCATTTTTAGGTTTTGTAGGGACTCCTGATGACGTTTTGAGACATCTCCTACAACTACAGCACCAGATTTGTACTGCTGAAGCAAGTCCGTTTTTTGGCATTTTTACGACAGGGTCCCCCCTTACGACATTTTAGCAAAAAATGTTTTTCGTAAAAAATGCATTTTCTTACATTTTCTTACATTTACGGGTTTAGTCGGGACTCCTGGTGACGTTTTGAGACATCTCCTACAACTACAGCACCAGAATTGTACTGCTGAAGCAAGTCCGTTTTTTGGCATTTTTACGACAGGGTCCCCCCTTACGACATTTTAGCAAAAAATGTTTTTCGTAAAAAATGCATTTTCTTACATTTACGGGTTTAGTCGGGACTCCTGATGACGTTTTGAGACATCTCCTACAACTACAGCACCAGAATTGTGCTGCTGAAGCAAGTTTGTTTTTTGAATTTTTTTTTGTAAAAAAAAAGTTTTCCCAAAAAAAGCATTTTATGCCATTTTTAGGTTTTGTAGGGACTCCTGGTGACGTTTTGAGACATCTCCTACAACTACAGCACCAGAATTGTACTGCTGAAGCAAGTCCGTTTTTTGGCATTTTTACGACAGGGTCCCCCCTTACGACATTTTAGCAAAAAATGTTTTTCGTAAAAAATGCATTTTCTTACATTTTCTTACATTTACGGGTTTAGTCGGGACTTCTGATGACGTTTTGAGACATCTCCTACAACTACAGCACCAGAATTGTGCTGCTGAAGCAAGTCTGTTTTTTGAATTTTTTTTTGTAAAAAAAAAGTTTTCCCAAAAAAAGCATTTTATGCCATTTTTAGGTTTTGTAGGGACTCCTGATGACGTTTTGAGACATCTCCTACAACTACAGCACCAGAATTGTACTGCTGAAGCAAGTCCGTTTTTTGGCATTTTTACGACAGGGTCCCCCCTTACGACATTTTAGCAAAAAATGTTTTTCGTAAAAAATGCATTTTCTTACATTTTCTTACATTTACGGGTTTAGTCGGGACTCCTGATGACGTTTTGAGACATCTCCTACAACTACAGCACCAGAATTGTGCTGCTGAATCAAGTCCGTTTTTTGGAATTTTTACGACAGGGTCCCCCCTTACGACATTTTAGCAAAAAATGTTTTTCGTAAAAAATGCATTTTCTTACATTTTCTTACATTTACGGGTTTAGTCGGGACTCCTGATGACGTTTTGAGACATCTCCTACAACTACAGCACCAGAATTGTGCTGCTCAAACAAGTCCGTTTTTTGAATTTTTTTTTGTAAAAAAAAAGTTTTCCCAAAAAAAGCATTTTATGCCATTTTTAGGTTTTGTAGGGACTCCTGATGACGTTTTGAGACATCTCCTACAACTACAGCACCAGAATTGTGCTGCCGAAGCAAGTCCGTTTTTTGGCATTTTTACGACATTTTAGCAAAAATGTTTTTCTTAAAAAATGCATTTTCTTACATTTTCTTACATTTACGGGTTTAGTCGGGACTCCTGATGACGTTTTGAGACATCTCCTACAACTACAGCACCAGAATTGTGCTGCTGAAGCAAGTCCGTTTTTTGGAAAAATTTTTTGTAAAAAATTTTTTTCCCAAAAAAAGCATTTCATGCCATTTTTAGGTTTTGTAGGGACTCCTGATGACGTTTTGAGACATCTCCTACAACTACAGCACCAGAATTGTACTGCTGAAGCAAGTCCGTTTTTTGGCATTTTTACGACAGGGTCCCCCCTTACGACATTTTAGCAAAAAATGTTTTTCGTAAAAAATGCATTTTCTTACATTTTCTAACATTTACGGGTTTAGTCGGGACTCCTGATGACGTTTTGAGACATCTCCTACAACTACAGCACCAGAATTGTGCTGCTCAAACAAGTCCGCTTTTTGAATTTTTTTTTGTAAAAAAAAAGTTTTCCCAAAAAACGCATTTTATGCCATTTTTAGGTTTTGTAGGGACTCCTGATGACGTTTTGAGACATCTCCTACAACTACAGTACCAGAATTGTACTGCTGAAGCAAGTCCGTTTTTTGGCATTTTTACGACAGGGTCCCCCCTTACGACATTTTAGCAAAAAATGTTTTTCTTAAAAAATGCATTTTCTTACATTTTCTTACATTTACGGGTTAAGTCGGGACTCCTGATGACGTTTTGAGACATCTCCTACAACTACAGCACCAGAATTGTGCTGCTGAAGCAAGTCCGTTTTTTGGAAATTTTTTTTGTAAAAAAAAAGTTTTCCCAAAAAAAGCATTTCATGCCATTTTTAGGTTTTGTAGGGACTCCTGATGACGTTTTGAGACATCTCCTACAACTACAGCACCAGATTTGTACTGCTGAAGCAAGTCCGTTTTTTGGCATTTTTACGACAGGGTCCCCCCTTACGACATTTTAGCAAAAAATGTTTCTCGTAAAAAATGCATTTTCTTACATTTACGGGTTTAGTCGGGACTCCTGATGACGTTTTGAGACATCTCCTACAACTACAGCACCAGAATTGTGCTGCTGAAGCAAGTTTGTTTTTTGAATTTTTTTTTGTAAAAAAAAAGTTTTCCCAAAAAAAGCATTTTATGCCATTTTTAGGTTTTGTAGGGACTCCTGATGACGTTTTGAGACATCTCCTACAACTACAGCACCAGAATTGTGCTGCTGAAGCAAGTCCGTTTTTTGGCATTTTTACGACAGGGTCCCCCCTTATGACATTTTAGCAAAAAATGTTTTTCGTAAAAAATGCATTTTCTTACATTTTCTTACATTTACGGGTTTAGTCGGGACTCCTGATGACGTTTTGAGACATCTCCTACAACTACAGCACCAGAATTGTGCTGCTGAAGGACGTCTGTTTTTTGAATTTTTTTCTGTAAAAAAAAAGTTTTCCCAAAAAAAGCATTTTATGCCATTTTTATGTTTTGTAGGGACTCCTGATGACGTTTTAAGACATCTCCTACAACTACAGCACCAGAATTGTGCTGCTGAATCAAGTCCGTTTTTTGGAATTTTTACGACAGGGTCCTCCCTTACGACATTTTAGCAAAAAATGTTTTTCGTAAAAAATGCATTTTCTTACATTTTCTTACATTTACGGGTTTAGTCGGGACTCCTGATGACGTTTTGAGACATCTCCTACAACTACAGCACCAGAATTGTGCTGCTGAAGCAAGTCTGTTTTTTGAATTTTTTTTTGTAAAAAAAAAGTTTTCCCAAAAAAAGCATTTTATGCCATTTTTAGGTTTTGTAGGGACTCCTGATGACGTTTTGAGACATCTCCTACAACTACAGCACCAGAATTGTACTGCTGAAGCAAGTCCGTTTTTTGGCATTTTTACGACAGGGTCCCCCCTTACGACATTTTAGCAAAAAATGTTTTTCGTAAAAAATGCATTTTCTTACATTTTCTTACATTTACGGGTTTAGTCGGGACTCCTGATGACGTTTTGAGACATCTCCTACAACTACAGCACCAGAATTGTGCTGCTCAAACAAGTCCGTTTTTTGAATTTTTTTTTGTAAAAAAAAAGTTTTCCCAAAAAAAGCATTTTATGCCATTTTTAGGTTTTGTAGGGACTCCTGATGACGTTTTAAGACATCTCCTACAACTACAGCACCAGAATTGTGCTGCTGAATCAAGTCCGTTTTTTGGAATTTTTACGACAGGGCCCCCCTTACGACATTTTAGCAAAAAATGTTTTTCGTAAAAAATGCATTTTCTTACATTTTCTTACATTTACGGGTTTAGTCGGGACTCCTGATGACGTTTTGAGACATCTCCTACAACTACAGCACCAGAATTGTGCTGCTGAAGCAAGTCCGTTTTTTGAAAAATTTTTTTGTAAAAAAAAAGTTTTCCCAAAAAAAGCATTTTATGCCATTTTTAGGTTTTGTAGGGACTCCTGATGACGTTTTAAGACATCTCCTACAACTACAGCACCAGAATTGTACTGCTGAAGCAAGTCCGTTTTTTGGCATTTTTACGACAGGGTCCCCCCTTACGACATTTTAGCAAAAAATGTTTTTCGTAAAAAATGCATTCTTTTACATTTACGGGTTTAGTCGGGACTCCTGATGACGTTTTGAGACATCTCCTACAACTACAGCACCAGAATTGTGCTGCTGAAGGACGTCTGTTTTTTGAATTTTTTTTTGTAAAAAAAAAGTTTTCCCAAAAAAAGCATTTTATGCCATTTTTAGGTTTTGTAGGGACTCCTGATGACGTTTTGAGACATCTCCTACAACTACAGCACCAGAATTGTACTGCTGAAGCAAGTCCGTTTTTTGGCATTTTTACGACAGGGTCCCCCCTTACGACATTTTAGCAAAAAATGTTTTTCGTAAAAAATGCATTTTCTTACATTTTCTTACATTTACGGGTTTAGTCGGGACTCCTGATGACGTTTTGAGACATCTCCTACAACTACAGCACCAGAATTGTGCTGCTGAAGCAAGTCTGTTTTTTGAATTTTTTTTTGTAAAAAAAAAGTTTTCCCAAAAAAAGCATTTTATGCCATTTTTAGGTTTTGTAGGGACTCCTGATGACGTTTTGAGACATCTCCTACAACTACAGCACCAGAATTGTGCTGCTGAATCAAGTCCGTTTTTTGGAATTTTTACGACAGGGTCCCCCCTTACGACATTTTAGCAAAAAATGTTTTTCGTAAAAAATGCATTTTCTTACATTTTCTTACATTTACGGGTTTAGTCGGGACTCCTGATGACGTTTTGAGACATCTCCTACAACTACAGCACCAGAATTGTGCTGCTGAAGGACGTCTGTTTTTTGAATTTTTTTCTGTAAAAAAAAAGTTTTCCCAAAAAAAGCATTTTATGCCATTTTTAGGTTTTGTAGGGACTCCTGATGACGTTTTGAGACATCTCCTACAACTACAGCACCAGAATTGTGCTGCTGAAGCAAGTCTGTTTTTTGAATTTTTTTTTGTAAAAAAAAAGTTTTCCCAAAAAAAGCATTTTATGCCATTTTTAGGTTTTGTAGGGACTCCTGATGATGTTTTAAGACATCTCCTACAACTACAGCACCAGAATTGTGCTGCTGAATCAAGTCCGTTTTTTGGAATTTTTACGACAGGGTCCCCCCTTACGACATTTTAGCAAAAAATGTTTTTCGTAAAAAATGCATTTTCTTACATTTACGGGTTTAGTCGGGACTCCTGATGACGTTTTCAGACATCTCCTACAACTACAGCACCAGAATTGTGCTGCTGAAGCAAGTCCGTTTTTTGAATTTTTTTTTGTAAAAAAAAAGTTTTCCCAAAAAAAGCATTTTATGCCATTTTTAGGTTTTGTAGGGACTCCTGATGACGTTTTAAGACATCTCCTACAACTACAGCACCAGAATTGTACTGCTGAAGCAAGTCCGTTTTTTGGCATTTTTACGACAGGGTCCCCCCTTACGACATTTTAGCAAAAAATGTTTTTCGTAAAAAATGCATTTTCTTACATTTTCTTACATTTACGGGTTTAGTCGGGACTCCTGATGACGTTTTGAGACATCTCCTACAACTACAGCACCAGAATTGTGCTGCTCAAACAAGTCCGTTTTTTGAATTTTTTTTTGTAAAAAAAAAGTTTTCCCAAAAAAAGCATTTTATGCCATTTTTAGGTTTTGTAGGGACTCCTGATGACGTTTTAAGACATCTCCTACAACTACAGCACCAGAATTGTGCTGCTGAATCAAGTTCGTTTTTTGGAATTTTTACGACAGGGTCCCCCCTTACGACATTTTAGCAAAACATTTTTTTCTTAAAAAATGCATTTTCTTACATTTTCTTACATTTACGGGTTTAGTCGGGACTCCTGATGACGTTTTGAGACATCTCCTACAACTACAGCACCAGAATTGTGCTGCTGAAGCAAGTCCGTTTTTTGTAATTTTTACGACAGGGTCCCCCCTTACGACATTTTAGCAAAAAATGTTTTTCGTAAAAAATGCATTTTCTTACATTTTCTTACATTTACGGGTTTAGTCGGGACTCCTGATGACGTTTTGAGACATCTCCTACAACTACAGCACCAGAATTGTGCTGCTCAAACAAGTCCGCTTTTTGAATTTTTTTTTGTAAAAAAAAAGTTTTCCCAAAAAACGCATTTTATGCCATTTTTAGGTTTTGTAGGGACTCCTGATGACGTTTTGAGACATCTCCTACAACTACAGTACCAGAATTTTACTGCTGAAGCAAGTCCGTTTTTTGGCATTTTTACGACAGGGTCCCCCCTTACGACATTTTTGCAAAAAATGTTTTTCTTAAAAAATGCATTTTCTTACATTTTCTTACATTTACGGGTTTAGTCGGGACTCCTGATGACGTTTTGAGACATCTCCTACAACTACAGCACCAGAATTGTGCTGCTGAAGCAAGTCCGTTTTTTGTAATTTTTACGACAGGGTACCCCCTTACGACATTTTAGCAAAAAATGTTTTTCGTAAAAAATGCATTTTCTTACATTTTCTTACATTTACGGGTTTAGTCGGGACTCCTGATGACGTTTTGAGACATCTCCTACAACTACAGCACCAGAATTGTGCTGCTCAAACAAATCCGCTTTTTGAATTTTTTTTTGTAAAAAAAAAGTTTTCCCAAAAAACGCATTTTATGCCATTTTTAGGTTTTGTAGGGACTCCTGATGACGTTTTGAGACATCTCCTACAACTACAGCACCAGAATTGTACTGCTGAAGCAAGTCCGTTTTTTGGCATTTTTACGACAGGGTCCCCCCTTACGACATTTTAGCAAAAAATGTTTTTCGTAAAAAATGCATTTTCTTACATTTTCTTACATTTACGGGTTTAGTCGGGACTCCTGATGACGTTTTGAGACATCTCCTACAACTACAGCACCAGAATTGTGCTGCTCAAACAAGTCCGTTTTTTGAATTTTTTTTTGTAAAAAAAAAGTTTTCCCAAAAAAAGCATTTTATGCCATTTTTAGGTTTTGTAGGGACTCCTGATGACGTTTTAAGACATCTCCTACAACTACAGCACCAGAATTGTGCTGCTGAATCAAGTCCGTTTTTTGGAATTTTTACGACAGGGTCCCCCCTTACGACATTTTAGCAAAAAATGTTTTTCGTAAAAAATGCATTTTCTTACATTTTCTTACATTTACGGGTTTAGTCGGGACTCCTGATGACGTTTTGAGACATCTCCTACAACTACAGCACCAGAATTGTGCTGCTGAAGCAAGTCCGTTTTTTGAATTTTTTTTTGTAAAAAAAAAGTTTTCCCAAAAAAAGCATTTTATGCCATTTTTAGGTTTTGTAGGGACTCCTGATGACGTTTTAAGACATCTCCTACAACTACAGCACCAGAATTGTACTGCTGAAGCAAGTCCGTTTTTTGGCATTTTTACGACAGGGTCCCCCCTTACGACATTTTAGCAAAAAATGTTTTTCGTAAAAAATGCATTTTCTTACATTTTCTTACATTTACGGGTTTAGTCGGGACTCCTGATGACGTTTTGAGACATCTCCTACAACTACAGCACCAGAATTGTGCTGCTCAAACAAGTCCGTTTTTTGAATTTTTTTTTGTAAAAAAAAAGTTTTCCCAAAAAAAGCATTTTATGCCATTTTTAGGTTTTGTAGGGACTCCTGATGACGTTTTAAGACATCTCCTACAACTACAGCACCAGAATTGTGCTGCTGAATCAAGTTCGTTTTTTGGAATTTTTACGACAGGGTCCCCCCTTACGACATTTTAGCAAAAAATGTTTTTCTTAAAAAATGCATTTTCTTACATTTTCTTACATTTACGGGTTTAGTCAGGACTCCTGATGACGTTTTGAGACATCTCCTACAACTACAGCACCAGAATTGTGCTGCTGAAGCAAGTCCGTTTTTTGTAATTTTTACGACAGGGTCCCCCCTTACGACATTTTAGCAAAAAATGTTTTTCGTAAAAAATGCATTTTCTTACATTTTCTTACATTTACGGGTTTAGTCGGGACTCCTGATGACGTTTTGAGACATCTCCTACAACTACAGCACCAGAATTGTGCTGCTCAAACAAGTCCGCTTTTTGAATTTTTTTTTGTAAAAAAAAAGTTTTCCCAAAAAACGCATTTTATGCCATTTTTAGGTTTTGTAGGGACTCCTGATGACGTTTTGAGACATCTCCTACAACTACAGTACCAGAATTGTACTGCTGAAGCAAGTCCGTTTTTTGGCATTTTTACGACAGGGTCCCCCCTTACGACATTTTAGCAAAAAATGTTTTTCTTAAAAAATGCATTTTCTTACATTTACGGGTTAAGTCGGGACTCCTGATGACGTTTTGAGACATCTCCTACAACTACAGCACCAGAATTGTGCTGCTGAAGCAAGTCCGTTTTTTGGAAAAAATTTTTGTAAAAAAAAAGTTTTCCCAAAAAAAGCATTTCATGCCATTTTTAGGTTTTGTAGGGACTCCTGATGACGTTTTGAGACATCTCCTACAACTACAGCACCAGATTTGTACTGCTGAAGCAAGTCCGTTTTTTGGCATTTTTACGACAGGGTCCCCCCTTACGACATTTTAGCAAAAAATGTTTTTCGTAAAAAATGCATTTTCTTACATTTTCTTACATTTACGGGTTTAGTCGGGACTCCTGGTGACGTTTTGAGACATCTCCTACAACTACAGCACCAGAATTGTACTGCTGAAGCAAGTCCGTTTTTTGGCATTTTTACGACAGGGTCCCCCCTTACGACATTTTAGCAAAAAATGTTTTTCGTAAAAAATGCATTTTCTTACATTTACGGGTTTAGTCGGGACTCCTGATGACGTTTTGAGACATCTCCTACAACTACAGCACCAGAATTGTGCTGCTGAAGCAAGTTTGTTTTTTGAATTTTTTTTTGTAAAAAAAAAGTTTTCCCAAAAAAAGCATTTTATGCCATTTTTAGGTTTTGTAGGGACTCCTGGTGACGTTTTGAGACATCTCCTACAACTACAGCACCAGAATTGTACTGCTGAAGCAAGTCCGTTTTTTGGCATTTTTACGACAGGGTCCCCCCTTATGACATTTTAGCAAAAAATGTTTTTCGTAAAAAATGCATTTTCTTACATTTTCTTACATTTACGGGTTTAGTCGGGACTCCTGATGACGTTTTGAGACATCTCCTACAACTACAGCACCAGAATTGTGCTGCTGAAGGACGTCTGTTTTTTGAATTTTTTTCTGTAAAAAAAAAGTTTTCCCAAAAAAAGCATTTTATGCCATTTTTATGTTTTGTAGGGACTCCTGATGACGTTTTAAGACATCTCCTACAACTACAGCACCAGAATTGTGCTGCTGAATCAAGTCCGTTTTTTGGAATTTTTACGACAGGGTCCCCCCTTACGACATTTTAGCAAAAAATGTTTTTCGTAAAAAATGCATTTTCTTACATTTTCTTACATTTACGGGTTTAGTCGGGACTTCTGATGACGTTTTGAGACATCTCCTACAACTACAGCACCAGAATTGTGCTGCTGAAGCAAGTCTGTTTTTTGAATTTTTTTTTGTAAAAAAAAAGTTTTCCCAAAAAAAGCATTTTATGCCATTTTTAGGTTTTGTAGGGACTCCTGATGACGTTTTGAGACATCTCCTACAACTACAGCACCAGAATTGTACTGCTGAAGCAAGTCCGTTTTTTGGCATTTTTACGACAGGGTCCCCCCTTACGACATTTTAGCAAAAAATGTTTTTCGTAAAAAATGCATTTTCTTACATTTTCTTACATTTACGGGTTTAGTCGGGACTCCTGATGACGTTTTGAGACATCTCCTACAACTACAGCACCAGAATTGTGCTGCTCAAACAAGTCCGTTTTTTGAATTTTTTTTTGTAAAAAAAAAGTTTTCCCAAAAAAAGCATTTTATGCCATTTTTAGGTTTTGTAGGGACTCCTGATGACGTTTTAAGACATCTCCTACAACTACAGCACCAGAATTGTGCTGCTGAATCAAGTCCGTTTTTTGGAATTTTTACGACAGGGTCCCCCCTTACGACATTTTAGCAAAAAATGTTTTTCGTAAAAAATGCATTTTCTTACATTTTCTTACATTTACGGGTTTAGTCGGGACTCCTGATGACGTTTTGAGACATCTCCTACAACTACAGCACCAGAATTGTGCTGCTGAAGCAAGTCCGTTTTTTGAAAATTTTTTTTGTAAAAAAAAAGTTTTCCCAAAAAAAGCATTTTATGCCATTTTTAGGTTTTGTAGGGACTCCTGATGACGTTTTAAGACATCTCCTACAACTACAGCACCAGAATTGTACTGCTGAAGCAAGTCCGTTTTTTGGCATTTTTACGACAGGGTCCCCCCTTACGACATTTTAGCAAAAAAATGTTTTTCGTAAAAAATGCATTTTCTTACATTTACGGGTTTAGTCGGGACTCCTGATGACGTTTTGAGACATCTCCTACAACTACAGCACCAGAATTGTGCTGCTGAAGGACGTCTGTTTTTTGAATTTTTTTTTGTAAAAAAAAAGTTTTCCCAAAAAAAGCATTTTATGCCATTTTTAGGTTTTGTAGGGACTCCTGATGACGTTTTGAGACATCTCCTACAACTACAGCACCAGAATTGTACTGCTGAAGCAAGTCCGTTTTTTGGCATTTTTACGACAGGGTCCCCCCTTACGACATTTTAGCAAAAAATGTTTTTCGTAAAAAATGCATTTTCTTACATTTTCTTACATTTACGGGTTTAGTCGGGACTCCTGATGACGTTTTGAGACATCTCCTACAACTACAGCACCAGAATTGTGCTGCTGAAGGACGTCTGTTTTTTGAATTTTTTTCTGTAAAAAAAAAGTTTTCCCAAAAAAAGCATTTTATGCCATTTTTAGGTTTTGTAGGGACTCCTGATGACGTTTTGAGACATCTCCTACAACTACAGCACCAGAATTGTGCTGCTGAAGCAAGTCTGTTTTTTGAATTTTTTTTTGTAAAAAAAAAGTTTTCCCAAAAAAAGCATTTTATGCCATTTTTAGGTTTTGTAGGGACTCCTGATGATGTTTTAAGACATCTCCTACAACTACAGCACCAGAATTGTGCTGCTGAATCAAGTCCGTTTTTTGGAATTTTTACGACAGGGTCCCCCCTTACGACATTTTAGCAAAAAATGTTTTTCGTAAAAAATGCATTTTCTTACATTTACGGGTTTAGTCGGGACTCCTGATGACGTTTTCAGACATCTCCTACAACTACAGCACCAGAATTGTGCTGCTGAAGGACGTCTGTTTTTTGAATTTTTTTCTGTAAAAAAAAAGTTTTCCCAAAAAAAGCATTTTATGCCATTTTTAGGTTTTGTAGGGACTCCTGATGACGTTTTAAGACATCTCCTACAACTACAGCACCAGAATTGTGCTGCTGAATCAAGTCCGTTTTTTGGAATTTTTACGACAGGGTCCCCCCTTACGACATTTTAGCAAAAAATGTTTTTCGTAAAAAATGCATTTTCTTACATTTTCTTACATTTACGGGTTTAGTCGGGACTCCTGATGACGTTTTGAGACATCTCCTACAACTACAGCACCAGAATTGTGCTGCTGAAGCAAGTCCGTTTTTTGAATTTTTTTTTGTAAAAAAAAAGTTTTCCCAAAAAAAGCATTTTATGCCATTTTTAGGTTTTGTAGGGACTCCTGATGACGTTTTAAGACATCTCCTACAACTACAGCACCAGAATTGTACTGCTGAAGCAAGTCCGTTTTTTGGCATTTTTACGACAGGGTCCCCCCTTACGACATTTTAGCAAAAAATGTTTTTCGTAAAAAATGCATTTTCTTACATTTTCTTACATTTACGGGTTTAGTCGGGACTCCTGATGACGTTTTGAGACATCTCCTACAACTACAGCACCAGAATTGTGCTGCTCAAACAAGTCCGTTTTTTGAATTTTTTTTTGTAAAAAAAAAGTTTTCCCAAAAAAAGCATTTTATGCCATTTTTAGGTTTTGTAGGGACTCCTGATGACGTTTTAAGACATCTCCTACAACTACAGCACCAGAATTGTGCTGCTGAATCAAATTCGTTTTTTGGAATTTTTACGACAGGGTCCCCCCTTACGACATTTTAGCAAAAAATGTTTTTCTTAAAAAATGCATTTTCTTACATTTTCTTACATTTACGGGTTTAGTCGGGACTCCTGATGACGTTTTGAGACATCTCCTACAACTACAGCACCAGAATTGTGCTGCTGAAGCAAGTCCGTTTTTTGTAATTTTTACGACAGGGTCCCCCCTTACGACATTTTAGCAAAAAATGTTTTTCGTAAAAAATGCATTTTCTTACATTTTCTTACATTTACGGGTTTAGTCGGGACTCCTGATGACGTTTTGAGACATCTCCTACAACTACAGCACCAGAATTGTGCTGCTCAAACAAGTCCGCTTTTTGAATTTTTTTTTGTAAAAAAAAAGTTTTCCCAAAAAACGCATTTTATGCCATTTTTAGGTTTTCTAGGGACTCCTGATGACGTTTTGAGACATCTCCTACAACTACAGTACCAGAATTTTACTGCTGAAGCAAGTCCGTTTTTTGGCATTTTTACGACAGGGTCCCCCCTTACGACATTTTTGCAAAAAATGTTTTTCTTAAAAAATGCATTTTCTTACATTTTCTTACATTTACGGGTTTAGTCGGGACTCCTGATGACGTTTTGAGACATCTCCTACAACTAGAGCACCAGAATTGTGCTGCTGAAGCAAGTCTGTTTTTTGAATTTTTTTTTGTAAAAAAAAAGTTTTCCCAAAAAAAGCATTTTATGCCATTTTTAGGTTTTGTAGGGACTCCTGATGACGTTTTGAGACACCTCCTACAACTACAGCACCAGATTTGTACTGCTGAAGCAAGTCCGTTTTTTGGCATTTTTACGACAGGGTCCCCCCTTACGACATTTTAGCAAAAAATGTTTTTCGTAAAAAATGCATTTTCTTACATTTTCTTACATTTACGGGTTTAGTCGGGACTCCTGATGACGTTTTGAGACATCTCCTACAACTACAGCACCAGAATTGTGCTGCTGAAGCAAGTCCGTTTTTTGTAATTTTTACGACAGGGTCCCCCCTTACGACATTTTAGCAAAAAATGTTTTTCGTAAAAAATGCATTTTCTTACATTTTCTTACATTTACGGGTTTAGTCGGGACTCCTGATGACGTTTTGAGACATCTCCTACAACTACAGCACCGGAATTGTGCTGCTCAAACAAGTCCGCTTTTTGAATTTTTTTTTGTAAAAAAAAAGTTTTCCCAAAAAACGCATTTTTGCCATTTTTAGGTTTTGTAGGGACTCCTGATGACGTTTTGAGACATCTCATACAACTACAGTACCAGAATTGTACTGCTGAAGCAAGTCCGTTTTTTGGCATTTTTACGACAGGGTCCCCCCTTACGACATTTTAGCAAAAAATGTTTTTCTTAAAAAATGCATTTTCTTACATTGTCTTACATTTACGGGTTTAGTCGGGACTCCTGATGACGTTTTGAGACATCTCCTACAACTAGAGCACCAGAATTGTGCTGCTGAAGCAAGTCTGTTTTTTGAATTTTTTTTTGTAAAAAAAAAGTTTTCCCAAAAAAAGCATTTTATGCCATTTTTAGGTTTTGTAGGGACTCCTGATGACGTTTTGAGACATCTCCTACAACTACAGCACCAGAATTGTGCTGCTGAAGCAAGTCCGTTTTTTGGAATTTTTACGACATTTTAGCAAAAAATGTTTTTCTTAAAAAATGCATTTTCTTACATTTTCTTACATTTACGGGTTTAGTCGGGACTCCTGATGACGTTTTGAGACATCTCCTACAACTACAGCACCAGAATTGTGCTGCTCAAACAAGTCCGTTTTTTGAATTTTTTTTTGTAAAAAAAAAGTTTTCCCAAAAAAAGCATTTTATGCCATTTTTAGGTTTTGTAGGGACTCCTGATGACGTTTTGAGACATCTCCTACAACTACAGCACCAGAATTGTGCTGCCGAAGCAAGTCCGTTTTTTGGCATTTTTACGACATTTTAGCAAAAATGTTTTTCTTAAAAAATGCATTTTCTTACATCTTCTTACATTTACGGGTTTAGTCGGGACTCCTGATGACGTTTTGAGACATCTCCTACAACTACAGCACCAGAATTGTGCTGCTGAAGCAAGTCCGTTTTTTGGAATTTTTTTTTGTAAAAAAAAAGGCAATTTTTAGGTTTTGTAGGGACTCCTGATGACGTTTTGAGACATCTCCTACAACTACAGCACCAGAATTGTACTGCTGAAGCAAGTCCGTTTTTTGGCATTTTTACGACAGGGTCCCCCCTTACGACATTTTAGCAAAAAATGTTTTTCTTAAAAAATGCATTTTCTTACATTTTCTTACATTTACGGGTTTAGTCGGGACTCCTGATGACGTTTTAAGACATCTCCTACAACTACAGCACCAGAATTGTGCTGCTGAAGCAAGTCCGTTTTTTGTAATTTTTACGACAGGGTCCCCCCTTACGACATTTTAGCAAAAAATGTTTTTCGTAAAAAATGCATTTTCTTACATTTTCTTACATTTACGGGTTTAGTCGGGACTCCTGATGACGTTTTGAGACATCTCCTACAACTACAGCACCAGAATTGTGCTGCTCAAACAAGTCCGCTTTTTGAATTTTTTTTTGTAAAAAAAAAGTTTTCCCAAAAAACGCATTTTATGCCATTTTTAGGTTTTGTAGGGACTCCTGATGACGTTTTGAGACATCTCCTACAACTACAGTACCAGAATTGTACTGCTGAAGCAAGTCCGTTTTTTGGCATTTTTACGACAGGTTCCCCCCTTACGACATTTTAGCAAAAAATGTTTTTCTTAAAAAATGCATTTTCTTACATTTTCTTACATTTACGGGTTAAGTCGGGACTCCTGATGACGTTTTGAGACATCTCCTACAACTACAGCACCAGAATTGTGCTGCTGAAGCAAGTCCGTTTTTTGGACATTTTTTTTGTAAAAAAAAAGTTTTCCCAAAAAAAGCATTTCATGCCATTTTTAGGTTTTGTAGGGACTCCTGATGACGTTTTGAGACATCTCCTACAACTACAGCACCAGATTTGTACTGCTGAAGCAAGTCCGTTTTTTGGCATTTTTACGACAGGGTCCCCCCTTACGACATTTTAGCAAAAAATGTTTTTCTTAAAAAATTCATTTTCTTACATTTTCTTACATTTACGGGTTTAGTCGGGACTCCTGATGACGTTTTGAGACATCTCCTACAACTACAGCACCAGAATTGTGCTGCTGAAGCAAGTCCGTTTTTTGTAATTTTTACGACAGGGTCCCCCCTTACGACATTTTAGCAAAAAATGTTTTTCGTAAAAAATGCATTTTCTTACATTTTCTTACATTTACGGGTTTAGTCGGGACTCCTGATGACGTTTTGAGACATCTCCTACAACTACAGCACCAGAATTGTGCTGCTCAAACAAGTCCGCTTTTTGAATTTTTTTTTGTAAAAAAAAAGTTTTCCCAAAAAACGCATTTTATGCCATTTTTAGGTTTTGTAGGGACTCCTGATGACGTTTTGAGACATCTCCTACAACTACAGTACCAGAATTGTACTGCTGAAGCAAGTCCGTTTTTTGGCATTTTTACGACAGGGTCCCCCCTTACGACATTTTAGCAAAAAATGTTTTTCTTAAAAAATGCATTTTCTTACATTTTCTTACATTTACGGGTTTAGTCGGGACTCCTGATGACGTTTTGAGACATCTCCTACAACTACAGCACCAGAATTGTGCTGCTGAAGCAAGTCCGTTTTTTGTAATTTTTACGACAGGGTACCCCCTTACGACATTTTAGCAAAAAATGTTTTTCGTAAAAAATGCATTTTCTTACATTTTCTTACATTTACGGGTTTAGTCGGGACTCCTGATGACGTTTTGAGACATCTCCTACAACTACAGCACCAGAATTGTGCTGCTCAAACAAGTCCGCTTTTTGAATTTTTTTTTGTAAAAAAAAAGTTTTCCCAAAAAACGCATTTTATGCCATTTTTAGGTTTTGTAGGGACTCCTGATGACGTTTTGAGACATCTCCTACAACTACAGCACCAGAATTGTGCTGCTGAAGCAAGTCAGTTTTTTGGCATTTTTACGACATTTTAGCAAAAATGTTTTTCTTAAAAAATGCATTTTCTTACATTTTCTTACATTTACGGGTTTAGTCGGGACTCCTGATGACGTTTTGAGACATCTCCTACAACTACAGCACCAGAATTGTGCTGCTGAAGCAAGTCCGTTTTTTGGAAATTTTTTTTGTAAAAAAAAAGTTTTCCCAAAAAAAGCATTTCATGCCATTTTTAGGTTTTGTAGGGACTCCTGATGACGTTTTGAGACATCTCCTACAACTACAGCACCAGAATTGTACTGCTGAAGCAAGTCCGTTTTTTGGCATTTTTACGACAGGGTCCCCCCTTACGACATTTTAGCAAAAAATGTTTTTCTTAAAAAATGCATTTTTTTACATTTTCTTACATTTACGGGTTTAGTCGGGACTTCTGATGACGTTTTGAGACATCTCCTACAACTACAGCACCAGAATTGTGCTGCTGAAGCAAGTCCGTTTTTTGGAAAAAAATTTTGTAAAAAAAAAGTTTTCCCAAAAAAAGCATTTCATGCCATTTTTAGGTTTTGTAGGGACTCCTTATGACGTTTTGAGACATCTCCTACAACTACAGCACCAGAATTGTGCTGCTGAAGAAAGTCAGTTTTTTGTAATTTTTACGACAGGGTCCCCCCTTACGACATTTTAGCAAAAAATGTTTTTCGTAAAAAATGCATTTTCTTACATTTTCTTACATTTACGGGTTTAGTCGGGACTCCTGATGACGTTTTGAGACATCTCCTACAACTACAGCACCAGAATTGTGCTGCTCAAACAAGTCCGCTTTTTGAATTTTTTTTTGTAAAAAAAAAGTTTTCCCAAAAAACGCATTTTATGCCATTTTTAGGTTTTGTAGGGACTCCTGATGACGTTTTGAGACATATCCTACAACTACAGTACCAGAATTGTACTGCTGAAGCAAGTCCGTTTTTTGGCATTTTTACGACAGGGTACCCCCTTACGACATTTTAGCAAAAAATGTTTTTCTTAAAAAATGCATTTTCTTACATTTTCTTACATTTACGGGTTTAGTCGGGACTCCTGATGACGTTTTGAGACATCTCCTACAACTAGAGCACCAGAATTGTGCTGCTGAAGCAAGTCTGTTTTTTGAATTTTTTTTTGTAAAAAAAAAGTTTTCCCAAAAAAAGCATTTTATGCCATTTTTAGGTTTTGTAGGGACTCCTGATGACGTTTTGAGACACCTCCTACAACTACAGCACCAGATTTGTACTGCTGAAGCAAGTCCGTTTTTTGGCATTTTTACGACAGGGTCCCCCCTTACGACATTTTAGCAAAAAATGTTTTTCTTAAAAAATTCATTTTCTTACATTTTCTTACATTTACGGGTTTAGTCGGGACTCCTGATGACGTTTTGAGACATCTCCTACAACTACAGCACCAGAATTGTGCTGCTGAAGCAAGTTCGTTTTTTGGAATTTTTACGACAGGGTCCCCCCTTACGACATTTTAGCAAAAAATGTTTTTCGTAAAAAATGCATTTTCTTACATTTTCTTACATTTACGGGTTTAGTCGGGACTCCTGATGACGTTTTGAGACATCTCCTACAACTACAGCACCAGAATTGTGCTGCTGAAGCAAGTCCGTTTTTTGTAATTTTTACGACAGGGTCCCCCCTTACGACATTTTAGCAAAAAATGTTTTTCGTAAAAAATGCATTTTCTTACATTTTCTTACATTTACGGGTTTAGTCGGGACTTCTGATGACGTTTTGAGACATCTCCTACAACTACAGCACCGGAATTGTGCTGCTCAAACAAGTCCGCTTTTTGAATTTTTTTTTGTAAAAAAAAAGTTTTCCCAAAAAACGCATTTTTGCCATTTTTAGGTTTTGTAGGGACTCCTGATGACGTTTTGAGACATCTCCTACAACTACAGTACCAGAATTGTACTGCTGAAGCAAGTCCGTTTTTTGGCATTTTTACGACAGGGTCCCCCCTTACGACATTTTAGCAAAAAATGTTTTTCTTAAAAAATGCATTTTCTTACATTGTCTTACATTTACGGGTTTAGTCGGGACTCCTGATGACGTTTTGAGACATCTCCTACAACTAGAGCACCAGAATTGTGCTGCTGAAGCAAGTCTGTTTTTTGAATTTTTTTTTGTAAAAAAAAAGTTTTCCCAAAAAAAGCATTTTATGCCATTTTTAGGTTTTGTAGGGACTCCTGATGACGTTTTGAGACATCTCCTACAACTACAGCACCAGAATTGTGCTGCCGAAGCAAGTCCGTTTTTTGGCATTTTTACGACATTTTAGCAAAAATGTTTTTCTTAAAAAATGCATTTTCTTACATCTTCTTACATTTACGGGTTTAGTCGGGACTCCTGATGACGTTTTGAGACATCTCCTACAACTACAGCACCAGAATTGTGCTGCTGAAGCAAGTCCGTTTTTTGGAATTTTTTTTTGTAAAAAAAAAGGCAATTTTTAGGTTTTGTAGGGACTCCTGATGACGTTTTGAGACATCTCCTACAACTACAGCACCAGAATTGTACTGCTGAAGCAAGTCCGTTTTTTGGCATTTTTACGACAGGGTCCCCCCTTACGACATTTTAGCAAAAAATGTTTTTCTTAAAAAATGCATTTTCTTACATTTTCTTACATTTACGGGTTTAGTCGGGACTCCTGATGACGTTTTAAGACATCTCCTACAACTACAGCACCAGAATTGTGCTGCTGAAGCAAGTCCGTTTTTTGTAATTTTTACGACAGGGTCCCCCCTTACGACATTTTAGCAAAAAATGTTTTTCGTAAAAAATGCATTTTCTTACATTTTCTTACATTTACGGGTTTAGTCGGGACTCCTGATGACGTTTTGAGACATCTCCTACAACTACAGCACCAGAATTGTGCTGCTCAAACAAGTCCGCTTTTTGAATTTTTTTTTGTAAAAAAAAAGTTTTCCCAAAAAACGCATTTTATGCCATTTTTAGGTTTTGTAGGGACTCCTGATGACGTTTTGAGACATCTCCTACAACTACAGTACCAGAATTGTACTGCTGAAGCAAGTCCGTTTTTTGGCATTTTTACGACAGGGTCCCCCCTTACGACATTTTAGCAAAAAATGTTTTTCTTAAAAAATGCATTTTCTTACATTTTCTTACATTTACGGGTTAAGTCGGGACTCCTGATGACGTTTTGAGACATCTCCTACAACTACAGCACCAGAATTGTGCTGCTGAAGCAAGTCCGTTTTTTGGAAAAAATTTTTGTAAAAAAAAAGTTTTCCCAAAAAAAGCATTTCATGCCATTTTTAGGTTTTGTAGGGACTCCTGATGACGTTTTGAGACATCTCCTACAACTACAGCACCAGATTTGTACTGCTGAAGCAAGTCCGTTTTTTGGCATTTTTACGACAGGGTCCCCCCTTACGACATTTTAGCAAAAAATGTTTTTCTTAAAAAATGCATTTTCTTACATTTTCTTACATTTACGGGTTTAGTCGGGACTCCTGATGACGTTTTGAGACATCTCCTACAACTACAGCACCAGAATTGTGCTGCTGAAGCAAGTCCGTTTTTTGTAATTTTTACGACAGGGTCCCCCCTTACGACATTTTAGCAAAAAATGTTTTTCGTAAAAAATGCATTTTCTTACATTTTCTTACATTTACGGGTTTAGTCGGGACTCCTGATGACGTTTTGAGACATCTCCTACAACTACAGCACCAGAATTGTGCTGCTCAAACAAGTCCGCTTTTTGAATTTTTTTTTGTAAAAAAATTTTTTTCCCAAAAAACGCATTTTATGCCATTTTTAGGTTTTGTAGGGACTCCTGATGACGTTTTGAGACATCTCCTACAACTACAGTACCAGAATTGTACTGCTGAAGCAAGTCCGTTTTTTGGCATTTTTACGACAGGGTCCCCCCTTACGACATTTTAGCAAAAAATGTTTTTCTTAAAAAATGCATTTTCTTACATTTTCTTACATTTACGGGTTTAGTCGGGACTCCTGATGACGTTTTGAGACATCTCCTACAACTACAGCACCAGAATTGTGCTGCTGAAGCAAGTCCGTTTTTTGTAATTTTTACGACAGGGTACCCCCTTACGACATTTTAGCAAAAAATGTTTTTCGTAAAAAATGCATTTTCTTACATTTTCTTACATTTACGGGTTTAGTCGGGACTCCTGATGACGTTTTGAGACATCTCCTACAACTACAGCACCAGAATTGTGCTGCTCAAACAAGTCCGCTTTTTGAATTTTTTTTTGTAAAAAAAAAGTTTTCCCAAAAAACGCATTTTATGCCATTTTTAGGTTTTGTAGGGACTCCTGATGACGTTTTGAGACATCTCCTACAACTACAGCACCAGAATTGTGCTGCTGAAGCAAGTCAGTTTTTTGGCATTTTTACGACATTTTAGCAAAAATGTTTTTCTTAAAAAATGCATTTTCTTACATTTTCTTACATTTACGGGTTTAGTCGGGACTCCTGATGACGTTTTGAGACATCTCCTACAACTACAGCACCAGAATTGTGCTGCTGAAGCAAGTCCGTTTTTTGGAAATTTTTTTTGTAAAAAAAAAGTTTTCCCAAAAAAAGCATTTCATGCCATTTTTAGGTTTTGTAGGGACTCCTGATGACGTTTTGAGACATTTCCTACAACTACAGCACCAGAATTGTACTGCTGAAGCAAGTCCGTTTTTTGGCATTTTTACGACAGGGTCCCCCCTTACGACATTTTAGCAAAAAATGTTTTTCTTAAAAAATGCATTTTCTTACATTTTCTTACATTTACGGGTTTAGTCGGGACTCCTGATGACGTTTTGAGACATCTCCTACAACTACAGCACCAGAATTGTGCTGCTGAAGCAAGTCCGTTTTTTGTAATTTTTACGACAGGGTACCCCCTTACGACATTTTAGCAAAAAATGTTTTTCGTAAAAAATGCATTTTCTTACATTTTCTTACATTTACGGGTTTAGTCGGGACTCCTGATGACGTTTTGAGACATCTCCTACAACTACAGCACCAGAATTGTGCTGCTCAAACAAGTCCGCTTTTTGAATTTTTTTTTGTAAAAAAAAAGTTTTCCCAAAAAACGCATTTTATGCCATTTTTAGGTTTTGTAGGGACTCCTGATGACGTTTTGAGACATCTCCTACAACTACAGCACCAGAATTGTGCTGCTGAAGCAAGTCAGTTTTTTGGCATTTTTACGACATTTTAGCAAAAATGTTTTTCTTAAAAAATGCATTTTCTTACATTTTCTTACATTTACGGGTTTAGTCGGGACTCCTGATGACGTTTTGAGACATCTCCTACAACTACAGCACCAAAATTGTGCTGCTGAAGCAAGTCCGTTTTTTGGAAATTTTTTTTGTAAAAAAAAAGTTTTCCCAAAAAAAGCATTTCATGCCATTTTTAGGTTTTGTAGGGACTCCTGATGACGTTTTGAGACATCTCCTACAACTACAGCACCAGAATTGTACTGCTGAAGCAAGTCCGTTTTTTGGCATTTTTACGACAGGGTCCCCCCTTACGACATTTTAGCAAAAAATGTTTTTCTTAAAAAATGCATTTTTTTACATTTTCTTACATTTACGGGTTTAGTCGGGACTTCTGATGACGTTTTGAGACATCTCCTACAACTACAGCACCAGAATTGTGCTGCTGAAGCAAGTCCGTTTTTTGGAAAAAATTTTTGTAAAAAAAAAGTTTTCCCAAAAAAAGCATTTCATGCCATTTTTAGGTTTTGTAGGGACTCCTGATGACGTTTTGAGACATCTCCTACAACTACAGCACCAGATTTGTACTGCTGAAGCAAGTCCGTTTTTTGGCATTTTTACGACAGGGTCCCCCCTTACGACATTTTAGCAAAAAATGTTTTTCTTAAAAAATTCATTTTCTTACATTTTCTTACATTTACGGGTTTAGTCGGGACTCCTGATGACGTTTTGAGACATCTCCTACAACTACAGCACCAGAATTGTGCTGCTGAAGCAAGTCAGTTTTTTGTAATTTTTACGACAGGGTACCCCCTTACGACATTTTAGCAAAAAATGTTTTTCGTAAAAAATGCATTTTCTTACATTTTCTTACATTTACGGGTTTAGTCGGGACTCCTGATGACGTTTTGAGACATCTCCTACAACTACAGCACCAGAATTGTGCTGCTCAAACAAATCCGCTTTTTGAATTTTTTTTTGTAAAAAAAAAGTTTTCCCAAAAAACGCATTTTATGCCATTTTTAGGTTTTGTAGGGACTCCTGATGACGTTTTGAGACATATCCTACAACTACAGTACCAGAATTGTACTGCTGAAGCAAGTCCGTTTTTTGGCATTTTTACGACAGGGTACCCCCTTACGACATTTTAGCAAAAAATGTTTTTCTTAAAAAATGCATTTTCTTACATTTTCTTACATTTACGGGTTTAGTCGGGACTCCTGATGACGTTTTGAGACATCTCCTACAACTAGAGCACCAGAATTGTGCTGCTGAAGCAAGTCTGTTTTTTGAATTTTTTTTTGTAAAAAAAAAGTTTTCCCAAAAAAAGCATTTTATGCCATTTTTAGGTTTTGTAGGGACTCCTGATGACGTTTTGAGACACCTCCTACAACTACAGCACCAGATTTGTACTGCTGAAGCAAGTCCGTTTTTTGGCATTTTTACGACAGGGTCCCCCCTTACGACATTTTAGCAAAAAATGTTTTTCTTAAAAAATTCATTTTCTTACATTTTCTTACATTTACGGGTTTAGTCGGGACTCCTGATGACGTTTTGAGACATCTCCTACAACTACAGCACCAGAATTGTGCTGCTGAAGCAAGTTCGTTTTTTGGAATTTTTACGACAGGGTCCCCCCTTACGACATTTTAGCAAAAAATGTTTTTCGTAAAAAATGCATTTTCTTACATTTTCTTACATTTACGGGTTTAGTCGGGACTCCTGATGACGTTTTGAGACATCTCCTACAACTACAGCACCAGAATTGTGCTGCTGAAGCAAGTCCGTTTTTTGTAATTTTTACGACAGGGTCCCCCCTTACGACATTTTAGCAAAAAATGTTTTTCGTAAAAAATGCATTTTCTTACATTTTCTTACATTTACGGGTTTAGTCGGGACTTCTGATGACGTTTTGAGACATCTCCTACAACTACAGCACCGGAATTGTGCTGCTCAAACAAGTCCGCTTTTTGAATTTTTTTTTGTAAAAAAAAAGTTTTCCCAAAAAACGCATTTTTGCCATTTTTAGGTTTTGTAGGGACTCCTGATGACGTTTTGAGACATCTCCTACAACTACAGTACCAGAATTGTACTGCTGAAGCAAGTCCGTTTTTTGGCATTTTTACGACAGGGTCCCCCCTTACGACATTTTAGCAAAAAATGTTTTTCTTAAAAAATGCATTTTCTTACATTGTCTTACATTTACGGGTTTAGTCGGGACTCCTGATGACGTTTTGAGACATCTCCTACAACTAGAGCACCAGAATTGTGCTGCTGAAGCAAGTCTGTTTTTTGAATTTTTTTTTGTAAAAAAAAAGTTTTCCCAAAAAAAGCATTTTATGCCATTTTTAGGTTTTGTAGGGACTCCTGATGACGTTTTGAGACATCTCCTACAACTACAGCACCAGAATTGTGCTGCCGAAGCAAGTCCGTTTTTTGGCATTTTTACGACATTTTAGCAAAAATGTTTTTCTTAAAAAATGCATTTTCTTACATCTTCTTACATTTACGGGTTTAGTCGGGACTCCTGATGACGTTTTGAGACATCTCCTACAACTACAGCACCAGAATTGTGCTGCTGAAGCAAGTCCGTTTTTTGGAATTTTTTTTTGTAAAAAAAAAGGCAATTTTTAGGTTTTGTAGGGACTCCTGATGACGTTTTGAGACATCTCCTACAACTACAGCACCAGAATTGTACTGCTGAAGCAAGTCCGTTTTTTGGCATTTTTACGACAGGGTCCCCCCTTACGACATTTTAGCAAAAAATGTTTTTCTTAAAAAATGCATTTTCTTACATTTTCTTACATTTACGGGTTTAGTCGGGACTCCTGATGACGTTTTAAGACATCTCCTACAACTACAGCACCAGAATTGTGCTGCTGAAGCAAGTCCGTTTTTTGTAATTTTTACGACAGGGTCCCCCCTTACGACATTTTAGCAAAAAATGTTTTTCGTAAAAAATGCATTTTCTTACATTTTCTTACATTTACGGGTTTAGTCGGGACTCCTGATGACGTTTTGAGACATCTCCTACAACTACAGCACCAGAATTGTGCTGCTCAAACAAGTCCGCTTTTTGAATTTTTTTTTGTAAAAAAAAAGTTTTCCCAAAAAACGCATTTTATGCCATTTTTAGGTTTTGTAGGGACTCCTGATGACGTTTTGAGACATCTCCTACAACTACAGTACCAGAATTGTACTGCTGAAGCAAGTCCGTTTTTTGGCATTTTTACGACAGGGTCCCCCCTTACGACATTTTAGCAAAAAATGTTTTTCTTAAAAAATGCATTTTCTTACATTTTCTTACATTTACGGGTTAAGTCGGGACTCCTGATGACGTTTTGAGACATCTCCTACAACTACAGCACCAGAATTGTGCTGCTGAAGCAAGTCCGTTTTTTGGAAATTTTTTTTGTAAAAAAAAAGTTTTCCCAAAAAAAGCATTTCATGCCATTTTTAGGTTTTGTAGGGACTCCTGATGACGTTTTGAGACATCTCCTACAACTACAGCACCAGATTTGTACTGCTGAAGCAAGTCCGTTTTTTGGCATTTTTACGACAGGGTCCCCCCTTACGACATTTTAGCAAAAAATGTTTTTCTTAAAAAATTCATTTTCTTACATTTTCTTACATTTACGGGTTTAGTCGGGACTCCTGATGACGTTTTGAGACATCTCCTACAACTACAGCACCAGAATTGTGCTGCTGAAGCAAGTCCGTTTTTTGTAATTTTTACGACAGGGTCCCCCCTTACGACATTTTAGCAAAAAATGTTTTTCGTAAAAAATGCATTTTCTTACATTTTCTTACATTTACGGGTTTAGTCGGGACTCCTGATGACGTTTTGAGACATCTCCTACAACTACAGCACCAGAATTGTGCTGCTCAAACAAGTCCGCTTTTTGAATTTTTTTTTGTAAAAAAAAAGTTTTCCCAAAAAACGCATTTTATGCCATTTTTAGGTTTTGTAGGGACTCCTGATGACGTTTTGAGACATCTCCTACAACTACAGTACCAGAATTGTACTGCTGAAGCAAGTCCGTTTTTTGGCATTTTTACGACAGGGTCCCCCCTTACGACATTTTAGCAAAAAATGTTTTTCTTAAAAAATGCATTTTCTTACATTTTCTTACATTTACGGGTTTAGTCGGGACTCCTGATGACGTTTTGAGACATCTCCTACAACTACAGCACCAGAATTGTGCTGCTGAAGCAAGTCCGTTTTTTGTAATTTTTACGACAGGGTACCCCCTTACGACATTTTAGCAAAAAATGTTTTTCGTAAAAAATGCATTTTCTTACATTTTCTTACATTTACGGGTTTAGTCGGGACTCCTGATGACGTTTTGAGACATCTCCTACAACTACAGCACCAGAATTGTGCTGCTCAAACAAGTCCGCTTTTTGAATTTTTTTTTGTAAAAAAAAAGTTTTCCCAAAAAACGCATTTTATGCCATTTTTAGGTTTTGTAGGGACTCCTGATGACGTTTTGAGACATCTCCTACAACTACAGCACCAGAATTGTGCTGCTGAAGCAAGTCAGTTTTTTGGCATTTTTACGACATTTTAGCAAAAATGTTTTTCTTAAAAAATGCATTTTCTTACATTTTCTTACATTTACGGGTTTAGTCGGGACTCCTGATGACGTTTTGAGACATCTCCTACAACTACAGCACCAGAATTGTGCTGCTGAAGCAAGTCCGTTTTTTGGAATTTTTTTTTGTAAAAAAAAAGTTTTCCCAAAAAAAGCATTTCATGCCATTTTTAGGTTTTGTAGGGACTCCTGATGACGTTTTGAGACATCTCCTACAACTACAGCACCAGAATTGTACTGCTGAAGCAAGTCCGTTTTTTGGCATTTTTACGACAGGGTCCCCCCTTACGACATTTTAGCAAAAAATGTTTTTCTTAAAAAATGCATTTTTTTACATTTTCTTACATTTACGGGTTTAGTCGGGACTTCTGATGACGTTTTGAGACATCTCCTACAACTACAGCACCAGAATTGTGCTGCTGAAGCAAGTCCGTTTTTTGGAAAAAATTTTTGTAAAAAAAAAGTTTTCCCAAAAAAAGCATTTCATGCCATTTTTAGGTTTTGTAGGGACTCCTGATGACGTTTTGAGACATCTCCTACAACTACAGCACCAGATTTGTACTGCTGAAGCAAGTCCGTTTTTTGGCATTTTTACGACAGGGTCCCGCCTTACGACATTTTAGCAAAAAATGTTTTTCTTAAAAAATTCATTTTCTTACATTTTCTTACATTTACGGGTTTAGTCGGGACTCCTGATGACGTTTTGAGACATCTCCTACAACTACAGCACCAGAATTGTGCTGCTGAAGAAAGTCAGTTTTTTGTAATTTTTACGACAGGGTCCCTCCCCCCTTACGACATTTTAGCAAAAAATGTTTTTCGTAAAAAATGCATTTTCTTACATTTTCTTACATTTACGGGTTTAGTCGGGACTCCTGATGACGTTTTGAGACATCTCCTACAACTACAGCACCAGAATTGTGCTGCTCAAACAAGTCCGCTTTTTGAATTTTTTTTTGTAAAAAAAAAGTTTTCCCAAAAAACGCATTTTATGCCATTTTTAGGTTTTGTAGGGACTCCTGATGACGTTTTGAGACATCTCCTACAACTACAGTACCAGAATTTTACTGCTGAAGCAAGTCCGTTTTTTGGCATTTTTACGACAGGGTCCCCCCTTACGACATTTTAGCAAAAAATGTTTTTCTTAAAAAATGCATTTTCTTACATTTTCTTACATTTACGGGTTTAGTCGGGACTCCTGATGACGTTTTGAGACATCTCCTACAACTACAGCACCAGAATTGTGCTGCTGAAGCAAGTCAGTTTTTTGTAATTTTTACGACAGGGTACCCCCTTACGACATTTTAGCAAAAAATGTTTTTCGTAAAAAATGCATTTTCTTACATTTTCTTACATTTTCTTACATTTACGGGTTTAGTCGGGACTCCTGATGACGTTTTGAGACATCTCCTACAACTACAGCACCAGAATTGTGCTGCTCAAACAAATCCGCTTTTTGAATTTTTTTTTGTAAAAAAAAAGTTTTCCCAAAAAACGCATTTTATGCCATTTTTAGGTTTTGTAGGGACTCCTGATGACGTTTTGAGACATATCCTACAACTACAGTACCAGAATTGTACTGCTGAAGCAAGTCCGTTTTTTGGCATTTTTACGACATTTTAGCAAAAAATGTTTTTCTTAAAAAATGCATTTTCTTACATTTTCTTACATTTACGGGTTTAGTCGGGACTCCTGATGACGTTTTGAGACATCTCCTACAACTAGAGCACCAGAATTGTGCTGCTGAAGCAAGTCTGTTTTTTGAATTTTTTTTTGTAAAAAAAAAGTTTTCCCAAAAAAAGCATTCTATGCCATTTTTAAGTTTTGTAGGGACTCCTGATGACGTTTTGAGACACCTCCTACAACTACAGCACCAGATTTGTACTGCTGAAGCAAGTCCGTTTTTTGGCATTTTTACGACAGGGTCCCCCCTTACGACATTTTAGCAAAAAATGTTTTTCTTAAAAAATTCATTTTCTTACATTTTCTTACATTTACGGGTTTAGTCGGGACTCCTGATGACGTTTTGAGACATCTCCTACAACTACAGCACCAGAATTGTGCTGCTGAAGCAAGTCCGTTTTTTGGAATTTTTACGACAGGGTCCCCCCTTACGACATTTTAGCAAAAAATGTTTTTCTTAAAAAATGCATTTTCTTACATTTTCTTACATTTACGGGTTTAGTCGGGACTCCTGATGACGTTTTGAGACATCTCCTACAACTACAGCACCAGAATTGTGCTGCTGAAGCAAGTCCGTTTTTTGGAATTTTTTTTTGTAAAAAAAAAGTTTTCCCAAAAAAAGCATTTCATGCCATTTTTAGGTTTTGTAGGGACTCCTGATGACGTTTTGAGACATCTCCTACAACTACAGCACCAGAATTGTACTGCTGAAGCAAGTCCGTTTTTTGGCATTTTTACGGCATTTTTACGACATTTTAGCAAAAAATGTTTTTCTTAAAAAATGCATTTTTTTACATTTTCTTACATTTACGGGTTTAGTCGGGACTTCTGATGACGTTTTGAGACATCTCCTACAACTACAGCACCAGAATTGTGCTGCTGAAGCAAGTCCGTTTTTTGGAAAAAAATTTTGTAAAAAAAAAGTTTTCCCAAAAAAAGCATTTCATGCCATTTTTAGGTTTTGTAGGGACTCCTGATGACGTTTTGAGACATCTCCTACAACTACAGCACCAGATTTGTACTGCTGAAGCAAGTCCGTTTTTTGGCATTTTTACGACAGGGTCCCCCCTTACGACATTTTAGCAAAAAATGTTTTTCTTAAAAAATTCATTTTCTTACATTTTCTTACATTTACGGGTTTAGTCGGGACTCCTGATGACGTTTTGAGACATCTCCTACAACTACAGCACCAGAATTGTGCTGCTGAAGAAAGTCAGTTTTTTGTAATTTTTACGACAGGGTCCCCCCTTACGACATTTTAGCAAAAAATGTTTTTCGTAAAAAATGCATTTTCTTACATTTTCTTACATTTACGGGTTTAGTCGGGACTCCTGATGACGTTTTGAGACATCTCCTACAACTACAGCACCAGAATTGTGCTGCTCAAACAAGTCCGCTTTTTGAATTTTTTTTTGTAAAAAAAAAGTTTTCCCAAAAAACGCATTTTATGCCATTTTTAGGTTTTGTAGGGACTCCTGATGACGTTTTGAGACATCTCCTACAACTACAGTACCAGAATTTTACTGCTGAAGCAAGTCCGTTTTTTGGCATTTTTACGACAGGGTCCCCCCTTACGACATTTTAGCAAAAAATGTTTTTCTTAAAAAATGCATTTTCTTACATTTTCTTACATTTACGGGTTTAGTCGGGACTCCTGATGACGTTTTGAGACATCTCCTACAACTACAGCACCAGAATTGTGCTGCTGAAGCAAGTCAGTTTTTTGTAATTTTTACGACAGGGTACCCCCTTACGACATTTTAGCAAAAAATGTTTTTCGTAAAAAATGCATTTTCTTACATTTTCTTACATTTACGGGTTTAGTCGGGACTCCTGATGACGTTTTGAGACATCTCCTACAACTACAGCACCAGAATTGTGCTGCTCAAACAAATCCGCTTTTTGAATTTTTTTTTGTAAAAAAAAAGTTTTCCCAAAAAACGCATTTTATGCCATTTTTAGGTTTTGTAGGGACTCCTGATGACGTTTTGAGACATATCCTACAACTACAGTACCAGAATTGTACTGCTGAAGCAAGTCCGTTTTTTGGCATTTTTACGACAGGGTACCCCCTTACGACATTTTAGCAAAAAATGTTTTTCTTAAAAAATGCATTTTCTTACATTTTCTTACATTTACGGGTTTAGTCGGGACTCCTGATGACGTTTTGAGACATCTCCTACAACTAGAGCACCAGAATTGTGCTGCTGAAGCAAGTCTGTTTTTTGAATTTTTTTTTGTAAAAAAAAAGTTTTCCCAAAAAAAGCATTCTATGCCATTTTTAGGTTTTGTAGGGACTCCTGATGACGTTTTGAGACACCTCCTACAACTACAGCACCAGATTTGTACTGCTGAAGCAAGTCCGTTTTTTGGCATTTTTACGACAGGGTCCCCCCTTACGACATTTTAGCAAAAAATGTTTTTCTTAAAAAATTCATTTTCTTACATTTTCTTACATTTACGGGTTTAGTCGGGACTCCTGATGACGTTTTGAGACATCTCCTACAACTACAGCACCAGAATTGTGCTGCTGAAGCAAGTCCGTTTTTTGGAATTTTTACGACAGGGTCCCCCCTTACGACATTTTAGCAAAAAATGTTTTTCGTAAAAAATGCATTTTCTTACATTTTCTTACATTTACGGGTTTAGTCGGGACTCCTGATGACGTTTTGAGACATCTCCTACAACTACAGCACCAGAATTGTGCTGCTGAAGCAAGTCCGTTTTTTGTAATTTTTACGACAGGGTCCCCCCTTACGACATTTTAGCAAAAAATGTTTTTCGTAAAAAATGCATTTTCTTACATTTTCTTACATTTACGGGTTTAGTCGGGACTCCTGATGACGTTTTGAGACATCTCCTACAACTACAGCACCAGAATTGTGCTGCTCAAACAAGTCCGCTTTTTGAATTTTTTTTTGTAAAAAAAAAGTTTTCCCAAAAAACGCATTTTTGCCATTTTTAGGTTTTGTAGGGACTCCTGATGACGTTTTGAGACATCTCCTACAACTACAGTACCAGAATTGTACTGCTGAAGCAAGTCCGTTTTTTGGCATTTTTACGACAGGGTCCCCCCTTACGACATTTTAGCAAAAAATGTTTTTCTTAAAAAATGCATTTTCTTACATTTACGGGTTTAGTCGGGACTCCTGATGACGTTTTGAGACATCTCCTACAACTAGAGCACCAGAATTGTGCTGCTGAAGCAAGTCTGTTTTTTGAATTTTTTTTTGTAAAAAAAAAGTTTTCCCAAAAAAAGCATTTTATGCCATTTTTAGGTTTTGTAGGGACTCCTGATGACGTTTTGAGACATCTCCTACAACTAAAGCAACAGAATTGTACTGCTGAAGCAAGTCCGTTTTTTGGCATTTTTACGACAGGGTCCCCCCTTACGACATTTTAGGAAAAAATGTTTTTCTTAAAAAATGCATTTGCTTACATTTTCTTACATTTACGGGTTTAGTCGGGACTCCTGATGACGTTTTGAGACATCTCCTACAACTACAGCACCAGAATTGTGCTGCTGAAGCAAGTCCGTTTTTTGGAATTTTTACGACATTTTAGCAGAAAATGTTTTTCTTAAAAAATGCATTTTCTTACATTTTCTTACATTTACGGGTTTAGTCGGGACTCCTGATGACGTTTTGAGACATCTCCTACAACTACAGCACCAGAATTGTGCTGCTCAAACAAGTCCGTTTTTTGAATTTTTTTTTGTAAAAAAAAAGTTTTCCCAAAAAAAGCATTTTATGCCATTTTTAGGTTTTGTAGGGACTCCTGATGACGTTTTGAGACATCTCCTACAACTACAGCACCAGAATTGTGCTGCTGAAGCAAGTCCGTTTTTTGGCATTTTTACGACATTTTAGCAAAAATGTTTTTCTTAAAAAATGCATTTTCTTACATTTTCTTACATTTACGGGTTTAGTCGGGACTCCTGATGACGTTTTGAGACATCTCCTACAACTACAGCACCAGAATTGTGCTGCTGAAGCAAGTCCGTTTTTTGGAAAAAATTTTTGTAAAAAAAAAGTTTTCCCAAAAAAAGCATTTCATGCCATTTTTAGGTTTTGTAGGGACTCCTGATGACGTTTTGAGACATCTCCTACAACTACAGCACCAGAATTGTACTGCTGAAGCAAGTCCGTTTTTTGGCATTTTTACGACAGGGTCCCCCCTTACGACATTTTAGCAAAAAATGTTTTTCTTAAAAAATTCATTTTCTTACATTTTCTTACATTTACGGGTTTAGTCGGGACTCCTGATGACGTTTTGAGACATCTCCTACAACTACAGCACCAGAATTGTGCTGCTGAAGCAAGTCCGTTTTTTGTAATTTTTACGACAGGGTCCCCCCTTACGACATTTTAGCAAAAAATGTTTTTCGTAAAAAATGCATTTTCTTACATTTTCTTACATTTACGGGTTTAGTCGGGACTCCTGATGACGTTTTGAGACATCTCCTACAACTACAGCACCAGAATTGTGCTGCTCAAACAAGTCCGCTTTTTGAATTTTTTTTTGTAAAAAAAAAGTTTTCCCAAAAAACGCATTTTATGCCATTTTTAGGTTTTGTAGGGACTCCTGATGACGTTTTGAGACATCTCCTACAACTACAGTACCAGAATTGTACTGCTGAAACAAGTCCGTTTTTTGGCATTTTTACGACAGGGTCCCCCCTTACGACATTTTAGCAAAAAATGTTTTTCTTAAAAAATGCATTTTCTTACATTTTCTTACATTTACGGGTTTAGTCGGGACTCCTGATGACGTTTTGAGACATCTCCTACAACTACAGCACCAGAATTGTGCTGCTGAAGCAAGTCCGTTTTTTGTAATTTTTACGACAACTACAGCACCAGAATTGTGCTGCTCAAACAAGTCCGCTTACGACATTTTAGCAAAAAATGTTTTTCGTAAAAAATGCATTTTCTTACATTTTCTTACATTTACGGGTTTAGTCGGGACTCCTGATGACGTTTTTTGAGACATCTCCTACAACTACAGCACCAGAATTGTGCTGCTCAAACAAGTCCGCTTTTTGAATTTTTTTTTGTAAAAAAAAAGTTTTCCCAAAAAACGCATTTTATGCCATTTTTAGGTTTTGTAGGGACTCCTGATGACGTTTTGAGACATCTCCTACAACTACAGCACCAGAATTGTGCTGCTGAAGCAAGTCCGTTTTTTGGCATTTTTACGACATTTTAGCAAAAATGTTTTTCTTAAAAAATGCATTTTCTTACATTTTCTTACATTTACGGGTTTAGTCGGGACTCCTGATGACGTTTTGAGACATCTCCTACAACTACAGCACCAGAATTGTGCTGCTGAAGCAAGTCCGTTTTTTGGCATTTTTACGACATTTTAGCAAAAAATGTTTTTCGTAAAAAATGCATTTTCTTACATTTTCTTACATTTACGGGTTTAGTCGGGACTCCTGATGACGTTTTGAGACATCTCCTACAACTAGAGCACCAGAATTGTGCTGCTGAAGCAAGTCTGTTTTTTGAATTTTTTTTTGTAAAAAAAAAGTTTTCCCAAAAAAAGCATTTTATGCCATTTTTAGGTTTTGTAGGGACTCCTGATGACGTTTTGAGACATCTCCTACAACTAAAGCAACAGAATTGTACTGCTGAAGCAAGTCCGTTTTTTGGCATTTTTACGACAGGGTCCCCCCTTACGACATTTTAGGAAAAAATGTTTTTCTTAAAAAATGCATTTTCTTACATTTTCTTACATTTACGGGTTTAGTCGGGACTCCTGATGACGTTTTGAGACATCTCCTACAACTACAGCACCAGAATTGTGCTGCTGAAGCAAGTCCGTTTTTTGGAATTTTTACGACATTTTAGCAAAAAATGTTTTTCTTAAAAAATGCATTTTCTTACATTTTCTTACATTTACGGGTTTAGTCGGGACTCCTGATGACGTTTTGAGACATCTCCTACAACTACAGCACCAGAATTGTGCTGCTCAAACAAGTCCGTTTTTTGAATTTTTTTTTGTAAAAAAAAAGTTTTCCCAAAAAAAGCATTTTATGCCATTTTTAGGTTTTGTAGGGACTCCTGATGACGTTTTGAGACATCTCCTACAACTACAGCACCAGAATTGTGCTGCTGAAGCAAGTCCGTTTTTTGGCATTTTTACGACATTTTAGCAAAAATGTTTTTCTTAAAAAATGCATTTTCTTACATTTTCTTACATTTACGGGTTTAGTCGGGACTCCTGATGACGTTTTGAGACATCTCCTACAACTACAGCACCAGAATTGTGCTGCTGAAGCAAGTCTGTTTTTTGGAATTTTTTTTTGTAAAAAAAAAGTTTTCCCAAAAAAAGCATTTCATGCCATTTTTAGGTTTTGTAGGGACTCCTGATGACGTTTTGAGACATCTCCTACAACTACAGCACCAGAATTGTACTGCTGAAGCAAGTCCGTTTTTTGGCATTTTTACGACAGGGTCCCCCCTTACGACATTTTAGCAAAAAATGTTTTTCTTAAAAAATGCATTTTCTTACATTTTCTTACATTTACGGGTTTAGTCGGGACTCCTGATGACGTTTTGAGACATCTCCTACAACTACAGCACCAGAATTGTGCTGCTGAAGCAAGTCCGTTTTTTGGAAATTTTTTTTGTAAAAAAAAAGTTTTCCCAAAAAAAGCATTTCATGCCATTTTTAGGTTTTGTAGGGACTCCTGATGACGTTTTGAGACATCTCCTACAACTACAGCACCAGAATTGTGCTGCTCAAACAAGTCCGCTTTTTGAATTTTTTTTTGTAAAAAAAAAGTTTTCCCAAAAAACGCATTTTATGCCATTTTTAGGTTTTGTAGGGACTCCTGATGACGTTTTGAGACATCTCCTACAACTACAGCACCAGAATTGTGCTGCTGAAGCAAGTCCGTTTTTTGGCATTTTTACGACATTTTAGCAAAAATGTTTTTCTTAAAAAATGCATTTTCTTACATTTTCTTACATTTACGGGTTTAGTCGGGACTCCTGATGACGTTTTGAGACATCTCCTACAACTACAGCACCAGAATTGTGCTGCTGAAGCAAGTCCGTTTTTTGGAATTTTTTTTTTGTAAAAAAAAAGTTTTCCCAAAAAAAGCATTTCATGCCATTTTTAGGTTTTGTAGGGACTCCTGATGACGTTTTGAGACATCTCCTACAACTACAGCACCAGAATTGTACTGCTGAAGCAAGTCCGTTTTTTGACATTTTTACGACAGGGTCCCCCCTTACGACATTTTAGCAAAAAATGTTTTTCTTAAAAAATGCATTTTCTTACATTTTCTTACATTTACGGGTTTAGTCGGGACTCCTGATGACGTTTTGAGACATCTCCTACAACTACAGCACCAGAATTGTGCTGCTGAAGCAAGTCCGTTTTTTGGAAAAATTTTTTGTAAAAAAAAAGTTTTCCCAAAAAAAGCATTTCATGCCATTTTTAGGTTTTGTAGGGACTCCTGATGACGTTTTGAGACATCTCCTACAACTACAGCACCAGATTTGTACTGCTGAAGCAAGTCCGTTTTTTGGCATTTTTACGACAGGGTCCCCCCTTACGACATTTTAGCAAAAAATGTTTTTCTTAAAAAATTCATTTTCTTACATTTTCTTACATTTACGGGTTTAGTCGGGACTCCTGATGACGTTTTGAGACATCTCCTACAACTACAGCACCAGAATAGTGCTGCTGAAGCAAGTCCGTTTTTTGTAATTTTTACGACAGGGTCCCCCCTTACGACATTTTAGCAAAAAATGTTTTTCGTAAAAAATGCATTTTCTTACATTTTCTTACATTTACGGGTTTAGTCGGGACTCCTGATGACGTTTTGAGACATCTCCTACAACTACAGCACCAGAATTGTGCTGCTGAAGCAAGTCCGTTTTTTGTAATTTTTACGACAGGGTCCCCCCTTACGACATTTTAGCAAAAAATGTTTTTCGTAAAAAATGCATTTTCTTACATTTTCTTACATTTACGGGTTTAGTCGGGACTCCTGATGACGTTTTGAGACATCTCCTACAACTACAGCACCAGAATTGTGCTGCTCAAACAAGTCCGCTTTTTGAATTTTTTTTTGTAAAAAAAAAGTTTTCCCAAAAAACGCATTTTTGCCATTTTTAGGTTTTGTAGGGACTCCTGATGACGTTTTGAGACATCTCCTACAACTACAGTACCAGAATTGTACTGCTGAAGCAAGTCCGTTTTTTGGCATTTTTACGACAGGGTCCCCCCTTACGACATTTTAGCAAAAAATGTTTTTCTTAAAAAATGCATTTTCTTACATTGTCTTACATTTACGGGTTTAGTCGGGACTCCTGATGACGTTTTGAGACATCTCCTACAACTAGAGCACCAGAATTGTGCTGCTGAAGCAAGTCTGTTTTTTGAATTTTTTTTTGTAAAAAAAAAGTTTTCCCAAAAAAAGCATTTTATGCCATTTTTAGGTTTTGTAGGGACTCCTGATGACGTTTTGAGACATCTCCTACAACTACAGCACCAGAATTGTGCTGCTGAAGCAAGTCCGTTTTTTGGCATTTTTACGACATTTTAGCAAAAATGTTTTTCTTAAAAAATGCATTTTCTTACATTTTCTTACATTTACGGGTTTAGTCGGGACTCCTGATGACGTTTTGAGACATCTCCTACAACTAAAGCAACAGAATTGTACTGCTGAAGCAAGTCCGTTTTTTGGCATTTTTACGACAGGGTCCCCCCTTACGACATTTTAGGAAAAAATGTTTTTCTTAAAAAATGCATTTTCTTACATTTTCTTACATTTACGGGTTTAGTCGGGACTCCTGATGACGTTTTGAGACATCTCCTACAACTACAGCACCAGAATTGTGCTGCTGAAGCAAGTCCGTTTTTTGGAATTTTTACGACATTTTAGCAAAAAATGTTTTTCTTAAAAAATGCATTTTCTTACATTTTCTTACATTTACGGGTTTAGTCGGGACTCCTGATGACGTTTTGAGACATCTCCTACAACTACAGCACCAGAATTGTGCTGCTCAAACAAGTTCGTTTTTTGAATTTTTTTTTGTAAAAAAAAAGTTTTCCCAAAAAAAGCATTTTATGCCATTTTTAGGTTTTGTAGGGACTCCTGATGACGTTTTGAGACATCTCCTACAACTACAGCACCAGAATTGTGCTGCTGAAGCAAGTCCGTTTTTTGGTATTTTTACGACATTTTAGCAAAAATGTTTTTCTTAAAAAATGCATTTTCTTACATTTTCTTACATTTACGGGTTTAGTCGGGACTCCTGATGACGTTTTGAGACATCTCCTACAACTACAGCACCAGAATTGTGCTGCTGAAGCAAGTCTGTTTTTTGGAATTTTTTTTTGTAAAAAAAAAGTTTTCCCAAAAAAAGCATTTTATGCCATTTTTAGGTTTTGTAGGGACTCCTGATGACGTTTTGAGACATCTCCTACAACTACAGCACCAGAATTGTACTGCTGAAGCAAGTCCGTTTTTTGGCATTTTTACGACAGGGTCCCCCCTTACGACATTTTAGCAAAAAATGTTTTTCTTAAAAAATGCATTTTCTTACATTTTCTTACATTTACGGGTTTAGTCGGGACTCCTGATGACGTTTTGAGACATCTCCTACAACTACAGCACCAGAATTGTGCTGCTGAAGCAAGTCCGTTTTTTGTAATTTTTACGACAGGGTCCCCCCTTACGACATTTTAGCAAAAAATGTTTTTCGTAAAAAATGCATTTTCTTACATTTTCTTACATTTACGGGTTTAGTCGGGACTCCTGATGACGTTTTGAGACATCTCCTACAACTACAGCACCAGAATTGTGCTGCTCAAACAAGTCCGCCTTTTGAATTTTTTTTTGTAAAAAAAAAGTTTTCCCAAAAAACGCATTTTATGCCATTTTTAGGTTTTGTAGGGACTCCTGATGACGTTTTGAGACATCTCCTACAACTACAGCACCAGAATTGTGCTGCTGAAGCAAGTCCGTTTTTTGGCATTTTTACGACATTTTAGCAAAAATGTTTTTCTTAAAAAATGCATTTTCTTACATTTTCTTACATTTACGGGTTTAGTCGGGACTCCTGATGACGTTTTGAGACATCTCCTACAACTACAGCACCAGAATTGTGCTGCTGAAGCAAGTCCGTTTTTTGGATTTTTTTTTTGTAAAAAAAAAGTTTTCCCAAAAAAAGCATTTCATGCCATTTTTAGGTTTTGTAGGGACTCCTGATGACGTTTTGAGACATCTCCTACAACTACAGCACCAGAATTGTACTGCTGAAGCAAGTCCGTTTTTTGACATTTTTACGACAGGGTCCCCCCTTACGACATTTTAGCAAAAAATGTTTTTCTTAAAAAATTCATTTTCTTACATTTTCTTACATTTACGGGTTTAGTCGGGACTCCTGATGACGTTTTGAGACATCTCCTACAACTACAGCACCAGAATAGTGCTGCTGAAGCAAGTCCGTTTTTTGTAATTTTTACGACAGGGTCCCCCCTTACGACATTTTAGCAAAAAATGTTTTTCGTAAAAAATGCATTTTCTTACATTTTCTTACATTTACGGGTTTAGTCGGGACTCCTGATGACGTTTTGAGACATCTCCTACAACTACAGCACCAGAATTGTGCTGCTGAAGCAAGTCCGTTTTTTGTAATTTTTACGACAGGGTCCCCCCTTACGACATTTTAGCAAAAAATGTTTTTCGTAAAAAATGCATTTTCTTACATTTTCTTAGATTTACGGGTTTAGTCGGGACTCCTGATGACGTTTTGAGACATCTCCTACAACTACAGCACCAGAATTGTGCTGCTCAAACAAGTCCGCTTTTTGAATTTTTTTTTGTAAAAAAAAAGTTTTCCCAAAAAACGCATTTTTGCCATTTTTAGGTTTTGTAGGGACTCCTGATGACGTTTTGAGACATCTCCTACAACTACAGTACCAGAATTGTACTGCTGAAGCAAGTCCGTTTTTTGGCATTTTTACGACAGGGTCCCCCCTTACGACATTTTAGCAAAAAATGTTTTTCTTAAAAAATGCATTTTCTTACATTGTCTTACATTTACGGGTTTAGTCGGGACTCCTGATGACGTTTTGAGACATCTCCTACAACTAGAGCACCAGAATTGTGCTGCTGAAGCAAGTCTGTTTTTTGAATTTTTTTTTGTAAAAAAAAAGTTTTCCCAAAAAAAGCATTTTATGCCATTTTTAGGTTTTGTAGGGACTCCTGATGACGTTTTGAGACATCTCCTACAACTACAGCACCAGAATTGTGCTGCTGAAGCAAGTCCGTTTTTTGGCATTTTTACGACATTTTAGCAAAAATGTTTTTCTTAAAAATGCATTTTCTTACATTTTCTTACATTTACGGGTTTAGTCGGGACTCCTGATGACGTTTTGAGACATCTCCTACAACTACAGCACCAGAATTGTGCTGCTCAAACAAGTCCGCTTTTTGAATTTTTTTTTGTAAAAAAAAAGTTTTCCCAAAAAACGCATTTTATGCCATTTTTAGGTTTTGTAGGGACTCCTGATGACGTTTTGAGACATCTCCTACAACTACAGTACCAGAATTGTACTGCTGAAGCAAGTCCGTTTTTTGGCATTTTTACGACAGGGTACCCCCTTACGACATTTTAGCAAAAAATGTTTTTCTTAAAAAATGCATTTTCTTACATTTTCTTACATTTACGGGTTTAGTCGGGACTCCTGATGACGTTTTGAGACATCTCCTACAACTAGAGCACCAGAATTGTGCTGCTGAAGCAAGTCTGTTTTTTGAATTTTTTTTTGTAAAAAAAAAGTTTTCCCAAAAAAAGCATTTTATGCCATTTTTAGGTTTTGTAGGGACTCCTGATGACGTTTTGAGACACCTCCTACAACTACAGCACCAGATTTGTACTGCTGAAGCAAGTCCGTTTTTTGGCATTTTTACGACAGGGTCCCCCCTTACGACATTTTAGCAAAAAATGTTTTTCTTAAAAAATTCATTTTCTTACATTTTCTTACATTTACGGGTTTAGTCGGGACTCCTGATGACGTTTTGAGACATCTCCTACAACTACAGCACCAGAATTGTGCTGCTGAAGCAAGTCCGTTTTTTGTAATTTTTACGACAGGGTCCCCCCTTACGACATTTTAGCAAAAAATGTTTTTTGTAAAAAATGCATTTTCTTACATTTTCTTACATTTACGGGTTTAGTCGGGACTCCTGATGACGTTTTGAGACATCTCCTACAACTACAGCACCAGAATTGTGCTGCTGAAGCAAGTCCGTTTTTTGTAATTTTTACGACAGGGTCCCCCCTTACGACATTTTAGCAAAAAATGTTTTTCGTAAAAAATGCATTTTCTTACATTTACGGGTTTAGTCGGGACTCCTGATGACGTTTTGAGACATCTCCTACAACTACAGCACCAGAATTGTGCTGCTCAAACAAGTCCGCTTTTTGAATTTTTTTTTGTAAAAAAAAAGTTTTCCCAAAAAACGCATTTTTGCCATTTTTAGGTTTTGTAGGGACTCCTGATGACGTTTTGAGACATCTCCTACAACTACAGTACCAGAATTGTACTGCTGAAGCAAGTCCGTTTTTTGGCATTTTTACGACAGGGTCCCCCCTTACGACATTTTAGCAAAAAATGTTTTTCTTAAAAAATGCATTTTCTTACATTGTCTTACATTTACGGGTTTAGTCGGGACTCCTGATGACGTTTTGAGACATCTCCTACAACTAGAGCACCAGAATTGTGCTGCTGAAGCAAGTCTGTTTTTTGAATTTTTTTTTGTAAAAAAAAAGTTTTCCCAAAAAAAGCATTTTATGCCATTTTTAGGTTTTGTAGGGACTCCTGATGACGTTTTGAGACATCTCCTACAACTAAAGCAACAGAATTGTACTGCTGAAGCATGTCCGTTTTTTGGCATTTTTACGACAGGGTCCCCCCTTACGACATTTAAGGAAAAAATGTTTTTCTTAAAAAATGCATTTTCTTACATTTTCTTACATTTACGGGTTTAGTCGGGACTCCTGATGACGTTTTGAGACATCTCCTACAACTACAGCACCAGAATTGTGCTGCTGAAGCAAGTCCGTTTTTTGGAATTTTTACGACATTTTAGCAAAAAATGTTTTTCTTAAAAAATGCATTTTCTTACATTTTCTTACATTTACGGGTTTAGTCGGGACTCCTGATGACGTTTTGAGACATCTACAACTACAGCACCAGAATTGTGCTGCTCAAACAAGTCCGTTTTTTGAATTTTTTTTTGTAAAAAAAAAGTTTTCCCAAAAAAAGCATTTTATGCCATTTTTAGGTTTTGTAGGGACTCCTGATGACGTTTTGAGACATCTCCTACAACTACAGCACCAGAATTGTGCTGCTGAAGCAAGTCCGTTTTTTGGCATTTTTACGACATTTTAGCAAAAATGTTTTTCTTAAAAAATGCATTTTCTTACATTTTCTTACATTTACGGGTTTAGTCGGGACTCCTGATGACGTTTTGAGACATCTCCTACAACTACAGCACCAGAATTGTGCTGCTGAAGCAAGTCTGTTTTTTGGAATTTTTTTTTGTAAAAAAAAAGTTTTCCCAAAAAAAGCATTTCATGCCATTTTTAGGTTTTGTAGGGACTCCTGATGACGTTTTGAGACATCTCCTACAACTACAGCACCAGAATTGTGCTGCTGAAGCAAGTCCGTTTTTTGGCATTTTTACGACATTTTAGCAAAAATGTTTTTCTTAAAAAATGCATTTTCTTACATTTTCTTACATTTACGGGTTTAGTCGGGACTCCTGATGACGTTTTGAGACATCTCCTACAACTACAGCACCAGAATTGTGCTGCTGAAGCAAGTCCGTTTTTTGGAATTTTTTTTTGTAAAAAAAAAGTTTTCCCAAAAAAAGCATTTCATGCCATTTTTAGGTTTTGTAGGGACTCCTGATGACGTTTTGAGACATCTCCTACAACTACAGCACCAGAATTGTACTGCTGAAGCAAGTCCGTTTTTTGACATTTTTACGACAGGGTCCCCCCTTACGGCATTTTAGCAAAAAATGTTTTTCTTAAAAAATTCATTTTCTTACATTTTCTTACATTTACGGGTTTAGTCGGGACTCCTGATGACGTTTTGAGACATCTCCTACAACTACAGCACCAGAATAGTGCTGCTGAAGCAAGTCCGTTTTTTGTAATTTTTACGACAGGGTCCCCCCTTACGACATTTTAGCAAAAAATGTTTTTCGTAAAAAATGCATTTTCTTACATTTTCTTACATTTACGGGTTTAGTCGGGACTCCTGATGACGTTTTGAGACATCTCCTACAACTACAGCACCAGAATTGTGCTGCTGAAGCAAGTCCGTTTTTTGTAATTTTTACGACAGGGTCCCCCCTTACGACATTTTAGCAAAAAATGTTTTTCGTAAAAAATGCATTTTCTTACATTTTCTTAGATTTACGGGTTTAGTCGGGACTCCTGATGACGTTTTGAGACATCTCCTACAACTACAGCACCAGAATTGTGCTGCTCAAACAAGTCCGCTTTTTGAATTTTTTTTTGTAAAAAAAAAGTTTTCCCAAAAAACGCATTTTTGCCATTTTTAGGTTTTGTAGGGACTCCTGATGACGTTTTGAGACATCTCCTACAACTACAGTACCAGAATTGTACTGCTGAAGCAAGTCCATTTTTTGGCATTTTTACGACAGGGTCCCCCCTTACGACATTTTAGCAAAAAATGTTTTTCTTAAAAAATGCATTTTCTTACATTGTCTTACATTTACGGGTTTAGTCGGGACTCCTGATGACGTTTTGAGACATCTCCTACAACTAGAGCACCAGAATTGTGCTGCTGAAGCAAGTCTGTTTTTTGAATTTTTTTTTGTAAAAAAAAAGTTTTCCCAAAAAAAGCATTTTATGCCATTTTTAGGTTTTGTAGGGACTCCTGATGACGTTTTGAGACATCTCCTACAACTACAGCACCAGAATTGTGCTGCTGAAGCAAGTCCGTTTTTTGGCATTTTTACGACATTTTAGCAAAAATGTTTTTCTTAAAAAATGCATTTTCTTACATTTTCTTACATTTACGGGTTTAGTCGGGACTCCTGATGACGTTTTGAGACATCTCCTACAACTACAGCACCAGAATTGTGCTGCTGAAGCAAGTCCGTTTTTTGTAATTTTTACGACAGGGTACCCCCTTACGACATTTTAGCAAAAAATGTTTTTCGTAAAAAATGCATTTTCTTACATTTTCTTACATTTACGGGTTTAGTCGGGACTCCTGATGACGTTTTGAGACATCTCCTACAACTACAGCACCAGAATTGTGCTGCTCAAACAAGTCCGCTTTTTGAATTTTTTTTTGTAAAAAAAAAGTTTTCCCAAAAAACGCATTTTATGCCATTTTTAGGTTTTGTAGGGACTCCTGATGACGTTTTGAGACATCTCCTACAACTACAGTACCAGAATTGTACTGCTGAAGCAAGTCCGTTTTTTGGCATTTTTACGACAGGGTACCCCCTTACGACATTTTAGCAAAAAATGTTTTTCTTAAAAAATGCATTTTCTTACATTTTCTTACATTTACGGGTTTAGTCGGGACTCCTGATGACGTTTTGAGACATCTCCTACAACTAGAGCACCAGAATTGTGCTGCTGAAGCAAGTCTGTTTTTTGAATTTTTTTTTGTAAAAAAAAAGTTTTCCCAAAAAAAGCATTTTATGCCATTTTTAGGTTTTGTAGGGACTCCTGATGACGTTTTGAGACACCTCCTACAACTACAGCACCAGATTTGTACTGCTGAAGCAAGTCCGTTTTTTGGCATTTTTACGACAGGGTCCCCCCTTACGACATTTTAGCAAAAAATGTTTTTCTTAAAAAATTCACTTTCTTACATTTTCTTACATTTACGGGTTTAGTCGGGACTCCTGATGACGTTTTGAGACATCTCCTACAACTACAGCACCAGAATTGTGCTGCTGAAGCAAGTCCGTTTTTTGTAATTTTTACGACAGGGTCCCCCCTTACGACATTTTAGCAAAAAATGTTTTTCGTAAAAAATGCATTTTCTTACATTTTCTTACATTTACGGGTTTAGTCGGGACTCCTGATGACGTTTTGAGACATCTCCTACAACTACAGCACCAGAATTGTGCTGCTGAAGCAAGTCCGTTTTTTGTAATTTTTACGACAGGGTCCCCCCTTACGACATTTTAGCAAAAAATGTTTTTCGTAAAAAATGCATTTTCTTACATTTTCTTACATTTACGGGTTTAGTCGGGACTCCTGATGACGTTTTGAGACATCTCCTACAACTACAGCACCAGAATTGTGCTGCTCAAACAAGTCCGCTTTTTGAATTTTTTTTTGTAAAAAAAAAGTTTTCCCAAAAAACGCATTTTTGCCATTTTTAGGTTTTGTAGGGACTCCTGATGACGTTTTGAGACATCTCCTACAACTACAGTACCAGAATTGTACTGCTGAAGCAAGTCCGTTTTTTGGCATTTTTACGACAGGGTCCCCCCTTACGACATTTTAGCAAAAAATGTTTTTCTTAAAAAATGCATTTTCTTACATTGTCTTACATTTACGGGTTTAGTCGGGACTCCTGATGACGTTTTGAGACATCTCCTACAACTAGAGCACCAGAATTGTGCTGCTGAAGCAAGTCTGTTTTTTGAATTTTTTTTTGTAAAAAAAAAGTTTTCCCAAAAAAAGCATTTTATGCCATTTTTAGGTTTTGTAGGGACTCCTGATGACGTTTTGAGACATCTCCTACAACTACAGCACCAGAATTGTGCTGCTGAAGCAAGTCCGTTTTTTGGCATTTTTACGACATTTTAGCAAAAATGTTTTTCTTAAAAAATGCATTTTCTTACATTTTCTTACATTTACGGGTTTAGTCGGGACTCCTGATGACGTTTTGAGACATCTCCTACAACTACAGCACCAGAATTGTGCTGCTCAAACAAGTCCGCTTTTTGAATTTTTTTTTGTAAAAAAAAAGTTTTCCCAAAAAACGCATTTTATGCCATTTTTAGGTTTTGTAGGGACTCCTGATGACGTTTTGAGACATCTCCTACAACTACAGCACCAGAATTGTGCTGCTGAAGCAAGTCCGTTTTTTGGCATTTTTACGACATTTTAGCAAAAATGTTTTTCTTAAAAAATGCATTTTCTTACATTTTCTTACATTTACGGGTTTAGTCGGGACTCCTGATGACGTTTTGAGACATCTCCTACAACTACAGCACCAGAATTGTGCTGCTGAAGCAAGTCTGTTTTTTGGAATTTTTTTTTGTAAAAAAAAAGTTTTCCCAAAAAAAGCATTTCATGCCATTTTTAGGTTTTGTAGGGACTCCTGATGACGTTTTGAGACATCTCCTACAACTACAGCACCAGAATTGTACTGCTGAAGCAAGTCCGTTTTTTGGCATTTTTACGACAGGGTCCCCCCTTACGACATTTTAGCAAAAAATGTTTTTCTTAAAAAATGCATTTTCTTACATTTTCTTACATTTACGGGTTTAGTCGGGACTCCTGATGACGTTTTGAGACATCTCCTACAACTACAGCACCAGAATTGTGCTGCTGAAGCAAGTCCGTTTTTTGGAAATTTTTTTTGTAAAAAAAAAGTTTTCCCAAAAAAAGCATTTCATGCCATTTTTAGGTTTTGTAGGGACTCCTGATGACGTTTTGAGACATCTCCTACAACTACAGCACCAGATTTGTACTGCTGAAGCAAGTCCGTTTTTTGGCATTTTTACGACAGGGTCCCCCCTTACGACATTTTAGCAAAAAATGTTTTTCTTAAAAAATTCATTTTCTTACATTTTCTTACATTTACGGGTTTAGTCGGGACTCCTGATGACGTTTTGAGACATCTCCTACAACTACAACACCAGAATTGTGCTGCTGAAGCAAGTCCGTTTTTTGGAATTTTTTTTTGTAAAAAAAAAGTTTTCCCAAAAAAAGCATTTCATGCCATTTTTAGGTTTTGTAGGGACTCCTGATGACGTTTTGAGACATCTCCTACAACTACAGCACCAGAATTGTACTGCTGAAGCAAGTCCGTTTTTTGGCATTTTTACGACAGGGTCCCCCCTTACGACATTTTAGCAAAAAATGTTTTTCTTAAAAAATGCATTTTCTTACATTTTCTTACATTTACGGGTTTAGTCGGGACTCCTGATGACGTTTTGAGACATCTCCTACAACTACAGCACCAGAATTGTGCTGCTGAAGCAAGTCCGTTTTTTGTAATTTTTACGACAGGGTCCCCCCTTACGACATTTTAGCAAAAAATGTTTTTCGTAAAAAATGCATTTTCTTACATTTTCTTACATTTACGGGTTTAGTCGGGACTCCTGATGACGTTTTGAGACATCTCCTACAACTACAGTACCAGAATTGTACTGCTGAAGCAAGTCCGTTTTTTGGCATTTTTACGACAGGGTCCCCCCTTACGACATTTTAGCAAAAAATGTTTTCCGTAAAAAATGCATTTTCTTACATTTTCTTACATTTTCTTACATTTACGGGTTTAGTCGGGACTCCTGATGACGTTTTGAGACATTTCCTACAACTAGAGCACCAGAATTGTGCTGCCGAAGCAAGTCTGTTTTTTGAATTTTTTTTTGTAAAAAAAAAGTTTTCCCAAAAAAAGCATTTTATGCCATTTTTAGGTTTTGTGGGGACTCCTGATGACGTTTTGAGACATCTCCTACAACTACAGCACCAGAATTGTACTGCTGAAGCAAGTCCGTTTTTTGGCATTTTTACGACATTTTAGCAAAAAATGTTTTTCTTAAAAAATGCATTTTCTTACATTTTCTTACATTTACGGGTTTAGTCGGGACTCCTGATGACGTTTTGAGACATCTCCTACAACTACAGCACCAGAATTGTGCTGCTGAAGCAAGTCCGTTTTTTGGAATTTTTACGACAGGGTCTCCCCCCTTCCGACATTTTAGCAAAAAATGTTTTTCTTAAAAAATGCATTTTCTTACATTTTCTTACATTTACGTGTTTAGTCGGGACTCCTGATGACGTTTTGAGACATCTCCTACAACTACAGCACCAGAATTGTACTGCTGAAAAAAGTCAGTTTTTTGGCATTTTTACGACAGGGTCCCCCCTTACGACATTTTAGCAAAAAAATTGTTTCTTAAAAAATGCATTTTCTTACATTTTCTTACATTTACGGGTTTAGTCGGGACTCCTGATGACGTTTTGAGACATCTCCTACAACTACAGCACCAGAATTGTGCTGCTGAAGCAAGTCCGTTTTTTGGAATTTTTTTTTGTAAAAAAAAAGTTTTCCCAAAAAAAGCATTTCATGCCATTTTTAGGTTTTGTAGGGACTCCTGATGACGTTTTGAGACATCTCCTACAACTACAGCACCAGAATTGTGCTGCTGAAGCAAGTCCGTTTTTTGTAATTTTTACGACAGGGTCCCCCCTTACGACATTTTAGCAAAAAATGTTTTTCGTAAAAAATGCATTTTCTTACATTTTCTTACATTTACGGGTTTAGTCGGGGCTCCTGATGACGTTTTGAGACATCTCCTACAACTACAGCACCAGAATTGTGCTGCTCAAACAAGTCCGCTTTTTGAATTTTTTTTTGTAAAAAAAAAGTTTTCCCAAAAAACGCATTTTTGCCATTTTTAGGTTTTGTAGGGACTCCTGATGACGTTTTGAGACATCTCCTACAACTACAGTACCATAATTGTACTGCTGAAGCAAGTCCGTTTTTTGGCATTTTTACGACAGGGTCCCCCCTTACGACATTTTAGCAAAAAAAAATGTTCTTAAAAAATGCATTTTCTTACATTTTCTTACATTTACGGGTTTAGTCGGGACTCCTGATGACGTTTTGAGACATCTCCTACAACTAGAGCACCAGAATTGTGCTGCTGAAGCAAGTCTGTTTTTTGAATTTTTTTTTGTAAAAAAAAAGTTTTCCCAAAAAAAGCATTTTATGCCATTTTTAGGTTTTGTGGGGACTCCCGATGACGTTTTGAGACATCTCCTACAACTACAGCACCAGAATTGTACTGCGAAGCAAGTCCGTTTTTTGGCATTTTTACGACAGGGTCCCCCCTTACGACATTTTAGCAAAAAATGTTTTTCTTAAAAAATGCATTTTCTTACATTTACGGGTTTAGTCGGGACTCCTGATGACGCTTTGAGACATCTCCTACAACTACAGAACCAGAATTGTGCTGCTGAAGCAAGTCTGTTTTTTTGAATTTGTTTTACGACATTTTGCAAAATATTTTTTTCCGTAGAATATGCATTTTCTTCAAATTTCTTCCATTTTCGGGTTTAGTCGGGACTCCTGATGACTTTTTGAGACATCTCCTACAGCTACAGCACCAGAATTGTGCTGCTGAAGCAAGTCCGTTTTTGGGCATTTTTACGACAGGGTCCCCCCTTACGACATTTTAGCAAAAAATGTTTTTCGTAAAAAATGCATTTCATTACATTTTCTTACATTTACGGGTTTAGTCGGGACTCCTGATGACGTTTTGAGACATCTCCTACAACTACAGCACCAGAATTGTGCTGCTGAAGCAAGTCCGTTTTTTGGCATTTTTACGACAGGGTCCCCCCTTACGACATTTTAGCAAAAAATGTTTTTCTTAAAAAATGCATTTTCTTACATTTACGGGTTTAGTCGAGACTCCTGATAAGGTTTTGAGACATCTCCTACAACTACAGCACCAGAATTGTGCTGCTGAAGCAAGTCCGTTTTTTGGAATTTTTACGACATTTTAGCAAAAAATGTTTTTCTTAAAAAATGCATTTTCTTACATTTTCTTACATTTACGGGTTTAGTCGAGACTCCTGATAAGGTTTTGAGACATCTCCTACAACTACAGCACCAGAATTGTGCTGCTGAAGCAAGGATGTTTTTTGAATTTTTTTTTGTAAAAAATAAGTTTTCCCAAAAAAAGCATTTTATGCCATTTTTAGGTTTTGTAGGGACTCCTGATGACGTTTTGAGACATCTTCTACAACTAGAGCACCAGAATTCTGCTGCTGAAGCAAGTCCGTTTTTTGGAATTTTTACGACATTTTAGCAAAAAATGTTTTTCTTAAAAAATGCATTTTCTTACATTTTCTTACATTTACAGGTTTAGTCGGGACTCCTGATGACGTTTTGAGACATCTCCTACAACTACAGCACCAGAATTGTGCTGCTCAAACAAGTCCGTTTTTTGAATTTTTTTTTGTAAAAAAAAAGTTTTCCCAAAAAACGCATTTTATGCCATTTTTAGGTTTTGTAGGGACTCCTGATGACGTTTTGAGACATCTCCTACAACTACAGCACCAGAATTGTGCTGCTGAAGCAAGTCCGTTTTTTGGAATTTTTACGACAGGGTCCCCCCTTACGACATTTTAGCAAAAAATGTTTTTCTTAAAAAATGCATTTTCTTACATTTTCTTACATTTACGGGTTTAGTCGGGACTCCTGATGACGTTTTGAGACATCTCCTACAACTACAGCACCAGAATTGTGCTGCTGAAGCAAGTCCGTTTTTTGGAATTTTTACGACAGGGTCCCCCCTTACGACATTTTAGCAAAAAATGCATTTTCTTACATTTTCTTACATTTACGGGTTTAGTCGGGACTCCTGATGACGTTTTGAGACATCTCCTACAACTACAGCACCAGAATTGTGCTGCTCAAACAAGTCCGTTTTTTGAATTTTTTTTTGTAAAAAAAAAGTTTTCCCAAAAAACGCATTGTATGCCATTTTTAGGTTTTGTAGGGACTTCTGATGACGTTTTGAGACATCTCCTACAACTACAGCTCCAGAATTGTACTGCTGAAGCAAGTCCGTTTTTTGGCATTTTTACGACAGGGACCCCCCTTACGACATTTTAGCAAAAAATGTTTTTCTTAAAAAATGCATTTTCTTACATTTTCTTACATTTACGGGTTTAGTCGGGACTCCTGATGACGTTTTGAGACATCTCCTACAACTACAGCACCAGAATTGTGCTGCTGAAGCAAGTCCGTTTTTTGTAATTTTTACGACAGGGTCCCCCTTTACGACATTTTAGCAAAAAATGTTTTTCGTAAAAAATGCATTTTCTTACATTTTCTTACATTTACGGGTTTAGTCGGGACTCCTGATGACGTTTTGAGACATCTCCTACAACTACAGCACCAGAATTGTGCTGCTCAAACAAGTCCGTTTTTTGAATTTTTTTTTGTAAAAAAAAAGTTTTCCCAAAAAACGCATTTTATGCCATTTTTAGGTTTTGTAGGGACTCCTGATGACGTTTTGAGACATCTCCTACAACTACAGCACCAGAATTGTACTGCTGAAGCAAGTCCGTTTTTTGGCATTTTTACGACAGGGTCCCCCCTTACGACATTTTAGCAAAAAATGTTTTTCTTAAAAAATGCATTTTCTTACATTTATGGGTTTAGTCGGGACTCCTGATGACGTTTTGAGACATCTCCTACAACTACAGCACCAGAATTGTGCTGCTGAAGCAAGTCTGTTTTTTGAATTTTTTTTTGTAAAAAAAAAAGTTTTCCCAAAAAAAGCATTTTATGCCATTTTTAGGTTTTGTAGGGACTCCTGATGACGTTTTGAGACATCTCCTACAACTACAGCACCAGAATTGTACTGCTGAAGCAAGTCCGTTTTTTGGCATTTTTACGACAGGGTCCCCCCTTACGACATTTTAGCAAAAAATGTTTTTCTTAAAAAATGCATTTTCTTACATTTTCTTACATTTACGGGTTTAGTCGGGACTCCTGATGACGTTTTGAGACATCTCCTACAACTACAGCACCAGAATTGTGCTGCTGAAGCAAGTCCGTTTTTTGGAATTTTTTTTTGTAAAAAAAAAGTTTTCCCAAAAAAAGCATTTCATGCCATTTTTAGGTTTTCTAAGGACTCCTGATGACGTTTTGAGACATCTCCTACAACTACAGCACCAGAATTGTACTGCTGAATCAAGTCCGTTTTTTGGAATTTTTACGACAGGGTCCCCCCTTACGACACTTTAGCAAAAAATGTTTTTCGTAAGAAAATGCATTTTCTTGCATTTTCTTACATTTACGGGTTCAATCAGGACCCCTGATGACGTTTTAAGACATCTCCTACAACTACAGCACCAGAATTGTGCTGCTGAATCAAGTCAGTTTTTTGGAATTTTTACGACAGGGTCACCCCTTACGACATTTTAGCAAAAAATGTTTTTCGTAAAAAATGCATTTTCTTACATTTTCTTACATTTTCTTACATTTACGGGTTTAGTCGGGACTCCTGATGACGTTTTGAGACATTTCCTACAACTAGAGCACCAGAATTGTGCTGCCGAAGCAAGTCTGTTTTTTGAATTTTTTTTTGTAAAAAAAAAAGTTTTCCCAAAAAAAGCATTTTATGCCATTTTTAGGTTTTGTGGGGACTCCTGATGACGTTTTGAGACATCTCCTACAACTACAGCACCAGAATTGTACTGCTGAAGCAAGTCCGTTTTTTGGCATTTTTACGACATTTTAGCAAAAAATGTTTTTCTTAAAAAATGCATTTTCTTACATTTTCTTACATTTACGGGTTTAGTCGGGACTCCTGATGACGTTTTGAGACATCTCCTACAACTACAGCACCAGAATTGTGCTGCTGAAGCAAGTCCGTTTTTTGGAATTTTTACGACAGGGTCTCCCCCCTTCCGACATTTTAGCAAAAAATGTTTTTCTTAAAAAATGCATTTTCTTACATTTTCTTACATTTACGTGTTTAGTCGGGACTCCTGATGACGTTTTGAGACATCTCCTACAACTACAGCACCAGAATTGTACTGCTGAAAAAAGTCAGTTTTTTGGCATTTTTACGACAGGGTCCCCCCTTACGACATTTTAGCAAAAAAATTGTTTCTTAAAAAATGCATTTTCTTACATTTTCTTACATTTACGGGTTTAGTCGGGACTCCTGATGACGTTTTGAGACATCTCCTACAACTACAGCACCAGAATTGTGCTGCTGAAGCAAGTCCGTTTTTTGGAATTTTTTTTTGTAAAAAAAAAGTTTTCCCAAAAAAAGCATTTCATGCCATTTTTAGGTTTTGTAGGGACTCCTGATGACGTTTTGAGACATCTCCTACAACTACAGCACCAGAATTGTGCTGCTGAAGCAAGTCCGTTTTTTGTAATTTTTACGACAGGGTCCCCCCTTACGACATTTTAGCAAAAAATGTTTTTCGTAAAAAATGCATTTTCTTACATTTTCTTACATTTACGGGTTTAGTCGGGGCTCCTGATGACGTTTTGAGACATCTCCTACAACTACAGCACCAGAATTGTGCTGCTCAAACAAGTCCGCTTTTTGAATTTTTTTTTGTAAAAAAAAAGTTTTCCCAAAAAACGCATTTTTGCCATTTTTAGGTTTTGTAGGGACTCCTGATGACGTTTTGAGACATCTCCTACAACTACAGTACCAGAATTGTACTGCTGAAGCAAGTCAGTTTTTTGGCATTTTTACGACAGGGTCCCCCCTTACGACATTTTAGCAAAAAATGTTTTTCTTAAAAAATGCATTTTCTTACATTGTCTTACATTTACGGGTTTAGTCGGGACTCCTGATGACGTTTTGAGACATCTCCTACAACTAGAGCACCAGAATTGTGCTGCTGAAGCAAGTCTGTTTTTTGAATTTTTTTTTGTAAAAAAAAAGTTTTCCCAAAAAAAGCATTTTATGCCATTTTTAGGTTTTGTAGGGACTCCTGATGACGTTTTGAGACATCTCCTACAACTACAGCACCAGAATTGTACTGCTGAAGCAAGTCCGTTTTTTGGCATTTTTACGACAGGGTCCCCCCTTACGACATTTTAGGAAAAAATGTTTTTCTTAAAAAATGCATTTTCTTACATTTTCTTACATTTACGGGTTTAGTCGGGACTCCTGATGACGTTTTGAGACATCTCCTACAACTACAGCACCAGAATTGTGCTGCTGAAGCAAGTCCGTTTTTTGGAATTTTTACGACATTTTAGCAAAAAATGTTTTTCTTAAAAAATGCATTTTCTTACATTTTCTTACATTTACGGGTTTAGTCGGGGCTCCTGATGACGTTTTGAGACATCTCCTACAACTACAGCACCAGAATTGTGCTGCTCAAACAAGTCCGCTTTTTGAATTTTTTTTTGTAAAAAAAAAGTTTTCCCAAAAAACGCATTTTTGCCATTTTTAGGTTTTGAAGGGACTCCTGATGACGTTTTGAGACATCTCCTACAACTACAGTACCAGAATTGTACTGCTGAAGCAAGTCAGTTTTTTGGCATTTTTACAACAGGGTCCCCCTTACGACATTTTAGCAAAAAAATTTTTTCTTAAAAAATGCATTTTCTTACATTTTCTTACATTTACGGGTTTAGTCGGGACTCCTGATGACGTTTTGAGACATCTCCTACAACTACAGAACCAGAATTGTGCTGCTGAAGCAAGTCCTTTTTTTGGAATTTTTACGACATTTTAGTAAAAAATGTTTTTCTTAAAAAATGCATTTTCTTACATTTTCTTACATTTACGGGTTTAGTCGGGACTCCTGATGACGTTTTGAGACATCTCCTACAACTACAGCACCAGAATTGTGCTGCTGAAGCAAGTCCGTTTTTTGGCATTTTTACGACAGGATCCCCCCTTACGACATTTTAGCAAAAAATGTTTTTCTTAAAAAATGCATTTTCTTACATTGTCTTACATTTACGGGTTTAGTCGGGACTCCTGATGACGTTTTGAGACATCTACAACTAGAGCACCAGAATTGTGCTGCTGAAGCAAGTCTGTTTTTTGAATTTTTTTTTGTAAAAAAAAAGTTTTCCCAAAAAAAGCATTTTATGCCATTTTTAGGTTTTGTAGGGACTCCTGATGACGTTTTGAGACATCTCCTACAACTACAGCACCAGAATTGTACTGCTGAAGCAAGTCCGTTTTTTGGCATTTTTACGACAGGGTCCCCCCTTACGACATTTTAGGAAAAAATGTTTTTCTTAAAAAATGCATTTTCTTACATTTTCTTACATTTACGGGTTTAGTCGGGACTCCTGATGACGTTTTGAGACATCTCCTACAACTACAGCACCAGAATTGTGCTGCTGAAGCAAGTCCGTTTTTTGGAATTTTTACGACATTTTAGCAAAAAATGTTTTTCGTAAAAAATGCATTTTCTTACATTTTCTTACATTTACGGGTTTAGTCGGGACTCCTGATGACGTTTTGAGACATCTCCTACAACTACAGCACCAGAATTGTGCTGCTCAAACAAGTCCGTTTTTTGAATTTTTTTTTGTAAAAAAAAAGTTTTCCCAAAAAAAAGCATTTTATGCCATTTTTAGGTTTTGTAGGGACTCCTGATGACGTTTTGAGACATCTCCTACAACTACAGCACCAGAATTGTACTGCTGAAAAAAGTCAGTTTTTTGGCATTTTTACGACAGGGTCCCCCCTTACGACATTTTAGCAAAACAAATTTTTCTTAAAAAATGCATTTTCTTACATTTTCTTACATTTACGGGTTTAGTCGGGACTCCTGATGACGTTTTGAGACATCTCCTACAACTACAGCACCAGAATTGTGCTGCTGAAGCAAGTCCGTTTTTTGGAAAAAATTTTTGTAAAAAAAAAGTTTTCCCAAAAAAAGCATTTCATGCCATTTTTAGGTTTTGTAGGGACTCCTGATGACGTTTTGAGACATCTCCTACAACTAGAGCACCAGAATTGTGCTGCTGAAGCAAGTCTGTTTTTTGAATTTTTTTTTGTAAAAAAAAAGTTTTCCCAAAAAAAGCATTTTATGCCATTTTTGGGTTTTGTAGGGACTCCTGATGACGTTTTGAGACACCTCCTACAACTACAGCACCAGATTTGTACTGCTGAAGCAAGTCCGTTTTTTGGCATTTTTACGACAGGGTCCCCCCTTACGACATTTTAGCAAAAAATGTTTTTCTTAAAAAATTCATTTTCTTACATTTTCTTACATTTACGGGTTTAGTCGGGACTCCTGATGACGTTTTGAGACATCTCCTACAACTACAGCACCAGAATTGTGCTGCTGAAGCAAGTCCGTTTTTTGGAATTTTTACGACAGGGTCCCCCCTTACGACATTTTAGCAAAAAATGTTTTTCGTAAAAAATGCATTTTCTTACATTTTCTTACATTTACGGGTTTAGTCGGGACTCCTGATGACGTTTTGAGACATCTCCTACAACTACAGCACCAGAATTGTGCTGCTGAAGCAAGTCCGTTTTTTGTAATTTTTACGACAGGGTCCCCCCTTACGACATTTTAGCAAAAAATGTTTTTCGTAAAAAATGCATTTTCTTACATTTACGGGTTTAGTCGGGACTCCTGATGACGTTTTGAGACATCTCCTACAACTACAGCACCAGAATTGTGCTGCTCAAACAAGTCCGCTTTTTGAATTTTTTTTTGTAAAAAAAAAGTTTTCCCAAAAAACGCATTTTTGCCATTTTTAGGTTTTCTAGGGACTCCTGATGACGTTTTGAGACATCTCCTACAACTACAGTACCAGAATTGTACTGCTGAAGCAAGTCCGTTTTTTGGCATTTTTACGACAGGGTCCCCCCTTACGACATTTTAGCAAAAAATGTTTTTCTTAAAAAATGCATTTTCTTACATTGTCTTACATTTACGGGTTTAGTCGGGACTCCTGGTGACGTTTTGAGACATCTCCTACAACTAGAGCACCAGAATTGTGCTGCTGAAGCAAGTCTGTTTTTTGAAATTTTTTTTGTAAAAAAAAAGTTTTCCCAAAAAAAGCATTTTATGCCATTTTTGGGTTTTGTAGGGACTCCTGATGACGTTTTGAGACACCTCCTACAACTACAGCACCAGATTTGTACTGCTGAAGCAAGTCCGTTTTTTGGCATTTTTACGACAGGGCCCCCCCTTACGACATTTTAGCAAAAAATGTTTTTCTTAAAAAATGCATTTTCTTACATTTTCTTACATTTACGGGTTTAGTCGGGACTCCTGATGACGTTTTGAGACATCTCCTACAACTACAGCACCAGAATTGTGCTGCTGAAGCAAGTCCGTTTTTTGGAATTTTTACGACATTTTAGCAAAAAATGTTTTTCGTAAAAAATGCATTTTCTTACATTTTCTTACATTTACGGGTTTAGTCGGGGCTCCTGATGACGTTTTGAGACATCTCCTACAACTACAGCACCAGAATTGTGCTGCTCAAACAAGTCCGCTTTTTGAATTTTTTTTTGTAAAAAAAAAGTTTTCCCAAAAAAAAGCATTTTATGCCATTTTTAGGTTTTGTAGGGACTCCTGATGACGTTTTGAGACATCTCCTACAACTACAGCACCAGAATTGTACTGCTGAAAAAAGTCAGTTTTTTGGCATTTTTACGACAGGGTCCCCCCTTACGACATTTTAGCAAAACAAATTTTTCTTAAAAAATGCATTTTCTTACATTTTCTTACATTTACGGGTTTAGTCGGGACTCCTGATGACGTTTTGAGACATCTCCTACAACTACAGCACCAGAATTGTGCTGCTGAAGCAAGTCCGTTTTTTGGAAAAAATTTTTGTAAAAAAAAAGTTTTCCCAAAAAAAGCATTTCATGCCATTTTTAGGTTTTGTAGGGACTCCTGATGACGTTTTGAGACATCTCCTACAACTAGAGCACCAGAATTGTGCTGCTGAAGCAAGTCTGTTTTTTGAATTTTTTTTTGTAAAAAAAAAGTTTTCCCAAAAAAAGCATTTTATGCCATTTTTGGGTTTTGTAGGGACTCCTGATGACGTTTTGAGACACCTCCTACAACTACAGCACCAGATTTGTACTGCTGAAGCAAGTCCGTTTTTTGGCATTTTTACGACAGGGTCCCCCCTTACGACATTTTAGCAAAAAATGTTTTTCTTAAAAAATTCATTTTCTTACATTTTCTTACATTTACGGGTTTAGTCGGGACTCCTGATGACGTTTTGAGACATCTCCTACAACTACAGCACCAGAATTGTGCTGCTGAAGCAAGTCCGTTTTTTGGAATTTTTACGACAGGGTCCCCCCTTACGACATTTTAGCAAAAAATGTTTTTCGTAAAAAATGCATTTTCTTACATTTTCTTACATTTACGGGTTTAGTCGGGACTCCTGATGACGTTTTGAGACATCTCCTACAACTACAGCACCAGAATTGTGCTGCTGAAGCAAGTCCGTTTTTTGTAATTTTTACGACAGGGTCCCCCCTTACGACATTTTAGCAAAAAATGTTTTTCGTAAAAAATGCATTTTCTTACATTTACGGGTTTAGTCGGGACTCCTGATGACGTTTTGAGACATCTCCTACAACTACAGCACCAGAATTGTGCTGCTCAAACAAGTCCGCTTTTTGAATTTTTTTTTGTAAAAAAAAAGTTTTCCCAAAAAACGCATTTTTGCCATTTTTAGGTTTTCTAGGGACTCCTGATGACGTTTTGAGACATCTCCTACAACTACAGTACCAGAATTGTACTGCTGAAGCAAGTCCGTTTTTTGGCATTTTTACGACAGGGTCCCCCCTTACGACATTTTAGCAAAAAATGTTTTTCTTAAAAAATGCATTTTCTTACATTGTCTTACATTTACAGGTTTAGTCGGGACTCCTGATGACGTTTTGAGACATCTCCTACAACTAGAGCACCAGAATTGTGCTGCTGAAGCAAGTCTGTTTTTTGAATTTTTTTTTGTAAAAAAAAAGTTTTCCCAAAAAAAGCATTTTATGCCATTTTTGGGTTTTGTAGGGACTCCTGATGACGTTTTGAGACACCTCCTACAACTACAGCACCAGATTTGTACTGCTGAAGCAAGTCCGTTTTTTGGCATTTTTACGACAGGGCCCCCCCTTACGACATTTTAGCAAAAAATGTTTTTCTTAAAAAATTCATTTTCTTACATTTTCTTACATTTACGGGTTTAGTCGGGACTCCTGATGACGTTTTGAGACATCTCCTACAACTACAGCACCAGAATTGTGCTGCTGAAGCAAGTCCGTTTTTTGGAATTTTTACGACAGGGTCCCCCCTTACGACATTTTAGCAAAAAATGTTTTTCGTAAAAAATGCATTTTCTTACATTTTCTTACATTTACGGGTTTAGTCGGGACTCCTGATGACGTTTTGAGACATCTCCTACAACTACAGCACCAGAATTGTGCTGCTGAAGCAAGTCCGTTTTTTGTAATTTTTACGACAGGGTCCCCCCTTACGACATTTTAGCAAAAAATGTTTTTCGTAAAAAATGCATTTTCTTACATTTACGGGTTTAGTCGGGACTCCTGATGACGTTTTGAGACATCTCCTACAACTACAGCACCAGAATTGTGCTGCTCAAACAAGTCCGCTTTTTGAATTTTTTTTTGTAAAAAAAAAGTTTTCCCAAAAAACGCATTTTTGCCATTTTTAGGTTTTCTAGGGACTCCTGATGACGTTTTGAGACATCTCCTACAACTACAGCACCAGAATTGTACTGCTGAAGCAAGTCCGTTTTTTGGCATTTTTACGACAGGGTCCCCCCTTACGACATTTTAGGAAAAAATGTTTTTCTTAAAAAATGCATTTTCTTACATTTTCTTACATTTACGGGTTTAGTCGGGACTCCTGATGACGTTTTGAGACATCTCCTACAACTACAGCACCAGAATTGTGCTGCTGAAGCAAGTCCGTTTTTTGGAATTTTTACGACATTTTAGCAAAAAATGTTTTTCTTAAAAAATGCATTTTCTTACATTTTCTTACATTTACGGGTTTAGTCGGGACTCCTGATGACGTTTTGAGACATCTCCTACAACTACAGCACCAGAATTGTGCTGCTCAAACAAGTCCGTTTTTTGAATTTTTTTTTGTAAAAAAAAAGTTTTCCCAAAAAAAGCATTTTATGCCATTTTTAGGTTTTGTAGGGACTCCTGATGACGTTTTGAGACATCTCCTACAACTACAGCACCAGAATTGTACTGCTGAAAAAAGTCAGTTTTTTGGCATTTTTACGACAGGGTCCCCCCTTACGACATTTTAGCAAAAAAAATTTTTCTTAAAAAATGCATTTTCTTACATTTTCTTACATTTACGGGTTTAGTCGGGACTCCTGATGACGTTTTGAGACATCTCCTACAACTACAGCACCAGAATTGTGCTGCTGAAGAAAGTCCGTTTTTTGGAATTTTTACGACATTTTAGCAAAAAATGTTTTTCTTAAAAAATGCATTTTCTTACATTTTCTTACATTTACGGGTTTAGTCGGGACTCCTGATGACGTTTTGAGACATCTCCTACAACTACAGCACCAGAATTGTGCTGCTGAAGCAAGTCCGTTTTTTGGAATTTTTTTTTGTAAAAAAAAAGTTTTCCCAAAAAAAGCATTTCATGCCATTTTTATGTTTTGTAGGGACTCCTGATGACGTTTTGAGACATCTCCTACAACTACAGCACCAGAATTGTGCTGCTGAAGCAAGTCCGTTTTTTGGCATTTTTACGACAGGGTCCCCCCTTACGACATTTTAGGAAAAAATGTTTTTCTTAAAAAATGCATTTTCTTACATTTTCTTACATTAACGGGTTTAGTCGGGACTCCTGATGACGTTTTGAGACATCTCCTACAACTACAGCACCAGAATTGTGCTGCTGAAGCAAGTCCGTTTTTTGGAATTTTTATGACATTTTAGCAAAAAATGTTTTTCTTAAAAAATGCATTTTCTTACATTTTCTTACATTTACGGGTTTAGTCGGGACTCCTGATGACGTTTTGAGACATCTCCTACAACTACAGCACCAGAATTGTGCTGCTCAAACAAGTCCGTTTTTTGAATTTTTTTTTGTAAAAAAAAAGTTTTCCCAAAAAAAGCATTTTATGCCATTTTTAGGTTTTGTAGGGACTCCTGATGACGTTTTGAGACATCTCCTACAACTACAGCACCAGAATTGTGCTGCTGAAGCAAGTCCGTTTTTTGGCATTTTTACGACATTTTAGCAAAAATGTTTTTCTTAAAAAATGCATTTTCTTACATTTTCTTACATTTACGGGTTTAGTCGGGACTCCTGATGACGTTTTTAGACATCTCCTACAACTACAGCACCAGAATTGTGCTGCTGAAGCAAGTCCGTTTTTTGGAATTTTTTTTTGTAAAAAAAAAGTTTTCCCAAAAAAAGCATTTCATGCCATTTTTAGGTTTTGTAGGGACTCCTGATGACGTTTTGAGACATCTCCTACAACTACAGCACCAGAATTGTACTGCTGAAGCAAGTCCGTTTTTTGGCATTTTTACGACAGGGTCCCCCCCTTACGACATTTTAGCAAAAAATGTTTTTCTTAAAAAATGCATTTTCTTACATTTTCTTACATTTAAGGGTTTAGTCGGGACTCCTGATGACGTTTTAAGACATCTCCTACAACTACAGCACCAGAATTGTGCTGCTGAAGCAAGTCCGTTTTTTGTAATTTTTACGACAGGGTCCCCCCTTACGACATTTTAGCAAAAAAATTTTTTCGTAAAAAATGCATTTTCTTACATTTTCTTACATTTACGGGTTTAGTCGGGACTCCTGATGACGTTTTGAGACATCTCCTACAACTACAGCACCAGAATTGTGCTGCTCAAACAAGTCCGCTTTTTGAATTTTTTTTTGTAAAAAAAAAGTTTTCCCAAAAAACGCATTTTATGCCATTTTTAGGTTTTGTAGGGACTCCTGATGACGTTTTGAGACATCTCCTACAACTACAGTACCAGAATTGTACTGCTGAAGCAAGTCCGTTTTTTGGCATTTTTACGACAGGGTCCCCCCTTACGACATTTTAGCAAAAAATGTTTTTCTTAAAAAATGCATTTTCTTACATTTTCTTACATTTACGGGTTTAGTCGGGACTCCTGATGACGTTTTGAGACATCTCCTACAACTACAGCACCAGAATTGTGCTGCTGAAGCAAGTCCGTTTTTTGGAAATTTTTTTTGTAAAAAAAAAGTTTTCCCAAAAAAAGCATTTCATGCCATTTTTAGGTTTTGTAGGGACTCCTGATGACGTTTTGAGACATCTCCTACAACTACAGCACCAGATTTGTACTGCTGAAGCAAATCCGTTTTTTGGCATTTTTACGACAGGGTACCCCCTTACGACATTTTAGCAAAAAATGTTTTTCTTAAAAAATTCATTTTCTTACATTTTCTTACATTTACGGGTTTAGTCGGGACTCCTGATGACGTTTTGAGACATCTCCTACAACTACAGCACCAGAATTGTGCTGCTGAAGCAAGTCCGTTTTTTGGAATTTTTTTTTGTAAAAAAAAAGTTTTCCCAAAAAAAGCATTTCATGCCATTTTTAGGTTTTGTAGGGACTCCTGATGACGTTTTGAGACATCTCCTACAACTACAGCACCAGAATTGTACTGCTGAAGCAAGTCCGTTTTTTGGCATTTTTACGACAGGGTCCCCCCTTACGACATTTTAGCAAAAAATGTTTTTCTTAAAAAATGCATTTTCTCACATTTTCTTACATTTACGGGTTTAGTCGGGACTCCTGATGACGTTTTAAGACATCTCCTACAACTACAGCACCAGAATTGTGCTGCTGAAGCAAGTCCGTTTTTTGTAATTTTTACGACAGGGTCCCCCCTTACGACATTTTAGCAAAAAATGTTTTTCGTAAAAAATGCATTTTCTTACATTTTCTTACATTTACGGGTTTAGTCGGGACTACTGATGACGTTTTGAGACATCTCCTACAACTACAGCACCAGAATTGTACTGCTGAAGCAAGTCCGTTTTTTGGCATTTTTACGACATCCCCCCTTACGACATTTTAGCAAAAAATGTTTTTCGTAAAAAATGCATTTTCTTACATTTTCTTACATTTACGGGTTTAGTCGGGACTCCTGATGACGTTTTGAGACATCTCCTACAACTACAGCACCAGAATTGTGCTGCTCAAACAAGTCCGTTTTTTGAATTTTTTTTTGTAAAAAAAAGTTTTCCCAAAAAAAGCATTTTATGCCATTTTTAGGTTTTGTAGGGACTCCTGATGACGTTTTGAGACATCTCCTACAACTACAGCACCAGAATTGTACTGCTGAAAAAAGTCAGTTTTTTGGCATTTTTACGACAGGGTCCCCCCTTACGACATTTTAGCAAAAAAAATTGTTCTTAAAAAATGCATTTTCTTACATTTTCTTACATTTACGGGTTTAGTCGGGACTCCTGATGACGTTTTGAGACATCTCCTACAACTACAGCACCAGAATTGTGCTGCTGAAGCAAGTCTGTTTTTTTGAATTTGTTTTACGACATTTTGCAAAATATTTTTTTTCCGTAAAATATGCATTTTCTTCTAATTTCTTCCATTTTCGGGTTTAGTCGGGACTCCTGATGACGTTTTGAGACATCTCCTACAACTACAGCACCAGAATTGTGCTGCTGAAGCAAGTCCGTTTTTTGGAATTTTTACGACAGGGTCCCCCCTTACGACATTTTAGCAAAAAATGTTTTTCGTAAAAAATGCATTTTCTTACATTTTCTTACATTTACGGGTTTAGTCGGGACTCCTGATGACGTTTTGAGACATCTCCTACAACTACAGCACCAGAAGTGTGCTGCTCAAACAAGTCCGCTTTTTGAATTTTTTTTTGTAAAAAAAAAGTTTTCCCAAAAAACGCATTTTTGCCATTTTTAGGTTTTGTAGGGACTCCTGATGACGTTTTGAGACATCTCCTACAACTAAAGCAACAGAATTGTACTGCTGAAGCAAGTCCGTTTTTTGGCATTTTTACGACAGGGTCCCCCCTTACGACATTTTAGGAAAAAATGTTTTTCTTAAAAAATGCATTTTCTTACATTTTCTTACATTTACGGGTTTAGTCGGGACTCCTGATGACGTTTTGAGACATCTCCTACAACTACAGCACCAGAATTGTGCTGCTGAAGCAAGTCCGTTTTTTGGAATTTTTATGACATTTTAGCAAAAAATGTTTTTCTTAAAAAATGCATTTTCTTACATTTTCTTACATTTACGGGTTTAGTCGGGACTCCTGATGACGTTTTGAGACATCTCCTACAACTACAGCACCAGAATTGTGCTGCTCAAACAAGTCCGTTTTTTGAATTTTTTTTTGTAAAAAAAAAGTTTTCCCAAAAAAAGCATTTTATGCCATTTTTAGGTTTTGTAGGGACTCCTGATGACGTTTTGAGACATCTCCTACAACTACAGCACCAGAATTGTGCTGCTGAAGCAAGTCCGTTTTTTGGCATTTTTACGACATTTTAGCAAAAATGTTTTTCTTAAAAAATGCATTTTCTTACATTTTCTTACATTTACGGGTTTAGTCGGGACTCCTGATGACGTTTTGAGACATCTCCTACAACTACAGCACCAGAATTGTGCTGCTGAAGCAAGTCCGTTTTTTGGAATTTTTTTTTGTAAAAAAAAAGTTTTCCCAAAAAAAGCATTTCATGCCATTTTTAGGTTTTGTAGGGACTCCTGATGACGTTTTGAGACATCTCCTACAACTACAGCACCAGAATTGTACTGCTGAAGCAAGTCCGTTTTTTGGCATTTTTACGACAGGGTCCCCCCTTACGACATTTTAGGAAAAAATGTTTTTCTTAAAAAATGCATTTTCTTACATTTTCTTACATTTACGGGTTTAGTCGGGACTCCTGATGACGTTTTAAGACATCTCCTACAACTACAGCACCAGAATTGTGCTGCTGAAGCAAGTCCGTTTTTTGTAATTTTTACGACAGGGTCCCCCCTTACGACATTTTAGCAAAAAATGTTTTTCGTAAAAAATGCATTTTCTTACATTTTCTTACATTTACGGGTTTAGTCGGGACTCCTGATGACGTTTTGAGACATCTCCTACAACTACAGCACCAGAATTGTGCTGCTCAAACAAGTCCGCTTTTTGAATTTTTTTTTGTAAAAAAAAAGTTTTCCCAAAAAACGCATTTTATGCCATTTTTAGGTTTTGTAGGGACTCCTGATGACGTTTTGAGACATCTCCTACAACTACAGTACCAGAATTGTACTGCTGAAGCAAGTCCGTTTTTTGGCATTTTTACGACAGGGTCCCCCCTTACGACATTTTAGCAAAAAATGTTTTTCTTAAAAAATGCATTTTCTTACATTTTCTTACATTTACGGGTTTAGTCGGGACTCCTGATGACGTTTTGATTCATCTCCTACAACTACAGCACCAGAATTGTGCTGCTGAAGCAAGTCCGTTTTTTGGAAATTTTTTTTGTAAAAAAAAAGTTTTCCCAAAAAAAGCATTTCATGCCATTTTTAGGTTTTGTAGGGACTCCTGATGACGTTTTGAGACATCTCCTACAACTACAGCACCAGATTTGTACTGCTGAAGCAAGTCCGTTTTTTGGCATTTTTACGACAGGGTCCCCCCTTACGACATTTTAGCAAAAAATGTTTTTCTTAAAAAATTCATTTTCTTACATTTTCTTACATTTACGGGTTTAGTCGGGACTCCTGATGACGTTTTGAGACATCTCCTACAACTACAGCACCAGAATTGTGCTGCTGAAGCAAGTCCGTTTTTTGGAATTTTTTTTTGTAAAAAAAAAGTTTTCCCAAAAAAAGCATTTCATGCCATTTTTAGGTTTTGTAGGGACTCCTGATGACGTTTTGAGACATCTCCTACAACTACAGCACCAGAATTGTACTGCTGAAGCAAGTCCGTTTTTTGGCATTTTTACGACAGGGTCCCCCCTTACGACATTTTAGCAAAAAATGTTTTTCTTAAAAAATGCATTTTCTCACATTTTCTTACATTTACGGGTTTAGTCGGGACTCCTGATGACGTTTTAAGACATCTCCTACAAGTACAGCACCAGAATTGTGCTGCTGAAGCAAGTCCGTTTTTTGTAATTTTTACGACAGGGTCCCCCCTTACGACATTTTAGCAAAAAATGTTTTTCGTAAAAAATGCATTTTCTTACATTTTCTTACATTTACGGGTTTAGTCGGGACTACTGATGACGTTTTGAGACATCTCCTACAACTACAGCACCAGAATTGTACTGCTGAAGCAAGTCCGTTTTTTGGCATTTTTACGACATCCCCCCTTACGACATTTTAGCAAAAAATGTTTTTCGTAAAAAATGCATTTTCTTACATTTTCTTACATTTACGGGTTTAGTCGGGACTACTGATGACGTTTTGAGACATCTCCTACAACTACAGCACCAGAATTGTGCTGCTGAAGCAAGTCCGTTTTTTGGAATTTTTACGACAGGGTCCCCCCTTACGACATTTTAGCCAAAAATGTTTTTCGTAAAAAATGCATTTTCTTACATTTTCTTACATTTACGGGTTTAGTCGGGACTCCTGATGACGTTTTGAGACATCTCCTACAACTACAGCACCAGAATTGTGCTGCTGAAGCAAGTCTGTTTTTTGAATTTTTTTTTGTAAAAAAAAAGTTTTCCCAAAAAAAGCATTTTATGCCATTTTTAGGTTTTGTAGGGACTCCTGATGACGTTTTGAGACATCACCTACAACTACAGCACCAGAATTGTACTGCTGAAGCAAGTCCGTTTTTTGGCATTTTTACGACAGGGTCCCCCCTTACGACATTTTAGCAAAAAATGTTTTTCGTAAAAAATGCATTTTCTTACATTTTCTTACATTTACGGGTTTAGTCGGGACTCCTGATGACGTTTTGAGACATCTCCTACAACTACAGCACCAGAATTGTGCTGCTGAAGCAAGTCTGTTTTTTGAATTTTTTTTTGTAAAAAAAAAGTTTTCCCAAAAAAAGCATTTTATGCCATTTTTAGGTTTTGTAGGGACTCCTGATGACGTTTTGAGACATCTCCTACAACTACAGCACCAGAATTGTGCTGCTGAATCAAGTCCGTTTTTTGGAATTTTTACGACAGGGTCCCCCCTTACGACATTTTAGCAAAAAATGTTTTTCGTAAAAAATGCATTTTCTTACATTTTCTTACATTTACGGGTTTAGTCGGGACTCCTGATGACGTTTTGAGACATTTCCTACAACTACAGCACCAGAATTGTGCTGCTGAAGCAAGTTTGTTTTTTGAATTTTTTTTTGTAAAAAAAAAGTTTTCCCAAAAAAAGCATTTTATGCCATTTTTAGGTTTTGTAGGGACTCCTGATGACGTTTTGAGACATCTCCTACAACTACAGCACCAGAATTGTACTGCTGAAGCAAGTCCGTTTTTTGGCATTTTTACGACAGGGTCCCCCCTTACGACATTTTAGCAAAAAATGTTTTTCGTAAAAAAATGCATTTTCTTACATTTACGGGTTTAGTCGGGACTCCTGATGACGTTTTGAGACATCTCCTACAACTACAGCACCAGAATTGTGCTGCTGAAGGACGTCTGTTTTTTGAATTTTTTTCTGTAAAAAAAAAGTTTTCCCAAAAAAAGCATTTTATGCCATTTTTAGGTTTTGTAGGGACTCCTGATGACGTTTTAAGACATCTCCTACAACTACAGCACCAGAATTGTGCTGCTGAATCAAGTCCGTTTTTTGGAATTTTTACGACAGGGTCCCCCCTTACGACATTTTAGCAAAAAATGTTTTTCGTAAAAAATGCATTTTCTTACATTTTCTTACATTTACGGGTTTAGTCGGGACTCCTGATGAAGTTTTGAGACATCTCCTACAACTACAGCACCAGCATTGTGCTGCTGAATGAAGTCCGATTTTTGGAATTTTTACGACAGGGTCCCCCCTTACGACATTTTAGCAAAAAATGTTTTTCGTAAAAAATGCATTTTCTTACATTTTCTTACATTTTCTTACATTTACGGGTTTAGTCGGGACTCCTGATGACGTTTTGAGACATCTCCTACAACTACAGCACCAGAATTGTGCTGCTGAATCAAGTCCGTTTTTTGGAATTTTTACGACAGGGTCCCCCCTTACGATATTTTAGCAAAAAATGTTTTTCGTAAAAAATGCATTTTCTTACATTTTCTTACATTTACGGGTTTAGTCGGGACTCCTGATGACGTTTTGAGACATCTCCTACAACTACAGCGCCAGAATTGTACTGCTGAAGCAAGTCCGTTTTTTGGCATTTTTACGACAGGGTCCCTCCCCCCTTACGACATTTAAGCAAAAAATGTTTTTCGTAAAAAATGCATTTTCTTAAATTTTCTTACATTTACGGGTTTAGTCGGGACTCCTGATGACGTTTTGAGACATCTCCTACAACTACAGCACCAGAATTGTGCTGCTGAAGCAAGTTTGTTTTTTGAATTTTTTTTTGTAAAAAAAAAGTTTTCCCAAAAAAAGCATTTTATGCCATTTTTAGGTTTTGTAGGGACTCCTGATGACGTTTTGAGACATCTCCTACAACTACAGCACCAGAATTGTACTGCTGAAGCAAGTCCGTTTTTTGGCATTTTTACGACAGGGTCCCCCCTTATGACATTTTAGCAAAAAATGTTTTTCGTAAAAAATGCATTTTCTTACATTTTCTTACATTTACGGGTTTAGTCGGGACTCCTGATGACGTTTTGAGACATCTCCTACAACTACAGCACCAGAATTGTGCTGCTGAAGTACGTCTGTTTTTTGAATTTTTTTCTGTAAAAAAAAAGTTTTCCCAAAAAAAGCATTTTATGCCATTTTTATGTTTTGTAGGGACTCCTGATGACGTTTTAAGACATCTCCTACAACTACAGCACCAGAATTGTGCTGCTGAATCAAGTCCGTTTTTTGGAATTTTTACGACAGGGTCCCCCCTTACGACATTTTAGCAAAAAATGTTTTTCGTAAAAAATGCATTTTCTTACATTTTCTTACATTTACGGGTTTAGTCGGGACTCCTGATGACGTTTTGAGACATCTCCTACAACTACAGCACCAGAATTGTGCTGCTGAAGCAAGTCTGTTTTTTGAATTTTTTTTTGTAAAAAAAAAGTTTTCCCAAAAAAAGCATTTTATGCCATTTTTAGGTTTTGTAGGGACTCCTGATGACGTTTTGAGACATCTCCTACAACTACAGCACCAGAATTGTACTGCTGAAGCAAGTCCGTTTTTTGGCATTTTTACGACAGGGTCCCCCCTTACGACATTTTAGCAAAAAATGTTTTTCGTAAAAAATGCATTTTCTTACATTTTCTTACATTTACGGGTTTAGTCGGGACTCCTGATGACGTTTTGAGACATCTCCTACAACTACAGCACCAGAATTGTGCTGCTGAAGCAAGTCCGTTTTTTGAAAATTTTTTTTGTAAAAAAAAAGTTTTCCCAAAAAAAGCATTTTATGCCATTTTTAGGTTTTGTAGGGACTCCTGATGACGTTTTAAGACATCTCCTACAACTACAGCACCAGAATTGTACTGCTGAAGCAAGTCCGTTTTTTGGCATTTTTACGACAGGGTCCCCCCTTACGACATTTTAGCAAAAAATGTTTTTCGTAAAAAATGCATTTTCTTACATTTACGGGTTTAGTCGGGACTCCTGATGACGTTTTGAGACATCTCCTACAACTACAGCACCAGAATTGTGCTGCTGAAGGACGTCTGTTTTTTGAATTTTTTTTTGTAAAAAAAAAGTTTTCCCAAAAAAAGCATTCTATGCCATTTTTAGGTTTTGTAGGGACTCCTGATGACGTTTTGAGACATCTCCTACAACTACAGCACCAGAATTGTACTGCTGAAGCAAGTCCGTTTTTTGGCATTTTTACGACAGGGTCCCCCCTTACGACATTTTAGCAAAAAATGTTTTTCGTAAAAAATGCATTTTCTTACATTTTCTTACATTTACGGGTTTAGTCGGGACTCCTGATGACGTTTTGAGACATCTCCTACAACTACAGCACCAGAATTGTGCTGCTGAAGCAAGTCTGTTTTTTGAATTTTTTTTTGTAAAAAAAAAGTTTTCCCAAAAAAAAGCATTTTATGCCATTTTTAGGTTTTGTAGGGACTCCTGATGACGTTTTGAGACATCTCCTACAACTACAGCACCAGAATTGTGCTGCTGAATCAAGTCCGTTTTTTGGAATTTTTACGACAGGGTCCCCCCTTACGACATTTTAGCAAAAAATGTTTTTCGTAAAAAAATGCATTTTCTTACATTTACGGGTTTAGTCGGGACTCCTGATGACGTTTTGAGACATCTCCTACAACTACAGCACCAGAATTGTGCTGCTGAAGGACGTCTGTTTTTTGAATTTTTTTCTGTAAAAAAAAAGTTTTCCCAAAAAAAGCATTTTATGCCATTTTTAGGTTTTGTAGGGACTCCTGATGACGTTTTAAGACATCTCCTACAACTACAGCACCAGAATTGTGCTGCTGAATCAAGTCCGTTTTTTGGAATTTTTACGACAGGGTCCCCCCTTACGACATTTTAGCAAAAAATGTTTTTCGTAAAAAATGCATTTTCTTACATTTTCTTACATTTACGGGTTTAGTCGGGACTCCTGATGAAGTTTTGAGACATCTCCTACAACTACAGCACCAGCATTGTGCTGCTGAATGAAGTCCGATTTTTGGAATTTTTACGACAGGGTCCCCCCTTACGACATTTTAGCAAAAAATGTTTTTCGTAAAAAATGCATTTTCTTACATTTTCTTACATTTTCTTACATTTACGGGTTTAGTCGGGACTCCTGATGACGTTTTGAGACATCTCCTACAACTACAGCACCAGAATTGTGCTGCTGAATCAAGTCCGTTTTTTGGAATTTTTACGACAGGGTCCCCCCTTACGATATTTTAGCAAAAAATGTTTTTCGTAAAAAATGCATTTTCTTACATTTTCTTACATTTACGGGTTTAGTCGGGACTCCTGATGACGTTTTGAGACATCTCCTACAACTACAGCGCCAGAATTGTACTGCTGAAGCAAGTCCGTTTTTTGGCATTTTTACGACAGGGTCCCTCCCCCCTTACGACATTTAAGCAAAAAATGTTTTTCGTAAAAAATGCATTTTCTTAAATTTTCTTACATTTACGGGTTTAGTCGGGACTCCTGATGACGTTTTGAGACATCTCCTACAACTACAGCACCAGAATTGTGCTGCTGAAGCAAGTTTGTTTTTTGAATTTTTTTTTGTAAAAAAAAAGTTTTCCCAAAAAAAGCATTTTATGCCATTTTTAGGTTTTGTAGGGACTCCTGATGACGTTTTGAGACATCTCCTACAACTACAGCACCAGAATTGTACTGCTGAAGCAAGTCCGTTTTTTGGCATTTTTACGACAGGGTCCCCCCTTATGACATTTTAGCAAAAAATGTTTTTCGTAAAAAATGCATTTTCTTACATTTTCTTACATTTACGGGTTTAGTCGGGACTCCTGATGACGTTTTGAGACATCTCCTACAACTACAGCACCAGAATTGTGCTGCTGAAGTACGTCTGTTTTTTGAATTTTTTTCTGTAAAAAAAAAGTTTTCCCAAAAAAAGCATTTTATGCCATTTTTATGTTTTGTAGGGACCCCTGATGACGTTTTAAGACATCTCCTACAACTACAGCACCAGAATTGTGCTGCTGAATCAAGTCCGTTTTTTGGAATTTTTACGACAGGGTCCCCCCTTACGACATTTTAGCAAAAAATGTTTTTCGTAAAAAATGCATTTTCTTACATTTTCTTACATTTACGGGTTTAGTCGGGACTCCTGATGACGTTTTGAGACATCTCCTACAACTACAGCACCAGAATTGTGCTGCTGAAGCAAGTCTGTTTTTTGAATTTTTTTTTGTAAAAAAAAAGTTTTCCCAAAAAAAGCATTTTATGCCATTTTTAGGTTTTGTAGGGACTCCTGATGACGTTTTGAGACATCTCCTACAACTACAGCACCAGAATTGTACTGCTGAAGCAAGTCCGTTTTTTGGCATTTTTACGACAGGGTCCCCCCTTACGACATTTTAGCAAAAAATGTTTTTCGTAAAAAATGCATTTTCTTACATTTTCTTACATTTACGGGTTTAGTCGGGACTCCTGATGACGTTTTGAGACATCTCCTACAACTACAGCACCAGAATTGTGCTGCTGAAGCAAGTCCGTTTTTTGAAAATTTTTTTTGTAAAAAAAAAGTTTTCCCAAAAAAAGCATTTTATGCCATTTTTAGGTTTTGTAGGGACTCCTGATGACGTTTTAAGACATCTCCTACAACTACAGCACCAGAATTGTACTGCTGAAGCAAGTCCGTTTTTTGGCATTTTTACGACAGGGTCCCCCCTTACGACATTTTAGCAAAAAATGTTTTTCGTAAAAAATGCATTTTCTTACATTTACGGGTTTAGTCGGGACTCCTGATGACGTTTTGAGACATCTCCTACAACTACAGCACCAGAATTGTGCTGCTGAAGGACGTCTGTTTTTTGAATTTTTTTTTGTAAAAAAAAAGTTTTCCCAAAAAAAGCATTCTATGCCATTTTTAGGTTTTGTAGGGACTCCTGATGACGTTTTGAGACATCTCCTACAACTACAGCACCAGAATTGTACTGCTGAAGCAAGTCCGTTTTTTGGCATTTTTACGACAGGGTCCCCCCTTACGACATTTTAGCAAAAAATGTTTTTCGTAAAAAATGCATTTTCTTACATTTTCTTACATTTACGGGTTTAGTCGGGACTCCTGATGACGTTTTGAGACATCTCCTACAACTACAGCACCAGAATTGTGCTGCTGAAGCAAGTCTGTTTTTTGAATTTTTTTTTGTAAAAAAAAAGTTTTCCCAAAAAAAAGCATTTTATGCCATTTTTAGGTTTTGTAGGGACTCCTGATGACGTTTTGAGACATCTCCTACAACTACAGCACCAGAATTGTGCTGCTGAATCAAGTCCGTTTTTTGGAATTTTTACGACAGGGTCCCCCCTTACGACATTTTAGCAAAAAATGTTTTTCGTAAAAAATGCATTTTCTTACATTTTCTTACATTTACGGGTTTAGTCGGGACTCCTGATGACGTTTTGAGACATCTCCTACAACTACAGCACCAGAATTGTGCTGCTGAAGCAAGTTTGTTTTTTGAATTTTTTTTTGTAAAAAAAAAGTTTTCCCAAAAAAAGCATTTTATGCCATTTTTAGGTTTTGTAGGGACTCCTGATGACGTTTTGAGACATCTCCTACAACTACAGCACCAGAATTGTGCTGCTGAAGGACGTCTGTTTTTTGAATTTTTTTCTGTAAAAAAAAAGTTTTCCCAAAAAAAGCATTTAATGCCATTTTTAGGTTTTGTAGGGACTCCTGATGACGTTTTGAGACATCTCCTACAACTACAGCACCAGAATTGTGCTGCTGAAGCAAGTCTGTTTTTTGAATTTTTTTTTGTAAAAAAAAAGTTTTCCCAAAAAAAGCATTTTATGCCATTTTTAGGTTTTGTAGGGACTCCTGATGACGTTTTGAGACATCTCCTACAACTACAGCACCAGAATTGTACTGCTGAAGCAAGTCCGTTTTTTGGCATTTTTTCGACAGGGTCCCCCCTTACGACATTTTAGCAAAAAATGTTTTTCGTAAAAAATGCATTTTCTTACATTTACGGGTTTAGTCGGGACTCCTGATGACGTTTTGAGACATCTCCTACAACTACAGCACCAGAATTGTGCTGCTGAAGGACGTCTGTTTTTTGAATTTTTTTTTGTAAAAAAAAAGTTTTCCCAAAAAAAGCATTTTATGCCATTTTTAGGTTTTGTAGGGACTCCTGATGACGTTTTGAGACATCTCCTACAACTACAGCACCAGAATTGTACTGCTGAAGCAAGTCCGTTTTTTGGCATTTTTACGACAGGGTCCCCCCTTACGACATTTTAGCAAAAAATGTTTTTCGTAAAAAATGCATTTTCTTACATTTTCTTACATTTACGGGTTTAGTCGGGACTCCTGATGACGTTTTGAGACATCTCCTACAACTACAGCAACAGAATTGTGCTGCTCAAACAAGTCCGTTTTTTGAATTTTTTTTTGTAAAAAAAAAGTTTTCCCAAAAAAAGCATTTTATGCCATTTTTAGGTTTTGTAGGGACTCCTGATGACGTTTTAAGACATCTCCTACAACTACAGCACCAGAATTGTGCTGCTGAATCAAGTCCGTTTTTTGGAATTTTTACGACAGGGTCCCCCCTTACGACATTTTAGCAAAAAATGTTTTTCGTAAAAAATGCATTTTCTTACATTTTCTTACATTTACGGGTTTAGTCGGGACTCCTGATGACGTTTTGAGACATCTCCTACAACTACAGCACCAGAATTGTGCTGCTGAAGCAAGTCCGTTTTTTGAATTTTTTTTTGTAAAAAAAAAGTTTTCCCAAAAAAAGCATTTTATGCCATTTTTAGGTTTTGTAGGGACTCCTGATGACGTTTTAAGACATCTCCTACAACTACAGCACCAGCATTGTGCTGCTGAATGAAGTCCGATTTTTGGAATTTTTACGACAGGGTCCCCCCTTACGACATTTTAGCAAAAAATGTTTTTCGTAAAAAATGCATTTTCTTACATTTTCTTACATTTTCTTACATTTACGGGTTTAGTCGGGACTCCTGATGACGTTTTGAGACATCTCCTACAACTACAGCACCAGAATTGTGCTGCTGAATCAAGTCCGTTTTTTGGAATTTTTACGACAGGGTCCCCCCTTACGATATTTTAGCAAAAAATGTTTTTCGTAAAAAATGCATTTTCTTACATTTTCTTACATTTACGGGTTTAGTCGGGACTCCTGATGACGTTTTGAGACATCTCCTACAACTACAGCACCAGAATTGTGCTGCTGAAGCAAGTCTGTTTTTTGAAATTTTTTTTGTAAAATTTTTTTTCCCCATAAAAAGCATTTTATGCCATTTTTAGGTTTTGTAGGGACTCCTGATGACGTTTTGAGACATCTCCTACAACTACAGCGCCAGAATTGTACTGCTGAAGCAAGTCCGTTTTTTGGCATTTTTACGACAGGGTCCCTCCCCCCTTACGACATTTAAGCAAAAAATGTTTTTCGTAAAAAATGCATTTTCTTAAATTTTCTTACATTTACGGGTTTAGTCGGGACTCCTGATGACGTTTTGAGACATCTCCTACAACTACAGCACCAGAATTGTGCTGCTGAAGCAAGTCTGTTTTTTGAATTTTTTTTTGTAAAAAAAACTTTTCCCAAAAAAAGCATTTTATGCCATTTTTAGGTTTTGTAGGGACTCCTGATGACGTTTTGAGACATCTCCTACAACTACAGCACCAGAATTGTACTGCTGAAGCAAGTCCGTTTTTTGGCATTTTTACGACAGGGTCCCCCCTTATGACATTTTAGCAAAAAATGTTTTTCGTAAAAAATGCATTTTCTTACATTTTCTTACATTTACGGGTTTAGTCGGGACTCCTGATGACGTTTTGAGACATCTCCTACAACTACAGCACCAGAATTGTGCTGCTGAAGTACGTCTGTTTTTTGAATTTTTTTCTGTAAAAAAAAAGTTTTCCCAAAAAAAGCATTTTATGCCATTTTTATGTTTTGTAGGGACTCCTGATGACGTTTTAAGACATCTCCTACAACTACAGCACCAGAATTGTGCTGCTGAATCAAGTCCGTTTTTTGGAATTTTTACGACAGGGTCCCCCCTTACGACATTTTAGCAAAAAATGTTTTTCGTAAAAAATGCATTTTCTTACATTTTCTTACATTTACGGGTTTAGTCGGGACTCCTGATGACGTTTTGAGACATCTCCTACAACTACAGCACCAGAATTGTGCTGCTGAAGCAAGTCTGTTTTTTGAATTTTTTTTTGTAAAAAAAAAGTTTTCCCAAAAAAAGCATTTTATGCCATTTTTAGGTTTTGTAGGGACTCCTGATGACGTTTTAAGACATCTCCTACAACTACAGCACCAGAATTGTACTGCTGAAGCAAGTCCGTTTTTTGGCATTTTTACGACAGGGTCCCCCCTTACGACATTTTAGCAAAAAATGTTTTTCGTAAAAAATGCATTTTCTTACATTTACGGGTTTAGTCGGGACTCCTGATGACGTTTTGAGACATCTCCTACAACTACAGCACCAGAATTGTGCTGCTGAAGGACGTCTGTTTTTTGAATTTTTTTTTGTAAAAAAAAAGTTTTCCCAAAAAAAGCATTCTATGCCATTTTTAGGTTTTGTAGGGACTCCTGATGACGTTTTGAGACATCTCCTACAACTACAGCACCAGAATTGTACTGCTGAAGCAAGTCCGTTTTTTGGCATTTTTACGACAGGGTCCCCCCTTACGACATTTTAGCAAAAAATGTTTTTCGTAAAAAATGCATTTTCTTACATTTTCTTACATTTACGGGTTTAGTCGGGACTCCTGATGACGTTTTGAGACATCTCCTACAACTACAGCACCAGAATTGTGCTGCTGAAGCAAGTCTGTTTTTTGAATTTTTTTTTGTAAAAAAAAAGTTTTCCCAAAAAAAGCATTTTATGCCATTTTTAGGTTTTGTAGGGACTCCTGATGACGTTTTGAGACATCTCCTACAACTACAGCACCAGAATTGTGCTGCTGAATCAAGTCCGTTTTTTGGAATTTTTACGACAGGGTCCCCCCTTACGACATTTTAGCAAAAAATGTTTTTCGTAAAAAATGCATTTTCTTACATTTTCTTACATTTACGGGTTTAGTCGGGACTCCTGATGACGTTTTGAGACATCTCCTACAACTACAGCACCAGAATTGTGCTGCTGAAGCAAGTTTGTTTTTTGAATTTTTTTTTGTAAAAAAAAAGTTTTCCCAAAAAAAGCATTTTATGCCATTTTTAGGTTTTGTAGGGACTCCTGATGACGTTTTGAGACATCTCCTACAACTACAGCACCAGAATTGTGCTGCTGAAGCAAGTCTGTTTTTTGAATTTTTTTTTGTAAAAAAAAAGTTTTCCCAAAAAAAGCATTTTATGCCATTTTTAGGTTTTGTAGGGACTCCTGATGACGTTTTGAGACATCTCCTACAACTACAGCACCAGAATTGTACTGCTGAAGCAAGTCCGTTTTTTGGCATTTTTTCGACAGGGTCCCCCCTTACGACATTTTAGCAAAAAATGTTTTTCGTAAAAAATGCATTTTCTTACATTTACGGGTTTAGTCGGGACTCCTGATGACGTTTTGAGACATCTCCTACAACTACAGCACCAGAATTGTGCTGCTGAAGGACGTCTGTTTTTTGAATTTTTTTTTGTAAAAAAAAAGTTTTCCCAAAAAAAGCATTTTATGCCATTTTTAGGTTTTGTAGGGACTCCTGATGACGTTTTGAGACATCTCCTACAACTACAGCACCAGAATTGTACTGCTGAAGCAAGTCCGTTTTTTGGCATTTTTACGACAGGGTCCCCCCTTACGACATTTTAGCAAAAAATGTTTTTCGTAAAAAATGCATTTTCTTACATTTTCTTACATTTACGGGTTTAGTCGGGACTCCTGATGACGTTTTGAGACATCTCCTACAACTACAGCAACAGAATTGTGCTGCTCAAACAAGTCCGTTTTTTGAATTTTTTTTTGTAAAAAAAAAGTTTTCCCAAAAAAAGCATTTTATGCCATTTTTAGGTTTTGTAGGGACTCCTGATGACGTTTTAAGACATCTCCTACAACTACAGCACCAGAATTGTGCTGCTGAATCAAGTCCGTTTTTTGGAATTTTTACGACAGGGTCCCCCCTTACGACATTTTAGCAAAAAATGTTTTTCGTAAAAAATGCATTTTCTTACATTTTCTTACATTTACGGGTTTAGTCGGGACTCCTGATGACGTTTTGAGACATCTCCTACAACTACAGCACCAGAATTGTGCTGCTGAAGCAAGTCCGTTTTTTGAATTTTTTTTTGTAAAAAAAAAGTTTTCCCAAAAAAAGCATTTTATGCCATTTTTAGGTTTTGTAGGGACTCCTGATGACGTTTTAAGACATCTCCTACAACTACAGCACCAGAATTGTACTGCTGAAGCAAGTCCGTTTTTTGGCATTTTTACGACAGGGTCCCCCCTTACGACATTTTAGCAAAAAATGTTTTTCGTAAAAAATGCATTTTCTTACATTTACGGGTTTAGTCGGGACTCCTGATAACGTTTTGAGACATCTCCTACAACTACAGCACCAGAATTGTGCTGCTGAAGGACGTCTGTTTTTTGAATTTTTTTCTGTAAAAAAAAAGTTTTCCCAAAAAAAGCATTTTATGCCATTTTTAGGTTTTTGTAGGGACTCCTGATGACGTTTTAAGACATCTCCTACAACTACAGCACCAGAATTGTGCTGCTGAATCAAGTCCGTTTTTTGGAATTTTTACGACAGGGTCCCCCCTTACGACATTTTAGCAAAAAATGTTTTTCGTAAAAAATGAATTTTCTTACATTTTCTTACATTTACGGGTTTAGTCGGGACTCCTGATGACGTTTTGAGACATCTCCTACAACTACAGCACCAGAATTGTGCTGCTGAAGCAAGTCTGTTTTTTGAATTTTTTTTTGTAAAAAAAAAGTTTCCCCAGAAAAAACATTTTATGCCATTTTTAGGTTTTGTAGGGACTCCTGATGACGTTTTGAGACATCTCCTACAACTACAGCACCAGAATTGTACTGCTGAAGCAAGTCCGTTTTTTGGCATTTTTACGACAGGGTCCCCCCTTACGACATTTTAGCAAAAAATGTTTTTCGTAAAAAATGCATTTTCTTACATTTTCTTACATTTACGGGTTTAGTCGGGACTCCTGATGACGTTTTGAGACATCTCCTACAACTACAGCACCAGAATTGTGCTGCTGAAGCAAGTCTGTTTTTTGAATTTTTTTTTGTAAAAAAAAAGTTTTCCCAAAAAAAGCATTTTATGCCATTTTTAGGTTTTGTAGGGACTCCTGATGACGTTTTGAGACATCTCCTACAACTACAGCACCAGAATTGTGCTGCTGAATCAAGTCCGTTTTTTGGAATTTTTACGACAGGGTCCCCCCTTACGACATTTTAGCAAAAAATGTTTTTCGTAAAAAATGCATTTTCTTACATTTTCTTACATTTACGGGTTTAGTCGGGACTCCTGATGACATTTTGAGACATCTCCTACAACTACAGCACCAGAATTGTGCTGCTGAAGCAAGTTTGTTTTTTGAATTTTTTTTTGTAAAAAAAAAGTTTTCCCAAAAAAAGCATTTTATGCCATTTTTAGGTTTTGTAGGGAATCCTGATGACGTTTTAAGACATCTCCTACAACTACAGCACCAGAATTGTGCTGCTGAAGGACGTCTGTTTTTTGAATTTTTTTCTGTAAAAAAAAGTTTTCCCAAAAAAAGCATTTTATGCCATTTTTAGGTTTTGTAGGGACTCCTGATGACGTTTTGAGACATCTCCTACAACTACAGCACCAGAATTGTGCTGCTGAAGCAAGTCTGTTTTTTGAATTTTTTTTTGTAAAAAAAAAGTTTTCCCAAAAAAAGCATTTTATGCCATTTTTAGGTTTTGTAGGGACTCCTGATGACGTTTTAAGACATCTCCTACAACTACAGCACCAGAATTGTGCTGCTGAATCAAGTCCGTTTTTTGGAATTTTTACGACAGGGTCCCCCCTTACGACATTTTAGCAAAAAATGTTTTTCGTAAAAAATGCATTTTCTTACATTTACGGGTTTAGTCGGGACTCCTGATGACGTTTTCAGACATCTCCTACAACTACAGCACCAGAATTATGCTGCTGAAAGACGTCTGTTTTTTGAATTTTTTTCTGTAAAAAAAAAGTTTTCCCAAAAAAAGCATTTTATGCCATTTTTAGGTTTTGTAGGGACTCCTGATGACGTTTTAAGACATCTCCTACAACTACAGCACCAGAATTGTGCTGCTGAATCAAGTCCTTTTTTTGGAATTTTTACGACAGGGTCCCCCCTTACGACATTTTAGCAAAAAATGTGTTTCGTAAAAAATGCATTTTCTTACATTTTCTTACATTTACGGGTTTAGTCGGGACTCCTGATGACGTTTTGAGACATCTCCTACAACTACAGCACCAGAATTGTGCTGCTGAAGCAAGTCTGTTTTTTGAATTTTTTTTTGTAAAAAAAAAGTTTTCCCAAAAAAAGCATTTTATGCCATTTTTAGGTTTTGTAGGGACTCCTGATGACGTTTTGAGACATCTCCTACAACTACAGCACCAGAATTGTACTGCTGAAGCAAGTCCGTTTTTTGGCATTTTTACGACAGGGTCCCCCCTTACGACATTTTAGCAAAAAATGTTTTTCGTAAAAAATGCATTTTCTTACATTTTCTTACATTTACGGGTTTAGTCGGGACTCCTGATGACGTTTTGAGACATCTCCTACAACTACAGCACCAGAATTGTACTGCTGAAGCAAGTCCGTTTTTTGGCATTTTTACGACAGGGTCCCCCCTTACGACATTTTAGCAAAAAATATTTTTCGTAAAAAATGCATTTTCTTACATTTTCTTACATTTACGGGTTTAGTCGGGACTCCTGATGACGTTTTGAGACATCTCCTACAACTACAGCACCAGAATTGTGCTGCTGAAGCAAGTCCGTTTTTTGTAATTTTTACGACAGGGTCCCCCCTTACGACATTTTAGCAAAAAATGTTTTTCGTAAAAAATGCATTTTCTTACATTTTCTTACATTTACGGGTTTAGTCGGGACTCCTGATGACGTTTTGAGACATCTCCTACAACTACAGCACCAGAATTGTGCTGCTCAAACAAGTCCGCTTTTTGAATTTTTTTTTGTAAAAAAAAAGTTTTCCCAAAAAACGCATTTTATGCCATTTTTAGGTTTTGTACGGACTCCTGATGACGTTTTGAGACATCTCCTACAACTACAGTACCAGAATTTTACTGCTGAAGCAAGTCCGTTTTTTGGCATTTTTACGACAGGGTCCCCCCTTACGACATTTTTGCAAAAAATGTTTTTCTTAAAAAATGCATTTTCTTAAATTTTATTACATTTACGGGTTTAGTCGGGACTCCTGATGACGTTTTGAGACATCTCCTACAACTTCAGCACCAGCATTGTGCTGCTGAAGCAAGTCCGTTTTTTGTAATTTTTTTTTGTAAAAAAAAAGTTTTCCCAAAAAAAGCATTTTATGCCATTTTTAGGTTTTGTAGGGACTCCTGATGACGTTTTGAGACACCTCCTACAACTACAGCACCAGATTTGTACTGCTGAAGCAAGTCCGTTTTTTGGCATTTTTACGACAGGGTCCCCCCTTACGACATTTTAGCAAAAAATGTTTTTCTTAAAAAATTCATTTTCTTACATTTTCTTACATTTACGGGTTTAGTCGGGACTCCTGATGACGTTTTGAGACATCTCCTACAACTACAGCACCAGAATTGTGCTGCTGAAGCAAGTCCGTTTTTTGGAATTTTTACGACAGGGTCCCCCCTTACGACATTTTAGCAAAAAATGTTTTTCGTAAAAAATGCATTTTCTTACATTTTCTTACATTTACGGGTTTAGTCGGGACTCCTGATGACGTTTTGAGACATCTCCTACAACTACAGCACCAGAATTGTGCTGCTGAAGCAAGTCCGTTTTTTGTAATTTTCACGACAGGGTCCCCCCTTACGACATTTTAGCAAAAAATGTTTTTCTTAAAAAATGCATTTTCTTACATTTTCTTACATTTACGGGTTTAGTCGGGACTCCTGATGACGTTTTGAGACATCTCCTACAACTAGAGCACCAGAATTGTGCTGCTGAAGCAAGTCTGTTTTTTGAATTTTTTTTTGTAAAAAAAAAGTTTTCCCAAAAAAAGCATTTTATGCCATTTTTAGGTTTTGTAGGGACTCCTGATGACGTTTTGAGACATCTCCTACAACTAAAGCAACAGAATTGTACTGCTGAAGCAAGTCCGTTTTCTGGCATTTTTACGACAGGGTCCCCCCTTACGACATTTTAGGAAAAAATGTTTTTCTTAAAAAATGCATTTTCTTACATTTTCTTACATTTACGGGTTTAGTCGGGACTCCTGATGACGTTTTGAGACATCTCCTACAACTACAGCACCAGAATTGTGCTGCTGAAGCAAGTCCGTTTTTTGGAATTTTTACGACATTTTAGCAAAAAATGTTTTTCTTAAAAAATGCATTTTCTTACATTTTCTTACATTTACGGGTTTAGTCGGGACTCCTGATGACGTTTTGAGACATCTCCTACAACTACAGCACCAGAATTGTGCTGCTCAAACAAGTCCGTTTTTTGAATTTTTTTTTGTAAAAAAAAAGTTTTCCCAAAAAAAGCATTTTATGCCATTTTTAGGTTTTGTAGGGACTCCTGATGACGTTTTGAGACATCTCCTACAACTACAGCACCAGAATTGTGCTGCTGAAGCAAGTCCGTTTTTTGGCATTTTTACGACATTTTAGCAAAAATGTTTTTCTTAAAAAATGCATTTTCTTACATTTTCTTACATTTACGGGTTTAGTCGGGACTCCTGATGACGTTTTGAGACATCTCCTACAACTACAGCACCAGAATTGTGCTGCTGAAGCAAGTCCGTTTTTTGGAATTTTTTTTTGTAAAAAAAAAGTTTTCCCAAAAAAAGCATTTCATGCCATTTTTAGGTTTTGTAGGGACTCCTGATGACGTTTTGAGACATCTCCTACAACTACAGCACCAGAATTGTACTGCTGAAGCAAGTCCGTTTTTTGGCATTTTTACGACAGGGTCCCCCCTTACGACATTTTAGCAAAAAATGTTTTTCTTAAAAAATGCATTTTCTTACATTTTCTTACATTTACGGGTTTAGTCGGGACTCCTGATGACGTTTTAAGACATCTCCTACAACTACAGCACCAGAATTGTGCTGCTGAAGCAAGTCCGTTTTTTGTAATTTTTACGACAGGGTCCCCCCTTACGACATTTTAGCAAAAAATGTTTTTCGTAAAAAATGCATTTTCTTACATTTTCTTACATTTACGGGTTTAGTCGGGACTCCTGATGACGTTTTGAGACATCTCCTACAACTACAGCACCAGAATTGTGCTGCTCAAACAAGTCCGCTTTTTGAATTTTTTTTTGTAAAAAAAAAGTTTTCCCAAAAAACGCATTTTATGCCATTTTTAGGTTTTGTAGGGACTCCTGATGACGTTTTGAGACATCTCCTACAACTACAGTACCAGAATTGTACTGCTGAAGCAAGTCCGTTTTTTGGCATTTTTACGACAGGGTCCCCCCTTACGACATTTTAGCAAAAAATGTTTTTCTTAAAATATGCATTTTCTTACATTTTCTTACATTTACGGGTTAAGTCGGGACTCCTGATGACGTTTTGAGACATCTCCTACAACTACAGCACCAGAATTGTGCTGCTGAAGCAAGTCCGTTTTTTGGAAATTTTTTTTGTAAAAAAAAAAGTTTTCCCAAAAAAAGCATTTCATGCCATTTTTAGGTTTTGTAGGGACTCCTGATGACGTTTTGAGACATCTCCTACAACTACAGCACCAGATTTGTACTGCTGAAGCAAGTCCGTTTTTTGGCATTTTTACGACAGGGTCCCCCCTTACGACATTTTAGCAAAAAATGTTTTTCTTAAAAAATGCATTTTCTTACATTTTCTTACATTTACGGGTTTAGTCGGGACTCCTGATGACGTTTTGAGACATCTCCTACAACTACAGCACCAGAATTGTGCTGCTGAAGCAAGTCCGTTTTTTGTAATTTTTACGACAGGGTCCCCCCTTACGACATTTTAGCAAAAAATGTTTTTCGTAAAAAATGCATTTTCTTACATTTTCTTACATTTACGGGTTTAGTCGGGACTCCTGATGACGTTTTGAGACATCTCCTACAACTACAGCACCAGAATTGTGCTGCTCAAACAAGTCCGCTTTTTGAATTTTTTTTTGTAAAAAAAAAGTTTTCCCAAAAAACGCATTTTATGCCATTTTTAGGTTTTGTAGGGACTCCTGATGACGTTTTGAGACATCTCCTACAACTACAGTACCAGAATTGTACTGCTGAAGCAAGTCCGTTTTTTGGCATTTTTACGACAGGGTCCCCCCTTACGACATTTTAGCAAAAAATGTTTTTCTTAAAAAATGCATTTTTTACATTTTCTTACATTTACGGGTTTAGTCGGGACTCCTGATGACGTTTTGAGACATCTCCTACAACTACAGCACCAGAATTGTGCTGCTGAAGCAAGTCCGTTTTTTGTAATTTTTACGACAGGGCCCCTTACGACATTTTAGCAAAAAATGTTTTTCGTAAAAAATGCATTTTCTTACATTTTCTTACATTTACGGGTTTAGTCGGGACTCCTGATGACGTTTTGAGACATCTCCTACAACTACAGCACCAGAATTGTGCTGCTCAAACAAGTCCGCTTTTTGAATTTTTTTTTGTAAAAAAAAAGTTTTCCCAAAAAACGCATTTTATGCCATTTTTAGGTTTTGTAGGGACTCCTGATGACGTTTTGACACATCTCCTACAACTACAGCACCAGAATTGTGCTGCTGAAGCAAGTCAGTTTTTTGGCATTTTTACGACATTTTAGCAAAAATGTTTTTCTTAAAAAATGCATTTTCTTACATTTTCTTACATTTACGGGTTTAGTCGGGACTCCTGATGACGTTTTGAGACATCTCCTACAACTACAGCACCAGAATTGTGCTGCTGAAGCAAGTCCGTTTTTTGGAATTTTTTTTTGTAAAAAAAAAGTTTTCCCAAAAAAAGCATTTCATGCCATTTTTAGGTTTTGTAGGGACTCCTGATGACGTTTTGAGACATCTCCTACAACTACAGCACCAGAATTGTACTGCTGAAGCAAGTCCGTTTTTTGGCATTTTTACGACAGGGTCCCCCCTTACGACATTTTAGCAAAAAATGTTTTTCTTAAAAAATGCATTTTTTTACATTTTCTTACATTTACGGGTTTAGTCGGGACTCCTGATGACGTTTTGAGACATCTCCTACAACTACAGCACCAGAATTGTGCTGCTGAAGCAAGTCCGTTTTTTGGAAATTTTTTTTGTAAAAAAAAAGTTTTCCCAAAAAAAGCATTTCATGCCATTTTTAGGTTTGCTAGGGACTCCTGATGACGTTTTGAGACATCTCCTACAACTACAGCACCAGATTTGTACTGCTGAAGCAAGTCCGTTTTTTGGCATTTTTACGACAGGGTCCCCCCTTACGACATTTTAGCAAAAAATGTTTTTCTTAAAAAATTCATTTTCTTACATTTTCTTACATTTACGGGTTTAGTCGGGACTCCTGATGACGTTTTGAGACATCTCCTACAACTACAGCACCAGAATTGTGCTGCTGAAGAAAGTCCGTTTTTTGTAATTTTTACGACAGGGTCCCCCCTTACGACATTTTAGCAAAAAATGTTTTTCGTAAAAAATGCATTTTCTTACATTTTCTTACATTTACGGGTTTAGTCGGGACTCCTGATGACGTTTTGAGACATCTCCTACAACTACAGCACCAGAATTGTGCTGCTCAAACAAGTCCGCTTTTTGAATTTTTTTTTGTAAAAAAAAAGTTTTCCCAAAAAACGCATTTTATGCCATTTTTAGGTTTTGTAGGGACTCCTGATGACGTTTTGAGACATCTCCTACAACTACAGCACCAGAATTGTGCTGCTGAAGCAAGTCCGTTTTTTGGAATTTTTACGACATTTTAGCAAAAAATGTTTTTCTTAAAAAATGCATTTTCTTACATTTTCTTACATTTACGGGTTTAGTCGGGACTCCTGATGACGTTTTGAGACATCTCCTACAACTACAGCACCAGAATTGTGCTGCTGAAGCAAGTCCGTTTTTTGGAATTTTTTTTTGTAAAAAAAAAGTTTTCCCAAAAAAAGCATTTCATGCCATTTTTAGGTTTTGTAGGGACTCCTGATGACGTTTTGAGACATCTCCTACAACTACAGCACCAGAATTGTACTGCTGAAGCAAGTCCGTTTTTTGGCATTTTTACGACAGGGTCCCCCCTTACGACATTTTAGCAAAAAATGTTTTTCTTAAAAAATGCATTTTCTTACATTTACGGATTTAGTCGGGTCTCCTGATGACGTTTTGAGACATCTCCTACAACAACAGCACCAGAATTGTGCTGCTGAAGCAAGTCTGTTTTTTCGAATTTGTTTTACGACATTTTGCAAAATATTTTTTTTCCGTAAAATATGCATTTTCTTCTAATTTCTTCCATTTTCGGGTTTAGTCGGGACTCCTGATGACGTTTTGAGACATCTCCTACAACTACAGCACCAGAATTGTGCTGCTGAAGCAAGTCCGTTTTTTGGAATTTTTACGACAGGGTCCCCCCTTACGACATTTTAGCAAAAAATGTTTTTCGTAAAAAATGCATTTTCTTACATTTTCTTACATTACGGGTTTAGTCGGGACTCCTGATGACGTTTTGAGACATCTCCTACAACTACAGCACCAGAATTGTGCTGCTGAAGCAAGTCCGTTTTTTGTAATTTTTACGACAGGGTCCCCCCTTACGACATTTTAGCAAAAAATGTTTTTCGTAAAAAATGCATTTTCTTACATTTTCTTACATTTACGGGTTTAGTCGGGACTCCTGATGACGTTTTGAGACATCTCCTACAACTACAGCACCAGAATTGTGCTGCTCAAACAAGTCCGCTTTTTGAATTTTTTTTTGTAAAAAAAAAGTTTTCCCAAAAAACGCATTTTTGCCATTTTTAGGTTTTGTAGGGACTCCTGATGACGTTTTGAGACATCTCCTACAACTACAGTACCAGAATTGTACTGCTGAAGCAAGTCCGTTTTTTGGCATTTTTACGACAGGGTCCCCCCTTACGACATTTTAGGAAAAAATGTTTTTCTTAAAAAATGCATTTTCTTACATTTTCTTACATTTACGGGTTTAGTCGGGACTCCTGATGACGTTTTGAGACATCTCCTACAACTAGAGCACCAGAATTGTGCTGCTGAAGCAAGTCTGTTTTTTGAATTTTTTTTTGTAAAAAAAAAGTTTTCCCAAAAAAAGCATTTTATGCCATTTTTAGGTTTTGTAGGGACTCCTGATGACGTTTTGAGACATCTCCTACAACTAAAGCAACAGAATTGTACTGCTGAAGCAAGTCCGTTTTTTGGCATTTTTACGACAGGGTCCCCCCTTACGACATTTTAGGAAAAAATGTTTTTCTTAAAAAATGCATTTTCTTACATTTTCTTACATTTACGGGTTTAGTCGGGACTCCTGATGACGTTTTGAGACATCTCCTACAACTACAGCACCAGAATTGTGCTGCTGAAGCAAGTCCGTTTTTTGGAATTTTTACGACATTTTAGCAAAAAATGTTTTTCTTAAAAAATGCATTTTCTTACATTTTCTTACATTTACGGGTTTAGTCGGGACTCCTGATGACGTTTTGAGACATCTCCTACAACTACAGCACCAGAATTGTGCTGCTCAAACAAGTCCGTTTTTTGAATTTTTTTTTGTAAAAAAAAAGTTTTCCCAAAAAAAGCATTTTATGCCATTTTTAGGTTTTGTAGGGACTCCTGATGACGTTTTGAGACATCTCCTACAACTACAGCACCAGAATTGTACTGCTGAAGCAAGTCCGTTTTTTGGCATTTTCACGACAGGGTCCCCCCTTACGACATTTTAGCAAAAAATGTTTTTCTTAAAAAATGCATTTTTTTACATTTTCTTACATTTACGGGTTTAGTCGGGACTCCTGATGACGTTTTGAGACATCTCCTACAACTACAGCACCAGAATTGTGCTGCTGAAGCAAGTCCGTTTTTTGGAAATTTTTTTTGTAAAAAAAAAGTTTTCCCAAAAAAAGCATTTCATGCCATTTTTAGGTTTGCTAGGGACTCCTGATGACGTTTTGAGACATCTCCTACAACTACAGCACCAGATTTGTACTGCTGAAGCAAGTCCGTTTTTTGGCATTTTTACGACAGGGTCCCCCCTTACGACATTTTAGCAAAAAATGTTTTTCTTAAAAAATTCATTTTCTTACATTTTCTTACATTTACGGGTTTAGTCGGGACTCCTGATGACGTTTTGAGACATCTCCTACAACTACAGCACCAGAATTGTGCTGCTGAAGAAAGTCCGTTTTTTGTAATTTTTACGACAGGGTCCCCCCTTACGACATTTTAGCAAAATTTTTTTTTCGTAAAAAATGCATTTTCTTACATTTTCTTACATTTTCTTACATTTACGGGTTTAGTCGGGACTCCTGATGACGTTTTGGGACATCTCCTACAACTACAGCACCAGAATTGTGCTGCTCAAACAAGTCCGCTTTTTGAATTTTTTTTTGTAAAAAAAAAGTTTTCCCAAAAAACGCATTTTATGCCATTTTTAGGTTTTGTAGGGACTCCTGATGACGTTTTGAGACATCTCCTACAACTACAGCACCAGAATTGTGCTGCTGGAGCAAGTCCGTTTTTTGGAATTTTTACGACATTTTAGCAAAAAATGTTTTTCTTAAAAAATGCATTTTCTTACATTTTCTTACTTTTACGGGTTTAGTCGGGACTCCTGATGACGTTTTGAGACATCTCCTACAACTACAGCACCAGAATTGTGCTGCTGAAGCAAGTCCGTTTTTTGGAATTTTTTTTTGTAAAAAAAAAGTTTTCCCAAAAAAAGCATTTCATGCCATTTTTATGTTTTGTAGGGACTCCTGATGACGTTTTGAGACATCTCCTACAACTACAGCACCAGATTTGTACTGCTGAAGCAAGTCCGTTTTTTGGCATTTTTACGACAGGGTCCCCCCTTATGACATTTTAGCAAAAAATGTTTTTCTTAAAAAATTCATTTTCTTACATTTTCTTACATTTACGGGTTTAGTCGGGACTCCTGATGACGTTTTGAGACATCTCCTACAACTACAGCACCAGAATTGTGCTGCTGAAGCAAGTCCGTTTTTTGTAATTTTTACGACAGGGTCCCCCCTTACGACATTTTAGCAAAAAATGTTTTTCGTAAAAAATGCATTTTCTTACATTTTCTTACATTTACGGGTTTAGTCGGGACTCCTGATGACGTTTTGAGACATCTCCTACAACTACAGCACCAGAATTGTGCTGCTCAAACAAGTCCGCTTTTTGAATTTTTTTTTGTAAAAAAAAAGTTTTCCCAAAAAACGCATTTTATGCCATTTTTAGGTTTTGTAGGGACTCCTGATGACGTTTTGAGACATCTCCTACAACTACAGTACCAGAATTGTACTGCTGAAGCAAGTCCGTTTTTTGGCATTTTTACGACAGGGTACCCCCCCTTACGACATTTTAGCAAAAAATGTTTTTCTTAAAAAATGCATTTTCTTACATTTTCTTACATTTACGGGTTTAGTCGGGACTCCTGATGACGTTTTGAGACATCTCCTACAACTACAGCACCAGAATTGTGCTGCTGAAGCAAGTCCGTTTTTTGGAATTTTTACGACATTTTAGCAAAAAATGTTTTTCTTAAAAAATGCATTTTCTTACATTTTCTTACATTTACGGGTTTAGTCGGGACTCCTGATGACGTTTTGAGACATCTCCTACAACTACAGCACCAGATTGTGCTGCTGAAGCAAGTCCGTTTTTTGGAATTTTTTTTTGTAAAAAAAAAGTTTTCCCAAAAAAAGCATTTCATGCCATTTTTAGGTTTTGTAGGGACTCCTGATGACGTTTTGAGACATCTCCTACAACTACAGCACCAGATTTGTACTGCTGAAGCAAGTCCGTTTTTTGGCATTTTTACGACAGGGTCCCACCTTACGACATTTAAGCAAAAAATGTTTTTCTTAAAAAATGCATTTTCTTACATTTTCTTACATTTACGGGTTTAGTCGGGACTCCTGATGACGTTTTGAGACATCTCCTACAACCACAGCACCAGAATTGTGCTGCTCAAACAAGTCCGCTTTTTGAATTTTTTTTTGTAAAAAAAAAGTTTTCCCAAAAAAAGCATTTCATGCCATTTTTAGGTTTTGTAGGGACTCCTGATGACGTTTTGAGACACCTCCTACAACTACAGCACCAGAATTGTACTGCTGAAGCAAGTCCGTTTTTTGGCATTTTTACGACAGGGTCCCCCCTTACGACATTTTAGCAAAAAATGTTTTTCTTAAAAAATGCATTTTTTACATTTTCTTACATTTACGGGTTTAGTCGGGACTCCTGATGACGTTTTGAGACATCTCCTACAACTACAGCACCAGAATTGTGCTGCTGAAGCAAGTCCGTTTTTTGGAATTTTTACGACATTTTAGCAAAAAATGTTTTTCTTAAAAAATGCATTTTCTTACATTTTCTTACATTTACGGGTTTAGTCGGGACTCCTGATGACGTTTTGAGACATCTCCTACAACTACAGCACCAGAATTGTGCTGCTGAAGCAAGTCCGTTTTTTGGAAATTTTTTTGTAAAAAAAAAGTTTTCCCAAAAAAAGCATTTCATGCCATTTTTAGGTTTTGTAGGGACTCCTGATGACGTTTTGAGACATCTCCTACAACTACAGCACCAGATTTGTACTGCTGAAGCAAGTCCGTTTTTTGGCATTTTTACGACAGGGTCCCCCCTTACGACATTTTAGCAAAAAATGTTTTTCTTAAAAAATTCATTTTCTTACATTTTCTTACATTTACGGGTTTAGTCGGGACTCCTGATGACGTTTTGAGACATCTCCTACAACTACAGCACCAGAATTGTGCTGCTGAAGCAAGTCCGTTTTTTGTAATTTTTACGACAGGGTCCCCCCTTACGACATTTTAGCAAAAAATGTTTTTCGTAAAAAATGCATTTTCTTACATTTTCTTACATTTACGGGTTTAGTCGGGACTCCTGATGACGTTTTGAGACATCTCCTACAACTACAGCACCAGAATTGTGCTGCTCAAACAAGTCCGCTTTTTGAATTTTTTTTTGTAAAAAAAAAGTTTTCCCAAAAAACGCATTTCATGCCATTTTTAGGTTTTGTAGGGACTCCTGATGACGTTTTGAGACATCTCCTACAACTACAGTACCAGAATTGTACTGCTGAAGCAAGTCCGTTTTTTGGCATTTTTACGACAGGGTCCCCCCTTACGACATTTTAGCAAAAAATGTTTTTCTTAAAAAATTCATTTTCTTACATTTTCTTACATTTACGGGTTTAGTCGGGACTCCTGATGACGTTTTGAGACATCTCCTACAACTACAGCACCAGAATTGTGCTGCTCAAACAAGTCCGCTTTTTGAATTTTTTTTTGTAAAAAAAAAGTTTTCCCAAAAAACGCATTTCATGCCATTTTTAGGTTTTGTAGGGACTCTTGATGACGTTTTGAGACATCTCCTACAACTACAGTACCAGAATTGTACTGCTGAAGCAAGTCCGTTTTTTGGCATTTTTACGACAGGGTCCCCCCTTACGACATTTTAGCAAAAAATGTTTTTCTTAAAAAATTCATTTTCTTACATTTTCTTACATTTACGGGTTTAGTCGGGACTCCTGATGACGTTTTGAGACATCTCCTACAACTACAGCACCAGAATTGTGCTGCTGAAGCAAGTCCGTTTTTTGTAATTTTTACGACAGGGTCCCCCCTTACGACATTTTAGCAAAAAATGTTTTTCGTAAAAAATGCATTTTCTTACATTTTCTTACATTTACGGGTTTAGTCGGGACTCCTGATGACGTTTTGAGACATCTCCTACAACTACAGCACCAGAATTGTGCTGCTCAAACAAGTCCGCTTTTTGAATTTTTTTTTGTAAAAAAAAAGTTTTCCCAAAAAACGCATTTCATGCCATTTTTAGGTTTTGTAGGGACTCCTGATGACGTTTTGAGACATCTCCTACAACTACAGTACCAGAATTGTACTGCTGAAGCAAGTCCGTTTTTTGGCATTTTTACGACAGGGTCCCCCCTTACGACATTTTAGCAAAAAAATTTTTTCTTAAAAAATGCATTTTCTTACATTTTCTTACATTTACGGGTTTAGTCGGGACTCCTGATGACGTTTTGAGACATCTCCTACAACTACAGCACCAGAATTGTGCTGCTGAAGCAAGTCCGTTTTTTTGAATTTTTTTTACGACATTTTGCAAAATATTTTTTTCCCGTAAAATTTGCATTTTCTTCTAATTTCTTCCATTTTCGGGTTTAGTCGGGACTCCTGATGACGTTTTGAGACATCTCCTACAACTACAGCACCAGAATTGTGCTGCTGAAGCAAGTCCGTTTTTTGGAATTTTTACGACAGGGTCCCCCCTTACGACATTTTAGCAAAAAATTTTTTTCGTAAAAAATGCATTTTATTACATTTTCTTACATTTACGGGTTTAGTCGGGACTCCTGATGACGTTTTGAGACATCTCCTACAACTACAGCACCAGAATTGTGCTGCTGAAGCAAGTCCGTTTTTTGGAATTTTTACGACAGGGTCCCCCCTTACGACATTTTAGCAAAAAATGTTTTTCTTAAAAAATGCATTTTCTTACATTTTCTTACATTTACGGGTTTAGTCGGGACTCCTGATGACGTTTTGAGACATCTCCTACAACTACAGCATCAGAATTGTGCTGCTCAAACAAGTCCGTTTTTTGAATTTTTTTTTGTAAAAAAAAAGTTTTCCCAAAAAAAGCATTTTATGCCATTTTTAGGTTTTGTAGGGACTCCTGATGACGTTTTAAGACATCTCCTACAACTACAGCACCAGAATTGTGCTGCTGAAGCAAGTCCGTTTTTTGGCATTTTTACGACAGGGTCCCCCCTTACGACATTTTAGCAAAAAAATGTTTTCTTAAAAAATGCATTTTCTTACATTTTCTTACATTTACGGGTCTAGTCGGGACTCCTGATGACGTTTTGAGACATCTCCTACAACTACAGCACCAGAATTGTGCTGCTGAAGAAAGTCCGTTTTTTGGAATTTTTACGACAGGGTCCCCCCTTACGACATTTTAGCAAAAAATGTTTTTCGTAAAAATGCATTTTCTTACATTTTCTTACATTTACGGGTTAAGTCGGGACTCCTGATGACGTTTTGAGACATCTCCTACAACTACCGCACCAGAATTGTGCTGCTGAAGCAAGTCCGTTTTTTGGAATTTTTACGACAGGGTCCCCCCTTACGACATTTTAGCAAAAAATGTTTTTCGTAAAAAATGCATTTTCTTACATTTTCTTACATTTACGGGTTTAGTCGGAACTCCTGATGACGTTTTGAGACATCTCCTACAACTACAGCACCAGAATTGTGCTGCTCAAACAAGTCAGTTTTTTGAATTTTTTTTTGTAAAAAAAAAGTTTTTCCCAAAAAACGCATTTTATGCCATTTTTAGGTTTTGTAGGGACTCCTGATGACGTTTTGAGACATCTCCTACAACTACAGCTCCAGAATTGTACTGCTGAAGCAGGTCCGTTTTTTGGCATTTTTACGACAGGGTCCCCCCTTACGACATTTTAGCAAAAAATGTTTTTCTTAAAAAATGCATTTTCTTACATTTTCTTACATTCACGGGTTTAGTCGGGACTCCTGATGACGTTTTGAGACATCTCCTACAACTACAGCACCAGAATTGTGCTGCTGAAGCAAGTCCGTTTTTTGTAATTTTTACGACAGGGTCCCCCCTTACGACATTTTAGCAAAAATTTTTTTTCGTAAAAAATGCATTTTCTTACATTTTCTTACATTTACGGGTTTAGTCGGGACTCCTGATGACGTTTTGAGACATCTCCTACAACTACAGCACCAGAATTGTGCTGCTCAAACAAGTCCGCTTTTTGAATTTTTTTTTGTAAAAAAAAAGTTTTCCCAAAAAACGCATTTTATGCCATTTTTAGGTTTTGTAGGGACTCCTGATGACGTTTTGAGACATCTCCTACAACTACAGTACCAGAATTGTACTGCTGAAGCAAGTCCGTTATTTGGCATTTTTACGACAGGGTCCCCCCTTACGACATTTTAGCAAAAAATGTTTTTCTTAAAAAATGCATTTTCTTACATTTTCTTACATTTACGGGTTTAGTCGGGACTCCTGATGACGTTTTGAGACATCTCCTACAACTACAGCACCAGAATTGTGCTGCTGAAGCAAGTCCGTTTTTTTGAATTTTTTTTACGACATTTTGCAAAATATTTTTTTCCCGTAAAATTTGCATTTTCTTCTAATTTCTTCCATTTTCGGGTTTAGTCGGGACTCCTGATGACGTTTTGAGACATCTCCTACAACTACAGCACCAGAATTGTGCTGCTGAAACAAGTCCGTTTTTTGGAATTTTTACGACAGGGTCCCCCCTTACGACATTTTAGCAAAAAATGTTTTTCGTAAAAAATGCATTTTATTACATTTTCTTACATTTACGGGTTTAGTCGGGACTCCTGATGACGTTTTGAGACATCTCCTACAACTACAGCACCAGAATTGTGCTGCTCAAACAAGTCCGCTTTTTGAATTTTTTTTTGTAAAAAAAAAGTTTTCCCAAAAAAAGCATTTTATGCCATTTTTAGGTTTTGTAGGGACTCCTGATGACGTTTTGAGACACCTCCTACAACTACAGCACCAGAATTGTACTGCTGAAGCAAGTCCGTTTTTTGGCATTTTTACGACAGGGTCCCCCCTTACGACATTTTAGCAAAAAATGTTTTTCTTAAAAAATGCATTTTTTACATTTTCTTACATTTACGGGTTTAGTCGGGACTCCTGATGACGTTTTGAGACATCTCCTACAACTACAGCACCAGAATTGTGCTGCTGAAGCAAGTCCGTTTTTTGGAATTTTTACGACATTTTAGCAAAAAATGTTTTTCTTAAAAAATGCATTTTCTTACATTTTCTTACATTTACGGGTTTAGTCGGGACTCCTGATGACGTTTTGAGACATCTCCTACAACTACAGCACCAGAATTGTGCTGCTGAAGCAAGTCCGTTTTTTGGAAAATTTTTTTGTAAAAAAAAAGTTTTCCCAAAAAAAGCATTTCATGCCATTTTTAGGTTTTGTAGGGACTCCTGATGACGTTTTGAGACATCTCCTACAACTACAGCACCAGATTTGTACTGCTGAAGCAAGTCCGTTTTTTGGCATTTTTACGACAGGGTCCCCCCTTACGACATTTTAGCAAAAAATGTTTTTCTTAAAAAATGCATTTTCTTACATTTTCTTACATTTACGGGTTTAGTCGGGACTCCTGATGACGTTTTGAGACATCTCCTACAACTACAGCACCAGAATTGTGCTGCTCAAACAAGTCCGCTTTTTGAATTTTTTTTTGTAAAAAAAAAGTTTTCCCAAAAAAAGCATTTCATGCCATTTTTAGGTTTTGTAGGGACTCCTGATGACGTTTTGAGACACCTCCTACAACTACAGCACCAGAATTGTACTGCTGAAGCAAGTCCGTTTTTTGGCATTTTTACGACAGGGTCCCCCCTTACGACATTTTAGCAAAAAATGTTTTTCTTAAAAAATGCATTTTTTACATTTTCTTACATTTACGGGTTTAGTCGGGACTCCTGATGACGTTTTGAGACATCTCCTACAACTACAGCACCAGAATTGTGCTGCTGAAGCAAGTCCGTTTTTTGGAATTTTTACGACATTTTAGCAAAAAATGTTTTTCTTAAAAAATGCATTTTCTTACATTTTCTTACATTTACGGGTTTAGTCGGGACTCCTGATGACGTTTTGAGACATCTCCTACAACTACAGCACCAGAATTGTGCTGCTGAAGCAAGTCCGTTTTTTGGAAATTTTTTTGTAAAAAAAAAGTTTTCCCAAAAAAAGCATTTCATGCCATTTTTAGGTTTTGTAGGGACTCCTGATGACGTTTTGAGACATCTCCTACAACTACAGCACCAGATTTGTACTGCTGAAGCAAGTCCGTTTTTTGGCATTTTTACGACAGGGTCCCCCCTTACGACATTTTAGCAAAAAATGTTTTTCTTAAAAAATTCATTTTCTTACATTTTCTTACATTTACGGGTTTAGTCGGGACTCCTGATGACGTTTTGAGACATCTCCTACAACTACAGCACCAGAATTGTGCTGCTGAAGCAAGTTCGTTTTTTGTAATTTTTACGACAGGGTCCCCCCTTACGACATTTTAGCAAAAAAATGTTTTTCTTAAAAAATTCATTTTCTTACATTTTCTTACATTTACGGGTTTAGTCGGGACTCCTGATGACGTTTTGAGACATCTCCTACAACTACAGCATCAGAATTGTGCTGCTCAAACAAGTCCGTTTTTTGAATTTTTTTTTGTAAAAAAAAAGTTTTCCCAAAAAAAGCATTTTATGCCATTTTTAGGTTTTGTAGGGACTCCTGAGGGTTTAGTCGGGACTCCTGATGACGTTTTGAGACATCTCCTACAACTACAGCACCAGAATTGTGCTGCTGAAGCAAGTCCGTTTTTTGGAATTTTTACGACAGGGTCCCCCCTTACGACATTTTAGCAAAAAATTTTTTTCGTAAAAAATGCATTTTATTACATTTTCTTACATTTACGGGTTTAGTCGGGACTCCTGATGACGTTTTGAGACATCTCCTACAACTACAGCACCAGAATTGTGCTGCTGAAGCAAGTCCGTTTTTTGGAATTTTTACGACAGGGTCCCCCCTTACGACATTTTAGCAAAAAATGTTTTTCTTAAAAAATGCATTTTCTTACATTTTCTTACATTTACGGGTTTAGTCGGGACTCCTGATGACGTTTTGAGACATCTCCTACAACTACAGCATCAGAATTGTGCTGCTCAAACAAGTCCGTTTTTTGAATTTTTTTTTGTAAAAAAAAAGTTTTCCCAAAAAAAGCATTTTATGCCATTTTTAGGTTTTGTAGGGACTCCTGATGACGTTTTAAGACATCTCCTACAACTACAGCACCAGAATTGTGCTGCTGAAGCAAGTCCGTTTTTTGGCATTTTTACGACAGGGTCCCCCCTTACGACATTTTAGCAAAAAAATGTTTTCTTAAAAAATGCATTTTCTTACATTTTCTTACATTTACGGGTCTAGTCGGGACTCCTGATGACGTTTTGAGACATCTCCTACAACTACAGCACCAGAATTGTGCTGCTGAAGAAAGTCCGTTTTTTGGAATTTTTACGACAGGGTCCCCCCTTACGACATTTTAGCAAAAAATGTTTTTCGTAAAAATGCATTTTCTTACATTTTCTTACATTTACGGGTTAAGTCGGGACTCCTGATGACGTTTTGAGACATCTCCTACAACTACCGCACCAGAATTGTGCTGCTGAAGCAAGTCCGTTTTTTGGAATTTTTACGACAGGGTCCCCCCTTACGACATTTTAGCAAAAAATGTTTTTCGTAAAAAATGCATTTTCTTACATTTTCTTACATTTACGGGTTTAGTCGGAACTCCTGATGACGTTTTGAGACATCTCCTACAACTACAGCACCAGAATTGTGCTGCTCAAACAAGTCAGTTTTTTGAATTTTTTTTTGTAAAAAAAAAGTTTTTCCCAAAAAACGCATTTTATGCCATTTTTAGGTTTTGTAGGGACTCCTGATGACGTTTTGAGACATCTCCTACAACTACAGCTCCAGAATTGTACTGCTGAAGCAGGTCCGTTTTTTGGCATTTTTACGACAGGGTCCCCCCTTACGACATTTTAGCAAAAAATGTTTTTCTTAAAAAATGCATTTTCTTACATTTTCTTACATTCACGGGTTTAGTCGGGACTCCTGATGACGTTTTGAGACATCTCCTACAACTACAGCACCAGAATTGTGCTGCTGAAGCAAGTCCGTTTTTTGTAATTTTTACGACAGGGTCCCCCCTTACGACATTTTAGCAAAAATTTTTTTTCGTAAAAAATGCATTTTCTTACATTTTCTTACATTTACGGGTTTAGTCGGGACTCCTGATGACGTTTTGAGACATCTCCTACAACTACAGCACCAGAATTGTGCTGCTCAAACAAGTCCGCTTTTTGAATTTTTTTTTGTAAAAAAAAAGTTTTCCCAAAAAACGCATTTTATGCCATTTTTAGGTTTTGTAGGGACTCCTGATGACGTTTTGAGACATCTCCTACAACTACAGTACCAGAATTGTACTGCTGAAGCAAGTCCGTTATTTGGCATTTTTACGACAGGGTCCCCCCTTACGACATTTTAGCAAAAAATGTTTTTCTTAAAAAATGCATTTTCTTACATTTTCTTACATTTACGGGTTTAGTCGGGACTCCTGATGACGTTTTGAGACATCTCCTACAACTACAGCACCAGAATTGTGCTGCTGAAGCAAGTCCGTTTTTTTGAATTTTTTTTACGACATTTTGCAAAATATTTTTTTCCCGTAAAATTTGCATTTTCTTCTAATTTCTTCCATTTTCGGGTTTAGTCGGGACTCCTGATGACGTTTTGAGACATCTCCTACAACTACAGCACCAGAATTGTGCTGCTGAAACAAGTCCGTTTTTTGGAATTTTTACGACAGGGTCCCCCCTTACGACATTTTAGCAAAAAATGTTTTTCGTAAAAAATGCATTTTATTACATTTTCTTACATTTACGGGTTTAGTCGGGACTCCTGATGACGTTTTGAGACATCTCCTACAACTACAGCACCAGAATTGTGCTGCTCAAACAAGTCCGCTTTTTGAATTTTTTTTTGTAAAAAAAAAGTTTTCCCAAAAAAAGCATTTTATGCCATTTTTAGGTTTTGTAGGGACTCCTGATGACGTTTTGAGACACCTCCTACAACTACAGCACCAGAATTGTACTGCTGAAGCAAGTCCGTTTTTTGGCATTTTTACGACAGGGTCCCCCCTTACGACATTTTAGCAAAAAATGTTTTTCTTAAAAAATGCATTTTTTACATTTTCTTACATTTACGGGTTTAGTCGGGACTCCTGATGACGTTTTGAGACATCTCCTACAACTACAGCACCAGAATTGTGCTGCTGAAGCAAGTCCGTTTTTTGGAATTTTTACGACATTTTAGCAAAAAATGTTTTTCTTAAAAAATGCATTTTCTTACATTTTCTTACATTTACGGGTTTAGTCGGGACTCCTGATGACGTTTTGAGACATCTCCTACAACTACAGCACCAGAATTGTGCTGCTGAAGCAAGTCCGTTTTTTGGAAAATTTTTTTGTAAAAAAAAAGTTTTCCCAAAAAAAGCATTTCATGCCATTTTTAGGTTTTGTAGGGACTCCTGATGACGTTTTGAGACATCTCCTACAACTACAGCACCAGATTTGTACTGCTGAAGCAAGTCCGTTTTTTGGCATTTTTACGACAGGGTCCCCCCTTACGACATTTTAGCAAAAAATGTTTTTCTTAAAAAATGCATTTTCTTACATTTTCTTACATTTACGGGTTTAGTCGGGACTCCTGATGACGTTTTGAGACATCTCCTACAACTACAGCACCAGAATTGTGCTGCTCAAACAAGTCCGCTTTTTGAATTTTTTTTTGTAAAAAAAAAGTTTTCCCAAAAAAAGCATTTCATGCCATTTTTAGGTTTTGTAGGGACTCCTGATGACGTTTTGAGACACCTCCTACAACTACAGCACCAGAATTGTACTGCTGAAGCAAGTCCGTTTTTTGGCATTTTTACGACAGGGTCCCCCCTTACGACATTTTAGCAAAAAATGTTTTTCTTAAAAAATGCATTTTTTACATTTTCTTACATTTACGGGTTTAGTCGGGACTCCTGATGACGTTTTGAGACATCTCCTACAACTACAGCACCAGAATTGTGCTGCTGAAGCAAGTCCGTTTTTTGGAATTTTTACGACATTTTAGCAAAAAATGTTTTTCTTAAAAAATGCATTTTCTTACATTTTCTTACATTTACGGGTTTAGTCGGGACTCCTGATGACGTTTTGAGACATCTCCTACAACTACAGCACCAGAATTGTGCTGCTGAAGCAAGTCCGTTTTTTGGAAATTTTTTTGTAAAAAAAAAGTTTTCCCAAAAAAAGCATTTCATGCCATTTTTAGGTTTTGTAGGGACTCCTGATGACGTTTTGAGACATCTCCTACAACTACAGCACCAGATTTGTACTGCTGAAGCAAGTCCGTTTTTTGGCATTTTTACGACAGGGTCCCCCCTTACGACATTTTAGCAAAAAATGTTTTTCTTAAAAAATTCATTTTCTTACATTTTCTTACATTTACGGGTTTAGTCGGGACTCCTGATGACGTTTTGAGACATCTCCTACAACTACAGCACCAGAATTGTGCTGCTGAAGCAAGTTCGTTTTTTGTAATTTTTACGACAGGGTCCCCCCTTACGACATTTTAGCAAAAAATGTTTTTCTTAAAAAATTCATTTTCTTACATTTTCTTACATTTACGGGTTTAGTCGGGACTCCTGATGACGTTTTGAGACATCTCCTACAACTACAGCATCAGAATTGTGCTGCTCAAACAAGTCCGTTTTTTGAATTTTTTTTTGTAAAAAAAAAGTTTTCCCAAAAAAAGCATTTTATGCCATTTTTAGGTTTTGTAGGGACTCCTGATGACGTTTTAAGACATCTCCTACAACTACAGCACCAGAATTGTGCTGCTGAAGCAAGTCCGTTTTTTGGCATTTTTACGACAGGGTCCCCCCTTACGACATTTTAGCAAAAAAATGTTTTCTTAAAAAATGCATTTTCTTACATTTTCTTACATTTACGGGTCTAGTCGGGACTCCTGATGACGTTTTGAGACATCTCCTACAACTACAGCACCAGAATTGTGCTGCTGAAGAAAGTCCGTTTTTTGGAATTTTTACGACAGGGTCCCCCCTTACGACATTTTAGCAAAAAATGTTTTTCGTAAAAATGCATTTTCTTACATTTTCTTACATTTACGGGTTAAGTCGGGACTCCTGATGACGTTTTGAGACATCTCCTACAACTACCGCACCAGAATTGTGCTGCTGAAGCAAGTCCGTTTTTTGGAATTTTTACGACAGGGTCCCCCCTTACGACATTTTAGCAAAAAATGTTTTTCGTAAAAAATGCATTTTCTTACATTTTCTTACATTTACGGGTTTAGTCGGAACTCCTGATGACGTTTTGAGACATCTCCTACAACTACAGCACCAGAATTGTGCTGCTCAAACAAGTCAGTTTTTTGAATTTTTTTTTGTAAAAAAAAAGTTTTTCCCAAAAAACGCATTTTATGCCATTTTTAGGTTTTGTAGGGACTCCTGATGACGTTTTGAGACATCTCCTACAACTACAGCTCCAGAATTGTACTGCTGAAGCAGGTCCGTTTTTTGGCATTTTTACGACAGGGTCCCCCCTTACGACATTTTAGCAAAAAATGTTTTTCTTAAAAAATGCATTTTCTTACATTTTCTTACATTCACGGGTTTAGTCGGGACTCCTGATGACGTTTTGAGACATCTCCTACAACTACAGCACCAGAATTGTGCTGCTGAAGCAAGTCCGTTTTTTGTAATTTTTACGACAGGGTCCCCCCTTACGACATTTTAGCAAAATTTTTTTTTCGTAAAAAATGCATTTTCTTACATTTTCTTACATTTACGGGTTTAGTCGGGACTCCTGATGACGTTTTGAGACATCTCCTACAACTACAGCACCAGAATTGTGCTGCTCAAACAAGTCCGCTTTTTGAATTTTTTTTTGTAAAAAAAAAGTTTTCCCAAAAAACGCATTTTATGCCATTTTTAGGTTTTGTAGGGACTCCTGATGACGTTTTGAGACATCTCCTACAACTACAGTACCAGAATTGTACTGCTGAAGCAAGTCCGTTATTTGGCATTTTTACGACAGGGTCCCCACTTACGACATTTTAGCAAAAAATGTTTTTCTTAAAAAATGCATTTTCTTACATTTTCTTACATTTACGGGTTTAGTCGGGACTCCTGATGACGTTTTGAGACATCTCCTACAACTACAGCACCAGAATTGTGCTGCTGAAGCAAGTCCGTTTTTTTGAATTTTTTTTACGACATTTTGCAAAATATTTTTTTCCCGTAAAATTTGCATTTTCTTCTAATTTCTTCCATTTTCGGGTTTAGTCGGGACTCCTGATGACGTTTTGAGACATCTCCTACAACTACAGCACCAGAATTGTGCTGCTGAAACAAGTCCGTTTTTTGGAATTTTTACGACATTTTAGCAAAAAATGTTTTTCGTAAAAAATGCATTTTATTACATTTTCTTACATTTACGGGTTTAGTCGGGACTCCTGATGACGTTTTGAGACATCTCCTACAACTACAGCACCAGAATTGTGCTGCTCAAACAAGTCCGCTTTTTGAATTTTTTTTTGTAAAAAAAAAGTTTTCCCAAAAAAAGCATTTTATGCCATTTTTAGGTTTTGTAGGGACTCCTGATGACGTTTTGAGACACCTCCTACAACTACAGCACCAGAATTGTACTGCTGAAGCAAGTCCGTTTTTTGGCATTTTTACGACAGGGTCCCCCCTTACGACATTTTAGCAAAAAATGTTTTTCTTAAAAAATGCATTTTTTACATTTTCTTACATTTACGGGTTTAGTCGGGACTCCTGATGACGTTTTGAGACATCTCCTACAACTACAGCACCAGAATTGTGCTGCTGAAGCAAGTCCGTTTTTTGGAATTTTTACGACATTTTAGCAAAAAATGTTTTTCTTAAAAAATGCATTTTCTTACATTTTCTTACATTTACGGGTTTAGTCGGGACTCCTGATGACGTTTTGAGACATCTCCTACAACTACAGCACCAGAATTGTGCTGCTGAAGCAAGTCCGTTTTTTGGAAAATTTTTTTGTAAAAAAAAAGTTTTCCCAAAAAAAGCATTTCATGCCATTTTTAGGTTTTGTAGGGACTCCTGATGACGTTTTGAGACATCTCCTACAACTACAGCACCAGATTTGTACTGCTGAAGCAAGTCCGTTTTTTGGCATTTTTACGACAGGGTCCCCCCTTACGACATTTTAGCAAAAAATGTTTTTCTTAAAAAATGCATTTTCTTACATTTTCTTACATTTACGGGTTTAGTCGGGACTCCTGATGACGTTTTGAGACATCTCCTACAACTACAGCACCAGAATTGTGCTGCTCAAACAAGTCCGCTTTTTGAATTTTTTTTTGTAAAAAAAAAGTTTTCCCAAAAAAAGCATTTCATGCCATTTTTAGGTTTTGTAGGGACTCCTGATGACGTTTTGAGACACCTCCTACAACTACAGCACCAGAATTGTACTGCTGAAGCAAGTCCGTTTTTTGGCATTTTTACGACAGGGTCCCCCCTTACGACATTTTAGCAAAAAATGTTTTTCTTAAAAAATGCATTTTTTACATTTTCTTACATTTACGGGTTTAGTCGGGACTCCTGATGACGTTTTGAGACATCTCCTACAACTACAGCACCAGAATTGTGCTGCTGAAGCAAGTCCGTTTTTTGGAATTTTTACGACATTTTAGCAAAAAATGTTTTTCTTAAAAAATGCATTTTCTTACATTTTCTTACATTTACGGGTTTAGTCGGGACTCCTGATGACGTTTTGAGACATCTCCTACAACTACAGCACCAGAATTGTGCTGCTGAAGCAAGTCCGTTTTTTGGAAATTTTTTTGTAAAAAAAAAGTTTTCCCAAAAAAAGCATTTCATGCCATTTTTAGGTTTTGTAGGGACTCCTGATGACGTTTTGAGACATCTCCTACAACTACAGCACCAGATTTGTACTGCTGAAGCAAGTCCGTTTTTTGGCATTTTTACGACAGGGTCCCCCCTTATGACATTTTAGCAAAAAATGTTTTTCTTAAAAAATTCATTTTCTTACATTTTCTTACATTTACGGGTTTAGTCGGGACTCCTGATGACGTTTTGAGACATCTCCTACAACTACAGCACCAGAATTGTGCTGCTGAAGCAAGTTCGTTTTTTGTAATTTTTACGACAGGGTCCCCCCTTACGACATTTTAGCAAAAAATGTTTTTCTTAAAAAATTCATTTTCTTACATTTTCTTACATTTACGGGTTTAGTCGGGACTCCTGATGACGTTTTGAGACATCTCCTACAACTACAGCACCAGAATTGTGCTGCTCAAACAAGTCCGCTTTTTGAATTTTTTTTTGTAAAAAAAAAGTTTTCCCAAAAAACGCATTTTATGCCATTTTTAGGTTTTGTAGGGACTCCTGATGACGTTTTGAGACATCTCCTACAACTACAGTACCAGAATTGTACTGCTGAAGCAAGTCCGTTTTTTGGCATTTTTACGACAGGGTCCCCACTTACGACATTTTAGCAAAAAATGTTTTTCTTAAAAAATGCATTTTCTTACATTTTCTTACATTTACGGGTTTAGTCGGGACTCCTGATGACGTTTTGAGACATCTCCTACAACTAGAGCACCAGAATTGTGCTGCTGAAGCAAGTCTGTTTTTTGAATTTTTTTTTGTAAAAAAAAAGTTTTCCCAAAAAACGCATTTTATGCCATTTTTAGGTTTTGTAGGGACTCCTGATGACGTTTTGAGACATCTCCTACAACTACAGCACCAGAATTGTACTGCTGAAGCAAGTCCGTTTTTTGGCATTTTTACGACAGGGTCCCCCCTTACGACATTTTAGCAAAAAATGTTTTTCTTAAAAAATGCATTTTTTACATTTTCTTACATTTACGGGTTTAGTCGGGACTCCTGATGACGTTTTGAGACATCTCCTACAACTACAGCACCAGAATTGTGCTGCTGAAGCAAGTCCGTTTTTTGGAATTTTTACGACATTTTAGCAAAAAATGTTTTTCTTAAAAAATGCATTTTCTTACATTTTCTTACATTTACGGGTTTAGTCGGGACTCCTGATGACGTTTTGAGACATCTCCTACAACTACAGCACCAGAATTGTGCTGCTGAAGCAAGTCCGTTTTTTGGAAAAAAATTTTGTAAAAAAAAAGTTTTCCCAAAAAAAGCATTTCATGCCATTTTTAGGTTTTGTAGGGACTCCTGATGACGTTTTGAGACATCTCCTACAACTACAGCACCAGATTTGTACTGCTGAAGCAAGTCCGTTTTTTGGCATTTTTACGACAGGGTCCCCCCTTACGACATTTTAGCAAAAAATGTTTTTCTTAAAAAATGCTTTTTCTTACATTTACGGGTTTAGTTGGGACTCCTGATGACGTTTTGAGACATCTCCTACAACTACAGCACCAGAATTGTGCTGCTGAAGCAAGTCCGTTTTTTGGAATTTTTTTTTGTAAAGAAAAAGTTTTCCCAAAAAAAGCATTTCATGCCATTTTTAGGTTTTGTAGGGACTCCTGATGACGTTTTGAGACATCTCCTACAACTACAGCACCAGAATTGTACTGCTGAAGCAAGTCCGTTTTTTGGCATTTTTACGACAGGGTCCCCCCTTACGACATTTTAGCAAAAAATGTTTTTCTTAAAAAATGCATTTTCTTACATTTTCTTACATTTACGGGTTTAGTCGGGACTCCTGATGACGTTTTGAGACATCTCCTACAACTACAGCACCAGAATTGTGCTGCTGAAGCAAGTCCGTTTTTTGGAAATTTTTTTGTAAAAAAAAAGTTTTCCCAAAAAAAGCATTTCATGCCATTTTTAGGTTTTGTAGGGACTCCTGATGACGTTTTGAGACATCTCCTACAACTACAGCACCAGATTTGTACTGCTGAAGCAAGTCCGTTTTTTGGCATTTTTACGACAGGGTCCCCCCTTACGACATTTTAGCAAAAAATGTTTTTCCTAAAAAATTCATTTTCTTACATTTTCTTACATTTACGGGTTTAGTCGGGACTCCTGATGACGTTTTGAGACATCTCCTACAACTACAGCACCAGAATTGTGCTGCTGAAACAAGTCCGTTTTTTGGAATTTTTACGACAGGGTCCCCCCTTACGACATTTTAGCAAAAAATGTTTTTCGTAAAAAATGCATTTTATTACATTTTCTTACATTTACGGGTTTAGTCGGGACTCCTGATGACGTTTTGAGACATCTCCTACAACTACAGCACCAGAATTGTGCTGCTCAAACAAGTCCGCTTTTTGAATTTTTTTTTGTAAAAAAAAAGTTTTCCCAAAAAAAGCATTTTATGCCATTTTTAGGTTTTGTAGGGACTCCTGATGACGTTTTGAGACACCTCCTACAACTACAGCACCAGAATTGTACTGCTGAAGCAAGTCCGTTTTTTGGCATTTTTACGACAGGGTCCCCCCTTACGACATTTTAGCAAAAAATGTTTTTCTTAAAAAATGCATTTTTTACATTTTCTTACATTTACGGGTTTAGTCGGGACTCCTGATGACGTTTTGAGACATCTCCTACAACTACAGCACCAGAATTGTGCTGCTGAAGCAAGTCCGTTTTTTGGAATTTTTACGACATTTTAGCAAAAAATGTTTTTCTTAAAAAATGCATTTTCTTACATTTTCTTACATTTACGGGTTTAGTCGGGACTCCTGATGACGTTTTGAGACATCTCCTACAACTACAGCACCAGAATTGTGCTGCTGAAGCAAGTCCGTTTTTTGGAAATTTTTTTTGTAAAAAAAAAGTTTCCCAAAAAAAGCATTTCATGCCATTTTTAGGTTTTGTAGGGACTCCTGATGACGTTTTGAGACATCTCCTACAACTACAGCACCAGATTTGTACTGCTGAAGCAAGTCCGTTTTTTGGCATTTTTACGACAGGGTCCCCCCTTACGACATTTTAGCAAAAAATGTTTTTCTTAAAAAATGCATTTTCTTACATTTTCTTACATTTACGGGTTTAGTCGGGACTCCTGATGACGTTTTGAGACATCTCCTACAACTACAGCACCAGAATTGTGCTGCTCAAACAAGTCCGCTTTTTGAATTTTTTTTTGTAAAAAAAAAGTTTTCCCAAAAAAAGCATTTCATGCCATTTTTAGGTTTTGTAGGGACTCCTGATGACGTTTTGAGACACCTCCTACAACTACAGCACCAGAATTGTACTGCTGAAGCAAGTCCGTTTTTTGGCATTTTTACGACAGGGTCCCCCCTTACGACATTTTAGCAAAAAATGTTTTTCTTAAAAAATGCATTTTTTACATTTTCTTACATTTACGGGTTTAGTCGGGACTCCTGATGACGTTTTGAGACATCTCCTACAACTACAGCACCAGAATTGTGCTGCTGAAGCAAGTCCGTTTTTTGGAATTTTTACGACATTTTAGCAAAAAATGTTTTTCTTAAAAAATGCATTTTCTTACATTTTCTTACATTTACGGGTTTAGTCGGGACTCCTGATGACGTTTTGAGACATCTCCTACAACTACAGCACCAGAATTGTGCTGCTGAAGCAAGTCCGTTTTTTGGAAATTTTTTTGTAAAAAAAAAGTTTTCCCAAAAAAAGCATTTCATGCCATTTTTAGGTTTTGTAGGGACTCCTGATGACGTTTTGAGACATCTCCTACAACTACAGCACCAGATTTGTACTGCTGAAGCAAGTCCGTTTTTTGGCATTTTTACGACAGGGTCCCCCCTTACGACATTTTAGCAAAAAATGTTTTTCTTAAAAAATTCATTTTCTTACATTTTCTTACATTTACGGGTTTAGTCGGGACTCCTGATGACGTTTTGAGACATCTCCTACAACTACAGCACCAGAATTGTGCTGCTGAAGCAAGTTCGTTTTTTGTAATTTTTACGACAGGGTCCCCCCTTACGACATTTTAGCAAAAAATGTTTTTCTTAAAAAATTCATTTTCTTACATTTTCTTACATTTACGGGTTTAGTAGGGACTCCTGATGACGTTTTGAGACATCTCCTACAACTACAGCACCAGAATTGTGCTGCTCAAACAAGTCCGCTTTTTGAATTTTTTTTTGTAAAAAAAAAGTTTTCCCAAAAAACGCATTTTATGCCATTTTTAGGTTTTGTAGGGACTCCTGATGACGTTTTGAGACATCTCCTACAACTACAGTACCAGAATTGTACTGCTGAAGCAAGTCCGTTTTTTGGCATTTTTACGACAGGGTCCCCACTTACGACATTTTAGCAAAAAATGTTTTTCTTAAAAAATGCATTTTCTTACATTTTCTTACATTTACGGGTTTAGTCGGGACTCCTGATGACGTTTTGAGACATCTCCTACAACTAGAGCACCAGAATTGTGCTGCTGAAGCAAGTCTGTTTTTTGAATTTTTTTTTGTAAAAAAAAAGTTTTCCCAAAAAAAGCATTTTATGCCATTTTTAGGTTTTGTAGGGACTCCTGATGACGTTTTGAGACATCTCCTACAACTACAGCACCAGAATTGTACTGCTGAAGCAAGTCCGTTTTTTGGCATTTTTACGACAGGGTCCCCCCTTACGACATTTTAGCAAAAAATGTTTTTCTTAAAAAATGCATTTTTTTACATTTTCTTACATTTACGGGTTTAGTCGGGACTCCTGATGACGTTTTGAGACATCTCCTACAACTACAGCACCAGAATTGTGCTGCTGAAGCAAGTCCGTTTTTTGGAATTTTTACGACATTTTAGAAAAAAATGTTTTTCTTAAAAAATGCATTTTCTTACATTTTCTTACATTTACGGGTTTAGTCGGGACTCCTGATGACGTTTTGAGACATCTCCTACAACTACAGCACCAGAATTGTGCTGCTGAAGCAAGTCCGTTTTTTGGAAAAAATTTTTGTAAAAAAAAAGTTTTCCCAAAAAAAGCATTTCATGCCATTTTTAGGTTTTGTAGGGACTCCTGATGACGTTTTGAGACATCTCCTACAACTACAGCACCAGATTTGTACTGCTGAAGCAAGTCCGTTTTTTGGCATTTTTACGACAGGGTCCCCCCTTACGACATTTTAGCAAAAAATGTTTTTCTTAAAAAATGCTTTTTCTTACATTTACGGGTTTAGTTGGGACTCCTGATGACGTTTTGAGACATCTCCTACAACTACAGCACCAGAATTGTGCTGCTGAAGCAAGTCCGTTTTTTGGAATTTTTTTTTGTAAAGAAAAAGTTTTCCCAAAAAAAGCATTTCATGCCATTTTTAGGTTTTGTAGGGACTCCTGATGACGTTTTGAGACATCTCCTACAACTACAGCACCAGAATTGTACTGCTGAAGCAAGTCCGTTTTTTGGCATTTTTACGACAGGGTCCCCCCTTACGACATTTTAGCAAAAAATGTTTTTCTTAAAAAATGCATTTTCTTACATTTTCTTACATTTACGGGTTTAGTCGGGACTCCTGATGACGTTTTGAGACATCTCCTACAACTACAGCACCAGAATTGTGCTGCTCAAACAAGTCCGCTTTTTGAATTTTTTTTTGTAAAAAAAAAGTTTTCCCAAAAAAAGCATTTTATGCCATTTTTAGGTTTTGTAGGGACTCCTGATGACGTTTTGAGACACCTCCTACAACTACAGCACCAGAATTGTACTGCTGAAGCAAGTCCGTTTTTTGGCATTTTTACGACAGGGTCCCCCCTTACGACATTTTAGCAAAAAATGTTTTTCTTAAAAAATGCATTTTTTACATTTTCTTACATTTACGGGTTTAGTCGGGACTCCTGATGACGTTTTGAGACATCTCCTACAACTACAGCACCAGAATTGTGCTGCTGAAGCAAGTCCGTTTTTTGGAATTTTTACGACATTTTAGCAAAAAATGTTTTTCTTAAAAAATGCATTTTCTTACATTTTCTTACATTTACGGGTTTAGTCGGGACTCCTGATGACGTTTTGAGACATCTCCTACAACTACAGCACCAGAATTGTGCTGCTGAAGCAAGTCCGTTTTTTGGAATTTTTTTTTGTAAAAAAAAAAGTTTTCCCAAAAAAAGCATTTCATGCCATTTTTAGGTTTTGTAGGGACTCCTGATGACGTTTTGAGACATCTCCTACAACTACAGCACCAGATTTGTACTGCTGAAGCAAGTCCGTTTTTTGGCATTTTTACGACAGGGTCCCCCCTTACGACATTTTAGCAAAAAATGTTTTTCTTAAAAAATGCATTTTTTACATTTTCTTACATTTACGGGTTTAGTCGGGACTCCTGATGACGTTTTGAGACATCTCCTACAACTACAGCACCAGAATTGTGCTGCTGAAGCAAGTCCGTTTTTTGGAATTTTTACGACATTTTAGCAAAAAATATTTTTCTTAAAAAATGCATTTTCTTACATTTTCTTACATTTACGGGTTTAGTCGGGACTCCTGATGACGTTTTGAGACATCTCCTACAACTACAGCACCAGAATTGTGCTGCTGAAGCAAGTCCGTTTTTTGGAATTTTTTTTTGTAAAAAAAAAGTTTTCCCAAAAAAAGCATTTCATGCCATTTTTAGGTTTTGTAGGGACTCCTGATGACGTTTTGAGACATCTCCTACAACTACAGCACCAGATTTGTACTGCTGAAGCAAGTCCGTTTTTTGGCATTTTTACGACAGGGTCCCCCCTTACGACATTTTAGCAAAAAATGTTTTTCTTAAAAAATGCATTTTCTTACATTTTCTTACATTTACGGGTTTAGTCGGGACTCCTGATGACGTTTTGAGACATCTCCTACAACTACAGCACCAGAATTGTGCTGCTGAAGCAAGTCCGTTTTTTGTAATTTTTACGACAGGGTCCCCCCTTACGACATTTTAGCAAAAAATGTTTTTCGTAAAAAATGCATTTTCTTACATTTTCTTACATTTACGGGTTTAGTCGGGACTCCTGATGACGTTTTGAGACATCTCCTACAACTACAGCACCAGAATTGTGCTGCTCAAACAAGTCCGCTTTTTGAATTTTTTTTTGTAAAAAAAAAGTTTTCCCAAAAAACGCATTTCATGCCATTTTTAGGTTTTGTAGGGACTCCTGATGACGTTTTGAGACATTTCCTACAACTACAGCACCAGAATTGTGCTGCTGAAACAAGTCCGTTTTTTGGAATTTTTACGACAGGGTCCCCCCTTACGACATTTTAGCAAAAATTTTTTTTCGTAAAAAATGCATTTTCTTACATTTTCTTACATTTACGGGTTTAGTCGGGACTCCTGATGACGTTTTGAGACATCTCCTACAACTACAGCACCAGAATTGTGCTGCTCAAACAAGTCCGCTTTTTGAATTTTTTTTTGTAAAAAAAAAGTTTTCCCAAAAAACGCATTTCATGCCATTTTTAGGTTTTGTAGGGACTCCTGATGACGTTTTGAGACATCTCCTACAACTACAGTACCAGAATTGTACTGCTGAAGCAAGTCCGTTTTTTGGCATTTTTACGACAGGGTCCCCCCTTACGACATTTTAGCAAAAAATGTTTTTCTTAAAAAATTCATTTTCTTACATTTTCTTACATTTACGGGTTTAGTCGGGACTCCTGATGACGTTTTGAGACATCTCCTACAACTACAGCACCAGAATTGTGCTGCTCAAACAAGTCCGCTTTTTGAATTTTTTTTTGTAAAAAAAAAGTTTTCCCAAAAAACGCATTTCATGCCATTTTTAAGTTTTGTAGGGACTCCTGATGACGTTTTGAGACATCTCCTACAACTACAGTACCAGAATTGTACTGCTGAAGCAAGTCCGTTTTTTGGCATTTTTACGACAGGGTCCCCCCTTACGACATTTTAGCAAAAAATGTTTTTCTTAAAAAATTCATTTTCTTACATTTTCTTACATTTACGGGTTTAGTCGGGACTCCTGATGACGTTTTGAGACATCTCCTACAACTACAGCACCAGAATTGTGCTGCTGAAGCAAGTCCGTTTTTTGTAATTTTTACGACAGGGTCCCCCCTTACGACATTTTAGCAAAAAATGTTTTTCGTAAAAAATGCATTTTCTTACATTTTCTTACATTTACGGGTTTAGTCGGGACTCCTGATGACGTTTTGAGACATCTCCTACAACTACAGCACCAGAATTGTGCTGCTCAAACAAGTCCGCTTTTTGAATTTTTTTTTGTAAAAAAAAAGTTTTCCCAAAAAACGCATTTCATGCCATTTTTAGGTTTTGTAGGGACTCCTGATGACGTTTTGAGACATCTCCTACAACTACAGTACCAGAATTGTACTGCTGAAGCAAGTCCGTTTTTTGGCATTTTTACGACAGGGTCCCCCCTTACGACATTTTAGCAAAAAAATTTTTTCTTAAAAAATGCATTTTCTTACATTTTCTTACATTTACGGGTTTAGTCGGGACTCCTGATGACGTTTTGAGACATCTCCTACAACTACAGCACCAGAATTGTGCTGCTGAAGCAAGTCCGTTTTTTTGAATTTTTTTTACGACATTTTGCAAAATATTTTTTTCTTGTAAAATTTGCATTTTCTTCTAATTTCTTCCATTTTCGGGTTTAGTCGGGACTCCTGATGACGTTTTGAGACATCTCCTACAACTACAGCACCAGAATTGTGCTGCTGAAGCAAGTCCGTTTTTTGGAATTTTTACGACAGGGTCCCCCCTTACGACATTTTAGCAAAAAATTTTTTTCGTAAAAAATGCATTTTATTACATTTTCTTACATTTACGGGTTTAGTCGGGACTCCTGATGACGTTTTGAGACATCTCCTACAACTACAGCACCAGAATTGTGCTGCTGAAGCAAGTCCGTTTTTTGGAATTTTTACGACAGGGTCCCCCCTTACGACATTTTAGCAAAAAATGTTTTTCTTAAAAAATGCATTTTCTTACATTTTCTTACATTTACGGGTTTAGTCGGGACTCCTGATGACGTTTTGAGACATCTCCTACAACTACAGCATCAGAATTGTGCTGCTCAAACAAGTCCGTTTTTTGAATTTTTTTTTGTAAAAAAAAAGTTTTCCCAAAAAAAGCATTTTATGCCATTTTTAGGTTTTGTAGGGACTCCTGATGACGTTTTAAGACATCTCCTACAACTACAGCACCAGAATTGTGCTGCTGAAGCAAGTCCGTTTTTTGGCATTTTTACGACAGGGTCCCCCCTTACGACATTTTAGCAAAAAAATGTTTTCTTAAAAAATGCATTTTCTTACATTTTCTTACATTTACGGGTCTAGTCGGGACTCCTGATGACGTTTTGAGACATCTCCTACAACTACAGCACCAGAATTGTGCTGCTGAAGAAAGTCCGTTTTTTGGAATTTTTACGACAGGGTCCCCCCTTACGACATTTTAGCAAAAAATGTTTTTCGTAAAAATGCATTTTCTTACATTTTCTTACATTTACGGGTTAAGTCGGGACTCCTGATGACGTTTTGAGACATCTCCTACAACTACCGCACCAGAATTGTGCTGCTGAAGCAAGTCCGTTTTTTGGAATTTTTACGACAGCCCTTACGACATTTTAGCAAAAAAATGTTTTCGTAAAAAATGCATTTTCTTACATTTTCTTACATTTACGGGTTTAGTCGGGACTCCTGATGACGTTTTGAGACATCTCCTACAACTACAGCACCAGAATTGTGCTGCTCAAACAAGTCCGCTTTTTGAATTTTTTTTTGTAAAAAAAAAGTTTTCCCAAAAAACGCATTTTATGCCATTTTTAGGTTTTGTAGGGACTCCTGATGACGTTTTGAGACATCTCCTACAACTACAGTACCAGAATTGTACTGCTGAAGCAAGTCCGTTATGTGGCATTTTTACGACAGGGTCCCCCCTTACGACATTTTAGCAAAAAATGTTTTTCTTAAAAAATGCATTTTCTTACATTTTCTTACATTTACGGGTTTAGTCGGGACTCCTGATGACGTTTTGAGACATCTCCTACAACTACAGCACCAGAATTGTGCTGCTGAAGCAAGTCCGTTTTTTTGAATTTTTTTTACGACATTTTGCAAAATATTTTTTTCCCGTAAAATTTGCATTTTCTTCTAATTTCTTCCATTTTCGGGTTTAGTCGGGACTCCTGATGACGTTTTGAGACATTTCCTACAACTACAGCACCAGAATTGTGCTGCTGAAACAAGTCCGTTTTTTGGAATTTTTACGACAGGGTCCCCCCTTACGACATTTTAGCAAAAAATGTTTTTCGTAAAAAATGCATTTTATTACATTTTCTTACATTTACGGGTTTAGTCGGGACTCCTGATGACGTTTTGAGACATCTCCTACAACTACAGCACCAGAATTGTGCTGCTCAAACAAGTCCGTTTTTTTAATTTTTTTTTGTAAAAAAAAAGTTTTCCCAAAAAAAGCATTTTATGCCATTTTTAGGTTTTGTAGGGACTCCTGATGACGTTTTGAGACATCTCCTACAACTACAGCACCAGAATTGTACTGCTGAAGCAAGTCCGTTTTTTGGCATTTTCACGACAGGGTCCCCCCTTACGACATTTTAGCAAAAAATGTTTTTCTTAAAAAATGCATTTTCTTACATTTTCTTACATTTACGGGTTTAGTCGGGACTCCTGATGACGTTTTGAGACATCTCCTACAACTACAGCACCAGAATTGTGCTGCTGAAGCAAGTCTGTTTTTTTGAATTTTTTTTACGACATTTTGCAAAATATTTTTTTCCCGTAAAATTTGCATTTTCTTCTAATTTCTTCCATTTTCGGGTTTAGTCGGGACTCCTGATGACGTTTTGAGACATGTCCTACAACTACAGCACCAGAATTGTGCTGCTGAAGCAAGTCCGTTTTTTGGAATTTTTACGACAGGGTCCCCCCTTACGACATTTTAGCAAAAAATGTTTTTCTTAAAAAATGCATTTTCTTACATTTTCTTACATTTACGGGTTTAGTCGGGACTCCTGATGACGTTTTGAGACATCTCCTACAACTACAGCATCAGAATTGTGCTGCTCAAACAAGTCCGTTTTTTGAATTTTTTTTTGTAAAAAAAAAGTTTTCCCAAAAAAAGCATTCAATGCCATTTTTAGGTTTTGTAGGGACTCCTGATGACGTTTTAAGACATCTCCTACAACTACAGCACCAGAATTGTGCTGCTGAATCAAGTCCGTTTTTTTAAATTTTTATGACAGGGTCCCCCCTTACGATATTTTAGCAAAAAATGTTTTCGTAAAAAATGCATTTTCTTACATTTTCTCACATTTACGGGTTTAGTCGGGACTCCTGATGACGTTTTGAGACATTTCCTACAACTACAGTACCAGAATTGTACTGCTGAAGCAAGTCCGTTTTTTGGCATTTTTACGACAGGGTTCCCCCTTACGACATTTTAGCAAAAAAATGTTTTCTTAAAAAATGCATTTTCTTACATTTTCTTACATTTACGGGTTTAGTCGGGACTCCTGATGACGTTTTGAGACATCTCCTACAACTACAGCACCAGAATTGTGCTGCTGAAGCAAGTCCGTTTTTTGTAATTTTTACGACAGGGTCCCCCCTTACGACATTTTAGCAAAAAATGTTTTTCGTAAAAAATGCATTTTCTTACATTTCCTTACATTTACGGGTTTAGTCGGGACTCCTGATGACGTTTTGAGACATCTCCTACAACTACAGCACCAGAATTGTGCTGCTGAAGCAAGTCCGTTTTTTGGCATTTTTACGACAGGGTCCCCCCTTACGACATTTTAGCAAAAAATGTTTTTCTTAAAAAATGCATTTTCTTACATTTTCTTACATTTACGGGTTTAGTCGGGACTCCTGATGACGTTTTGAGACATCTCCTACAACTACAGCACCAGAATTGTGCTGCTGAAGCAAGTCCGTTTTTTTGAATTTTTTTTACGACATTTTGCAAAATATTTTTTTCCCGTAAAATTTGCATTTTCTTCTAATTTCTTCCATTTTCGGGTTTAGTCGGGACTCCTGATGACGTTTTGAGACATTTCCTACAACTACAGCACCAGAATTGTGCTGCTGAAACAAGTCCGTTTTTTGGAATTTTTACGACAGGGTCCCCCCTTACGACATTTTAGCAAAAAATGTTTTTCGTAAAAAATGCATTTTATTACATTTTCTTACATTTACGGGTTTAGTCGGGACTCCTGATGACGTTTTGAGACATCTCCTACAACTACAGCACCAGAATTGTGCTGCTCAAACAAGTCCGTTTTTTTAATTTTTTTTTGTAAAAAAAAAGTTTTCCCAAAAAAAGCATTTTATGCCATTTTTAGGTTTTGTAGGGACTCCTGATGACGTTTTGAGACATCTCCTACAACTACAGCACCAGAATTGTACTGCTGAAGCAAGTCCGTTTTTTGGCATTTTCACGACAGGGTCCCCCCTTACGACATTTTAGCAAAAAATGTTTTTCTTAAAAAATGCATTTTCTTACATTTTCTTACATTTACGGGTTTAGTCGGGACTCCTGATGACGTTTTGAGACATCTCCTACAACTACAGCACCAGAATTGTGCTGCTGAAGCAAGTCTGTTTTTTTGAATTTTTTTTACGACATTTTGCAAAATATTTTTTTCCCGTAAAATTTGCATTTTCTTCTAATTTCTTCCATTTTCGGGTTTAGTCGGGACTCCTGATGACGTTTTGAGACATGTCCTACAACTACAGCACCAGAATTGTGCTGCTGAAGCAAGTCCGTTTTTTGGAATTTTTACGACAGGGTCCCCCCTTACGACATTTTAGCAAAAAATGTTTTTCTTAAAAAATGCATTTTCTTACATTTTCTTACATTTACGGGTTTAGTCGGGACTCCTGATGACGTTTTGAGACATCTCCTACAACTACAGCATCAGAATTGTGCTGCTCAAACAAGTCCGTTTTTTGAATTTTTTTTTGGAAAAAAAAAGTTTTCCCAAAAAAAGCATTCAATGCCATTTTTAGGTTTTGTAGGGACTCCTGATGACGTTTTAAGACATCTCCTACAACTACAGCACCAGAATTGTGCTGCTGAATCAAGTCCGTTTTTTTAAATTTTTATGACAGGGTCCCCCCTTACGATATTTTAGCAAAAAATGTTTTCGTAAAAAATGCATTTTCTTACATTTTCTCACATTTACGGGTTTAGTCGGGACTCCTGATGACGTTTTGAGACATTTCCTACAACTACAGTACCAGAATTGTACTGCTGAAGCAAGTCCGTTTTTTGGCATTTTTACGACAGGGTTCCCCCTTACGACATTTTAGCAAAAAAATGTTTTCTTAAAAAATGCATTTTCTTACATTTTCTTACATTTACGGGTTTAGTCGGGACTCCTGATGACGTTTTGAGACATCTCCTACAACTACAGCACCAGAATTGTGCTGCTGAAGCAAGTCCGTTTTTTGTAATTTTTACGACAGGGTCCCCCCTTACGACATTTTAGCAAAAAATGTTTTTCGTAAAAAATGCATTTTCTTACATTTCCTTACATTTACGGGTTTAGTCGGGACTCCTGATGACGTTTTGAGACATCTCCTACAACTACAGCACCAGAATTGTGCTGCTGAAGCAAGTCCGTTTTTTGGCATTTTTACGACAGGGTCCCCCCTTACGACATTTTAGCAAAAAATGTTTTTCGTAAAAATGCATTTTCTTACATTTTCTTACATTTACGGGTTAAGTCGGGACTCCTGATGACGTTTTGAGACATCTCCTACAACTACCGCACCAGAATTGTGCTGCTGAAGCAAGTCCGTTTTTTGGAATTTTTACGACAGGGTCCCCCCTTACGACATTTTAGCAAAAAATATTTTTCGTAAAAAATGCATTTTCTTACATTTTCTTACATTTACGGGTTTAGTCGGGACTCCTGATGACGTTTTGAGACATCTCCTACAACTACAGCACCAGAATTGTGCTGCTCAAACAAGTCCGTTTTTTGAAATTTTTTTTGTAAAAAAAAAGTTTTTCCCAAAAAACACATTTTATGCAATTTTTAGGTTTTGTAGGGACTCCTGATGACGTTTTGAGACATCTCCTACAACTACAGCTCCAGAATTGTACTGCTGAAGCAGGTCCGTTTTTTGGCATTTTTACGACAGGGTCCCCCCTTACGACATTTTAGCAAAAAATGTTTTTCTTAAAAAATGCATTTTCTTACATTTTCTTACATTTACAGGTTTAGTCAGGACTCCTGATGACGTTTTGAGACATCTCCTACAACTACAGCACCAGAATTGTGCTGCTGAAGCAAGTCCGTTTTTTGTAATTTTTACGACAGGGTCCCCCCTTACGACATTTTAGCAAAAAATGTTTTTCGTAAAAAATGCATTTTCTTACATTTTCTTACATTTACGGGTTTAGTCGGGACTCCTGATGACGTTTTGAGACATCTCCTACAACTACAGCACCAGAATTGTGCTGCTCAAACAAGTCCGCTTTTTGAATTTTTTTTTGTAAAAAAAAAGTTTTCCCAAAAAACGCATTTTATGCCATTTTTAGGTTTTGTAGGGACTCCTGATGACGTTTTGAGACATCTCCTACAACTACAGCACCAGAATTGTGCTGCTGAAGCAAGTCCGTTTTTTGGCATTTTTACGACATTTTAGCAAAAAATGTTTTTCGTAAAAAATGCATTTTCTTACATTTTCTTACATTTACGGGTTTAGTCGGGACTCCTGATGACGTTTTGAGACATCTCCTACAACTACAGCACCAGAATTGTGCTGCTCAAACAAGTCCGTTTTTTGAATTTTTTTTTGTAAAAAAAAAGTTTTCCCAAAAAAAGCATTTTATGCCATTTTTAGGTTTTGTAGGGACTCCTGATGACGTTTTGAGACATCTCCTACAACTACAGCACCAGAATTGTGCTGCTCAAACAAGTCAGTTTTTTGAATTTTTTTTTGTAAAAAAAAAGTTTTTCCCAAAAAACGCATTTTATGCCATTTTTAGGTTTTGTAGGGACTCCTGATGACGTTTTGAGACATCTCCTACAACTACAGCTCCAGAATTGTACTGCTGAAGCAGGTCCGTTTTTTGGCATTTTTACGACAGGGTCCCCCCTTACGACATTTTAGAAAAAAATGTTTTTCTTAAAAAATGCATTTTCTTACATTTTCTTACATTTAAGGGTTTAGTCGGGACTCCTGATGACGTTTTGAGACATCTCCTACAACTACAGCACCAGAATTGTGCTGCTGAAGCAAGTCCGTTTTTTGGAATTTTTACGACAGGGTCCCCCCTTACGACATTTTAGCAAAAAATGTTTTTCGTAAAAAATGCATTTTATTACATTTTCTTACATTTACGGGTTTAGTCGGGACTCCTGATGACGTTTTGAGACATCTCCTACAACTACAGCACCAGAATTGTGCTGCTCAAACAAGTCCGTTTTTTAAATTTTTTTTTGTAAAAAAAAAGTTTTCCCAAAAAAAGCATTTTATGCCATTTTTAGGTTTTGTAGGGACTCCTGATGACGTTTTGAGACATCTCCTACAACTACAGGACCAGAATTGTACTGCTGAAGCAAGTCCGTTTTTTTGGCATTTTCACGACAGGGTCCCCCCTTACGACATTTTAGCAAAAAATGTTTTTCTTAAAAAATGCATTTTCTTACATTTTCTTACATTTACGGGTTTAGTCGGGACTCCTGATGACGTTTTGAGACATCTCCTACAACTACAGCACCAGAATTGTGCTGCTGAAGCAAGTCCGTTTTTTTGAATTTTTTTTACGACATTTTGCAAAATATTTTTTTCCCGTAAAATTTGCATTTTCTTCTAATTTCTTCCATTTTCGGGTTTAGTCGGGACTCCTGATGACGTTTTGAGACATGTCCTACAACTACAGCACCAGAATTGTGCTGCTGAAGCAAGTCCGTTTTTTGGAATTTTTACGACAGGGTCCCCCCTTACGACATTTTAGCAAAAAATGTTTTTCGTAAAAAATGCATTTTATTACATTTTCTTACATTTACGGGTTTAGTCGGGACTCCTGATGACGTTTTGAGACATATCCTACAACTACAGCACCAGAATTGTGCTGCTGAAGCAAGTCCGTTTTTTGGAATTTTTACGACAGGGTCCCCCCTTACGACATTTTAGCAAAAAATGTTTTTCTTAAAAAATGCATTTTCTTACATTTTCTTACATTTACGGGTTTAGTCGGGACTCCTGATGACGTTTTGAGACATCTCCTACAACTACAGCATCAGAATTGTGCTGCTCAAACAAGTCCGTTTTTTGAATTTTTTTTTGTAAAAAAAAGTTTTCCCAAAAAAAGCATTTTATGCCATTTTTAGGTTTTGTAGGGACTCCTGATGACGTTTTAAGACATCTCCTACAACTACAGCACCAGAATTGTGCTGCTGAATCAAGTCCGTTTTTTGAAATTTTTATGACAGGGTCCCCCCTTACGATATTTTAGCAAAAAAATGTTTTCTTAAAAAATGCATTTTCTTACATTTTCTTACATTTACGGGTTTAGTCGGGACTCCTGATGACGTTTTGAGACATCTCCTACAACTACAGCACCAGAATTGTGCTGCTGAAGCAAGTCCGTTTTTTGGAATTTTTACGACAGGGTCCCCCCTTACGACATTTTAGCAAAAAATGTTTTTCGTAAAAAATGCATTTTCTTACATTTCCTTACATTTACGGGTTTAGTCGGGACTCCTGATGACGTTTTGAGACATCTCCTACAACTACAGCACCAGAATTGTGCTGCTGAAGCAAGTCCGTTTTTTGGCATTTTTACGACAGGGTCCCCCCTTACGACATTTTAGCAAAAAATGTTTTTCGTAAAAATGCATTTTCTTACATTTTCTTACATTTACGGGTTAAGTCGGGACTCCTGATGACGTTTTGAGACATCTCCTACAACTACCGCACCAGAATTGTGCTGCTGAAGCAAGTCCGTTTTTTGGAATTTTTACGACAGGGTCCCCCCTTACGACATTTTAGCAAAAAATGTTTTTCGTAAAAAATGCATTTTCTTACATTTTCTTACATTTACGGGTTTAGTCGGGACTCCTGATGACGTTTTGAGACATCTCCTACAACTACAGCACCAGAATTGTGCTGCTCAAACAAGTCAGTTTTTTGAATTTTTTTTTGTAAAAAAAAAAGTTTTTCCCAAAAAACGCATTTTATGCCATTTTTAGGTTTTGTAGGGACTCCTGATGACATTTTGAGACATCTCCTACAACTACAGCTCCAGAATTGTACTGCTGAAGCAGGTCCGTTTTTTGGCATTTTTACGACAGGGTCCCCCCTTACGACATTTTAGCAAAAAATGTTTTTCTTAAAAAATGCATTTTCTTACATTTTCTTACATTTACGGGTTTAGTCGGGACTCCTGATGACGTTTTGAGACATCTCCTACAACTACAGCACCAGAATTGTGCTGCTGAAGCAAGTCCGTTTTTTGTAATTTTTACGACAGGGTCCCCCCTTACGACATTTTAGCAAAAAATGTTTTTCGTAAAAAATGCATTTTCTTACATTTTCTTACATTTACGGGTTTAGTCGGGACTCCTGATGACGTTTTGAGACATCTCCTACAACTACAGCACCAGAATTGTGCTGCTCAAACAAGTCCGCTTTTTGAATTTTTTTTTGTAAAAAAAAAGTTTTCCCAAAAAACGCATTTTATGCCATTTTTAGGTTTTGTAGGGACTCCTGATGACGTTTTGAGACATCTCCTACAACTACAGTACCAGAATTGTACTGCTGAAGCAAGTCCGTTTTTTGGCATTTTTACGACAGGGTCCCCCCTTACGACATTTTAGCAAAAAATTTTTTTCGTAAAAAATGCATTTTCTTACATTTTCTTACATTTACGGGTTTAGTCGGGACTCCTGATGACGTTTTGAGACATCTCCTACAACTACAGCACCAGAATTGTGCTGCTGAAGCAAGTCCGTTTTTTTGAATTTTTTTTACGACATTTTGCAAAATATTTTTTTCCCGTAAAATTTGCATTTTCTTCTAATTTCTTCCATTTTCGGGTTTAGTCGGGACTCCTGATGACGTTTTGAGACATCTCCTACAACTACAGCACCAGAATTGTGCTGCTGAAACAAGTCCGTTTTTTGGAATTTTTACGACAGGGTCCCCCTTACGACATTTTAGCAAAAAATGTTTTTCGTAAAAAATGCATTTTATTACATTTTCTTACATTTACGGGTTTAGTCGGGACTCCTGATGACGTTTTGAGACATCTCCTACAACTACAGCACCAGAATTGTGCTGCTCAAACAAGTCCGTTTTTTTAATTTTTTTTTGTAAAAAAAAAGTTTTCCCCAAAAAAGCATTTTATGCCATTTTTAGGTTTTGTAGGGACTCCTGATGACGTTTTGAGACATCTCCTACAACTACAGCACCAGAATTGTACTGCTGAAGCAAGTCCGTTTTTTGGCATTTTCACGACAGGGTCCCCCCTTACGACATTTTAGCAAAAAATGTTTTTCTTAAAAAATGCATTTTCTTACATTTTCTTACATTTACGGGTTTAGTCGGGACTCCTGATGACGTTTTGAGACATCTCCTACAACTACAGCACCAGAATTGTGCTGCTCAAACAAGTCCGCTTTTTGAATTTTTTTTTGTAAAAAAAAAGTTTTCCCAAAAAACGCATTTTATGCCATTTTTAGGTTTTGTAGGGACTCCTGATGACGTTTTGAGACATCTCCTACAACTACAGTACCAGAATTGTACTGCTGAAGCAAGTCCGTTTTTTGGCATTTTTACGACAGGGTCCCCCCTTACGACATTTTAGCAAAAAATGTTTTTCGTAAAAAATGCATTTTCTTACATTTTCTTACATTTACGGGTTTAGTCGGGACTCCTGATGACGTTTTGAGACATCTCCTACAACTACAGCACCAGAATTGTGCTGCTGAAGCAAGTCTGTTTTTTTGAATTTTTTTTACGACATTTTGCAAAATATTCTTTTCCCGTAAAATTTGCATTTTCTTCTAATTTCTTCCATTTTCGGGTTTAGTCGGGACTCCTGATGACGTTTTGAGACATCTCCTACAACTACAGCACCAGAATTGTGCTGCTGAAGCAATTCCGTTTTTTGGAATTTTTACGACAGGGTCCCCCCTTACGACATTTTAGCAAAAAATGTTTTTCTTAAAAAATGCATTTTCTTACATTTTCTTACATTTACGGGTTTAGTCGGGACTCCTGATGACGTTTTGAGACATCTCCTACAACTACAGCATCAGAATTGTGCTGCTCAAACAAGTCCGTTTTTTGAATTTTTTTTTTGTAAAAAAAAAGTTTTCCCAAAAAAAGCATTTTATGCCATTTTTAGGTTTTGTAGGGACTCCTGATGACGTTTTAAGACATCTCCTACAACTACAGCACCAGAATTGTGCTGCTGAAGCAAGTCCGTTTTTTGTAATTTTTACGACAGGGTCCCCCCTTACGACATTTTAGCAAAAAATGTTTTTCGTAAAAAATGCATTTTCTTACATTTTCTTACATTTACGGGTTTAGTCGGGACTCCTGATGACGTTTTGAGACATCTCCTACAACTACAGCACCAGAATTGTGCTGCTCAAACAAGTCCGCTTTTTGAATCTTTTTTTGTAAAAAAAAAGTTTTCCCAAAAAACGCATTTTATGCCATTTTTAGGTTTTGTAGGGACTCCTGATGACGTTTTGAGACATCTCCTACAACTACAGCACCAGAATTGTACTGCTGAAGCAGGTCCGTTTTTTGGCATTTTTACGACAGGGTCCCCCCTTACGACATTTTAGCAAAAAATGTTTTTCTTAAAAAATGCATTTTCTTACATTTTCTTACATTTAAGGGTTTAGTCGGGACTCCTGATGACGTTTTGAGACATCTCCTACAACTACAGCACCAGAATTGTGCTGCTGAAGCAAGTCCGTTTTTTGGAATTTTTACGACAGGGTCCCCCCTTACGACATTTTAGCAAAAAATGTTTTTCGTAAAAAATGCATTTTATTACATTTTCTTACATTTACGGGTTTAGTCGGGACTCCTGATGACGTTTTGAGACATCTCCTACAACTACAGCACCAGAATTGTGCTGCTCAAACAAGTCCGTTTTTTAAATTTTTTTTTGTAAAAAAAAAGTTTTCCCAAAAAAAGCATTTTATGCCATTTTTAGGTTTTGTAGGGACTCCTGATGACGTTTTGAGACATCTCCTACAACTACAGGACCAGAATTGTACTGCTGAAGCAAGTCCGTTTTTTGGCATTTTCACGACAGGGTCCCCCCTTACGACATTTTAGCAAAAAATGTTTTTCTTAAAAAATGCATTTTCTTACATTTTCTTACATTTACGGGTTTAGTCGGGACTCCTGATGACGTTTTGAGACATCTCCTACAACTACAGCACCAGAATTGTGCTGCTGAAGCAAGTCCGTTTTTTTGAATTTTTTTTACGACATTTTGCAAAATATTTTTTTCCCGTAAAATTTGCATTTTCTTCTAATTTCTTCCATTTTCGGGTTTAGTCGGGACTCCTGATGACGTTTTGAGACATGTCCTACAACTACAGCACCAGAATTGTGCTGCTGAAGCAAGTCCGTTTTTTGGAATTTTTACGACAGGGTCCCCCCTTACGACATTTTAGCAAAAAATGTTTTTCGTAAAAAATGCATTTTATTACATTTTCTTACATTTACGGGTTTAGTCGGGACTCCTGATGACGTTTTGAGACATATCCTACAACTACAGCACCAGAATTGTGCTGCTGAAGCAAGTCCGTTTTTTGGAATTTTTACGACAGGGTCCCCCCTTACGACATTTTAGCAAAAAATGTTTTTCTTAAAAAATGCATTTTCTTACATTTTCTTACATTTACGGGTTTAGTCGGGACTCCTGATGACGTTTTGAGACATCTCCTACAACTACAGCATCAGAATTGTGCTGCTCAAACAAGTCCGTTTTTTGAATTTTTTTTTGTAAAAAAAAGTTTTCCCAAAAAAAGCATTTTATGCCATTTTTAGGTTTTGTAGGGACTCCTGATGACGTTTTAAGACATCTCCTACAACTACAGCACCAGAATTGTGCTGCTGAATCAAGTCCGTTTTTTGAAATTTTTATGACAGGGTCCCCCCTTACGATATTTTAGCAAAAAAATGTTTTCTTAAAAAATGCATTTTCTAACATTTTCTTACATTTACGGGTTTAGTCGGGACTCCTGATGACGTTTTGAGACATCTCCTACAACTACAGCACCAGAATTGTGCTGCTGAAGCAAGTCCGTTTTTTGGAATTTTTACGACAGGGTCCCCCCTTACGACATTTTAGCAAAAAATGTTTTTCGTAAAAAATGCATTTTCTTACATTTCCTTACATTTACGGGTTTAGTCGGGACTCCTGATGACGTTTTGAGACATCTCCTACAACTACAGCACCAGAATTGTGCTGCTGAAGCAAGTCCGTTTTTTGGCATTTTTACGACAGGGTCCCCCCTTACGACATTTTAGCAAAAAATGTTTTTCGTAAAAATGCATTTTCTTACATTTTCTTACATTTACGGGTTAAGTCGGGACTCCTGATGACGTTTTGAGACATCTCCTACAACTACCGCACCAGAATTGTGCTGCTGAAGCAAGTCCGTTTTTTGGAATTTTTACGACAGGGTCCCCCCTTACGACATTTTAGCAAAAAATGTTTTTCGTAAAAAATGCATTTTCTTACATTTTCTTACATTTACGGGTTTAGTCGGGACTCCTGATGACGTTTTGAGACATCTCCTACAACTACAGCACCAGAATTGTGCTGCTCAAACAAGTCAGTTTTTTGAATTTTTTTTTGTAAAAAAAAAAGTTTTTCCCAAAAAACGCATTTTATGCCATTTTTAGGTTTTGTAGGGACTCCTGATGACATTTTGAGACATCTCCTACAACTACAGCTCCAGAATTGTACTGCTGAAGCAGGTCCGTTTTTTGGCATTTTTACGACAGGGTCCCCCCTTACGACATTTTAGCAAAAAATGTTTTTCTTAAAAAATGCATTTTCTTACATTTTCTTACATTTACGGGTTTAGTCGGGACTCCTGATGACGTTTTGAGACATCTCCTACAACTACAGCACCAGAATTGTGCTGCTGAAGCAAGTCCGTTTTTTGTAATTTTTACGACAGGGTCCCCCCTTACGACATTTTAGCAAAAAATGTTTTTCGTAAAAAATGCATTTTCTTACATTTTCTTACATTTACGGGTTTAGTCGGGACTCCTGATGACGTTTTGAGACATCTCCTACAACTACAGCACCAGAATTGTGCTGCTCAAACAAGTCCGCTTTTTGAATTTTTTTTTGTAAAAAAAAAGTTTTCCCAAAAAACGCATTTTATGCCATTTTTAGGTTTTGTAGGGACTCCTGATGACGTTTTGAGACATCTCCTACAACTACAGTACCAGAATTGTACTGCTGAAGCAAGTCCGTTTTTTGGCATTTTTACGACAGGGTCCCCCCTTACGACATTTTAGCAAAAAATTTTTTTCGTAAAAAATGCATTTTCTTACATTTTCTTACATTTACGGGTTTAGTCGGGACTCCTGATGACGTTTTGAGACATCTCCTACAACTACAGCACCAGAATTGTGCTGCTGAAGCAAGTCCGTTTTTTTGAATTTTTTTTACGACATTTTGCAAAATATTTTTTTCCCGTAAAATTTGCATTTTCTTCTAATTTCTTCCATTTTCGGGTTTAGTCGGGACTCCTGATGACGTTTTGAGACATCTCCTACAACTACAGCACCAGAATTGTGCTGCTGAAACAAGTCCGTTTTTTGGAATTTTTACGACAGGGTCCCCCTTACGACATTTTAGCAAAAAATGTTTTACGTAAAAAATGCATTTTATTACATTTTCTTACATTTACGGGTTTAGTCGGGACTCCTGATGACGTTTTGAGACATCTCCTACAACTACAGCACCAGAATTGTGCTGCTCAAACAAGTCCGTTTTTTTAATTTTTTTTTGTAAAAAAAAAGTTTTCCCCAAAAAAGCATTTTATGCCATTTTTAGGTTTTGTAGGGACTCCTGATGACGTTTTGAGACATCTCCTACAACTACAGCACCAGAATTGTACTGCTGAAGCAAGTCCGTTTTTTGGCATTTTCACGACAGGGTCCCCCCTTACGACATTTTAGCAAAAAATGTTTTTCTTAAAAAATGCATTTTCTTACATTTTCTTACATTTACGGGTTTAGTCGGGACTCCTGATGACGTTTTGAGACATCTCCTACAACTACAGCACCAGAATTGTGCTGCTCAAACAAGTCCGCTTTTTGAATTTTTTTTTGTAAAAAAAAAGTTTTCCCAAAAAACGCATTTTATGCCATTTTTAGGTTTTGTAGGGACTCCTGATGACGTTTTGAGACATCTCCTACAACTACAGTACCAGAATTGTACTGCTGAAGCAAGTCCGTTTTTTGGCATTTTTACGACAGGGTCCCCCCTTACGACATTTTAGCAAAAAATGTTTTTCGTAAAAAATGCATTTTCTTACATTTTCTTACATTTACGGGTTTAGTCGGGACTCCTGATGACGTTTTGAGACATCTCCTACAACTACAGCACCAGAATTGTGCTGCTGAAGCAAGTCTGTTTTTTTGAATTTTTTTTACGACATTTTGCAAAATATTCTTTTCCCGTAAAATTTGCATTTTCTTCTAATTTCTTCCATTTTCGGGTTTAGTCGGGACTCCTGATGACGTTTTGAGACATCTCCTACAACTACAGCACCAGAATTGTGCTGCTGAAGCAATTCCGTTTTTTGGAATTTTTACGACAGGGTCCCCCCTTACGACATTTTAGCAAAAAATGTTTTTCTTAAAAAATGCATTTTCTTACATTTTCTTACATTTACGGGTTTAGTCGGGACTCCTGATGACGTTTTGAGACATCTCCTACAACTACAGCACCAGAATTGTGCTGCTGAAGCAAGTCCGTTTTTTGGAATTTTTTTTTGTAAAAAAAAAGTTTTCCCAAAAAAAGCATTTCATGCCATTTTTAGGTTTTGTAGGGACTCCTGATGACGTTTTGAGACATCTCCTACAACTACAGCACCAGAATTGTACTGCTGAAGCAAGTCCGTTTTTTGGCATTTTTACGACAGGGTCCCCCCTTACGACATTTTAGCAAAAAATGTTTTTCTTAAAAAATGCATTTTCTTACATTTACGGGTTTAGTCGGGACTCCTGATAACGTTTTGAGACATCTCCTACAACTACAGCACCAGAATTGTGCTGCTGAAGCAAGTCTGTTTTTTGAATTTTTTTTTGTAAAAAAAAAGTTTTCCCAAAAAAAGCATTTTATGCCATTTTTAGGTTGTGTAGGGACTCCTGATGACGTTTTTAGACATCTCCTACAACTACAGCACCAGAATTGTACTGCTGAAGAAAGTCCGTTTTTTGGCATTTTTACGACAGGGTCCCTCCTTACGACATTTTAGCAAAAAATGTTTTTCTTAAAAAATGCATTTTCTTACATTTTCTTACATTTACGGGTTTAGTCGGGACTCCTGATGACGTTTTGAGACATCTCCTACAACTACAGCACCAGAATTGTGCTGCTGAAGCAAGTCCGTTTTTTAAATTTTTTTTACGACATTTTGCAAAATATTTTTTTTCCCTAAAATATGCATTTTCTTCTAATTTCTTCCATTTTCGGGTTTAGTCGGGACTCCTGATGACGTTTTGAGACATCTCCTACAACTACAGCACCAGAATTGTGCTGCTGAAGCAAGTCCGTTTTTTAAAAAATTTTTTACGACATTTTGCAAAATATTTTTTTTCCGTAAAATATACATTTCCTTCTAATTTCTTCCATTTTCGGGTTTAGTCGGGACTCCTGATGACGTGATGAGACATCTCCTACAAGTACAGCACCAGAATTGTGCTGCTGAAGCAAGTCCGTTTTTTTGAATTTTTTTTACGACATTTTGCAAAATATTTTTTTTCCGTAAAATATGCATTTTCTTCTAATTTCTTCCATTTTCGGGTTTAGTCGGGACTCCTGATGACGTTTTGAGACATATCCTACAACTACAGCACCAGAATTGTGCTGCTGAAGCAAGTCCGTTTTTTGGAATTTTTACGACAGGGTCCCCCCTTACGACATTTTAGCAAAAAATGTTTTTCTTAAAAAATGCATTTTCTTACATTTTCTTACATTTACGGGTTTAGTCGGGACTCCTGATCACGTTTTGAGACATCTCCTACAACTACAGCACCAGAATTGTGCTGCTCAAACAAGTCCGTTTTTTGAATTTTTTTTTGCAAAAAAAAAGTTTTCCCCAAAAAAGCATTTTATGCCATTTTTAGGTTTTGTAGGGACTCCTGATGACGTTTTAAGACATCTCCTACAACTACAGCACCAGAATTGTGCTGCTGAATCAAGTCAGTTTTTTGGAATTTTTACGACAGGGTCCCCCCTTACGACATTTGAGCAAAAAATGTTTTTCTTAAAAAATGCATTTTCTTACATTTTCTTACATTTACGGGTTTAGTCGGGACTCCTGATGACGTTTTGAGACATCTCCTACAACTACAGCACCAGAATTGTGCTGCTGAAGCAAGTCTGTTTTTTTGAATTTTTTTACGACAATTTATCAAAATATTTTTTTTCGTAAAATATGCATTTTCTTACATTTTCTTACATTTTCTTACATTTACGGGTTTAGTCGGGACTCCTGATGACGTTTTGAGACATCTCCTACAACTACAGCACCAGAATTGTGCTGCTGAAGCAAGTCTGTTTTTTGAATTTTTTTTTGTAAAAAAAAAGTTTTCCCAAAAAAAGCATTTTATGCCATTTTTAGGTTTTGTAGGGACTCCTGATGACGTTTTGAGACATCTCCTACAACTACAGCACCAAAATTGTGCTGCTGAAGCAAGTCTGTTTTTTTAAATTTTTTTACGACAATTTATCAAAATATTTTTTTTTCGTAAAATATGCATTTTCTTACATTTTCTTACATTTTCTTACATTTACGGGTTTAATCAGGACCCCTGATGACGTTTTAAGACATCTCCTACAACTAAAGCACCAGAATTGTGCTGCTGAAGCAAGTCCGTTTTTTTGAATTTTTTGTAAGGGTCCCCCCCTCACGACATTTTAGCAAACATTTTTTTTTCGTAAAAAATGCATTTTCTTACATTTACGGATTCAATCAGGACCCCTGATGACGTTTTGAGACATCTCCTACAACTACAGCACCACAATTGTGCTGCTGAAGCAAGTCCGTTTTTTTAATTTTTTTTATGACATTTTAGCAAAATATATTTTTTCGTAAAATATGCATTTTCTTACATTTACAGGTTTAGTCGGGACTCCTGATGACGTTTTGAGACATCTCCTACAACTACAGCACCAGAATTGTGCTCCTGAAGCAAGTCCGTTTTTTTGAAATTTTTATAAGGGTCCCCCCTTACGACATTTTAGCAAACATTTTTTTTCGTAAAATATGCATTTTCTTACATTTTCTTACATTTACGGGATTAGTCGGGACTCCTGATGACGTTTTGAGACATCTCCTACAACTACAGCACCAGAATTGTGCTGCTGAACCAAGTCCGTTTTTTTGAATTTTTTAATGACATTTTAGCAAAATATTTTTTTTGTAAAATATGCATTTTCTTACATTTTCTTACATTTACGGGTTTAATCAGGACCCCTGATGACGTTTTAAGACACCTCCTACAACTACAGCACCACAATTGTGCTGCTGAAGCAAATTTCTTTTTTTTGAAATTTCTTACAACATTTTAGCAAAATATTTTTTTTTCGTAAAATATGCATTTTCTTAAATTTTCTTACATTTACGGGTTTAATCAGGACCCCTGATGACGTTTTAAGACATATCCTACAAGTACAGCACCAGAATTGTGCTGCTGAAGCAAGTCCGTTTTTAAAAAAAATGTTTATGACTTTTTAACAAAATATTTTTTTTCGTAAAATATGCATTTTCTTACATTTACGGGTTTAGTCGGGACTCCTGATGACGTTTTGAGACATCTCCTACAACTACAGCACCACAATTGTGCTGCTGAAGCAAGTCCGTTTTTTAAATTTTTTTTATGACATTTTAGCAAAATATATTTTTTCGTAAAATATGCATTTTCTTACATTTTCTTACATTTACGGGTTTAGTCGTGACTCCTGATGACGTTTTGAGACATCTCCTACAACTACAGCACCAGAATTGTGCTCCTGAAGCAAGTCCGTTTTTTTGAATTTTTTATAAGGGTCCCCCCTTACGACATTTTAGCAAAAATTTTTTTCCGTAAAATATGCATTTTCTTACATTTACGGGTTCAATCAGGACCCCTGATGACGTTTTAAGACATATCCTACAACTACAGCACCAGAATTGTGCTCCTGAAGCAAGTCCGTTTTTTTGAATTTTTTATAAGGGTCCCCCCTTACGACATTTTAGCAAAATTTTTTTTTCGTAAAATATGCATTTTCTTACATTTACGGGTTTAGTCGGGACTCCTGATGACGTTTTGAGACATCTCCTACAACTACAGCACCAGAATTGTGCTGCTGAAGCAAGTCTGTTTTTTTGAATTTTTTTACGACAATTTATCAAAATATTTTTTTTCGTAAAATATGCATTTTCTTACATTTTCTTACATTTTCTTACATTTACGGGTTTAATCAGGACCCCTGATGACGTTTTAAGACATCTCCTACAACTACAGCACCAGAATTGTGCTTCTGAAGCAAGTCCGTTTTTTTGCATTTTTTTACGACATTTTAGCTAAATATTTTTTTTCGTAAAATATGCATTTTCTTACATTTTCTTACATTTACGGGTTTAGTCGGGACTCCTGATGACGTTTTAAGACATATCCTACAACTACAGCACCAGATTTGTGCTGCTGAAGCAAGTCCGTTTTTTTTTTTTTTTTATAAGGGTCCCCCCTTACGACATTTTAGCAAACATTTTTTTTCGTAAAATATGCATTTTCTTGCATTTTTTTACATTTACGGGTTCAATCAGGACCCCTGGTGACGTTTTGAGACATCTCCTACAACTACAGCACCAGAATTGTGCTGCTGAAGCAAGTCTGTTTTTTAAAAAAATTTTAAGACATCCATCCATCCATCCATCCATCCATCCATTTTCTACCGCTTATTCCCTTCGGGGTCACGGGGGGCGCTGGAGCCTATCTCAGCTACAATCGGGCGGAATGCGGGGTACACCCTGGACAAGTCGCCACCTCATCGCAGGGCCAACACAGATAGACAGACAACATTCACACACTAGGGCCAATTTAGTGTTGCCAATCAACTTATCCCCAGGTGCATGTCTTTGGAGGTGGGAGGAAGCCGGAGTACCCGGAGGGAACCCACGCAGTAAAGGGGAGAACATGCGAACTCCACACAGAAAGATCCTGAACTCACGACTACTCAGGACCTTCGTATTGTGAGGCAGACGCACTAACCCCTCTGCCACCAAAATATATTTTTTCGTAAAATATGCATTTTCTTACATTTTCTTACATTTACGGGTTTAGTCGGGACTCCTGATGACGTTTTGAGACATCTCCTACAACTACAGCGCCACAATTGTGCTGCTGAAGAAAGTCCGTTTTTTTGAATTTTTTTATGACATTTTAGCAAAATATTTTTTTTCGTAAAATATGCATTTTCTTACATTATCTTACATTTACGGGTTTAATCAGGACCCCTGATGACGTTTTAAGACATATCCTACAACTACAGCACCTGAATTGTGCTGCTGAAGCAAGTCCGTTTTTTTGAATTTTTTGTAAGGGTCCCCCCTTACGACATTTAAGCAAATAAATTTTTGCGCAAAATATGCATTTTCTTACATTTTCTTACATTTACGGGTTTAGTCGGGACTCCTGATGACGTTTTGAGACATCTCCTACAACTACAGCACCAGAATTGTGCTGCTGAAGCAAGTCCGTTTTTTAATTTTTTTTTATGACATTTTAGCAAAATATATTTTTTCTTAATATATGCATTTTCTTACATTTTCTTACATGTACGGGTTTAGTCGGGACTCCTGATGAAGTTTTGAGACATCTCCTACAACTACAGCACCAGAATTGTGCTCCTGAAGCAAGTCCGTTTTTTTATATTTTTTATAAGCAAACATTTTTTTTCGTAAAATATGCATTTTCTTGCATTTTCTTACATTTATGGGTTCAATCAGGACCCCTGATGACGTTTTGAGACATCTCCTACAACTACAGCACCAGAATTGTGCTGCTGAAGCAAATCCGTTTTTTTGAATTTTTTTACGACATTTTAGCTAAATATTTTTTTTCGTAAAATTAGCATTTTCTTACATTTTCTTACATTTACGGGTTTAAACAGGACCCCTGATGACGTTTTAAGACATATCCTACAACTACAGCACCAGAATTGTGCTGCTGAAGCAAGTCCGTTTTTTTGATTTTTTTATAAGGGTGCCCCCTTACGACATTTTAGCAAAAATAATTTTTTCGTAAAATAAGCATTTTCTTACATTTACGGGTTTAGTCGGGACTCCTGATGACGTTTTGAGACATCTCCTACAACTACAGCACCAGAATTGTGCTGCTGAAGCAAATCCGTTTTTTTGAATTTTTTTACGACATTTTAGCTAAATATTTTTTTTCGTAAAATTAGCATTTTCTTACATTTTCTTACATTTACGGGTTTAAACAGGACCCCTGATGACGTTTTAAGACATATCCTACAACTACAGCACCAGAATTGTGCTGCTGAAGCAAGTCCGTTTTTTTGATTTTTTTATAAGGGTGCCCCCTTACGACATTTTAGCAAAAATAATTTTTTCGTAAAATAAGCATTTTCTTACATTTACGGGTTTAGTCGGGACTCCTGATGACGTTTTGAGACATCTCCTACAACTACAGCACCAGAATTGTGCTGCTGAAGCAAATTCGTTTTTTTGAATTTTTTTACGACATTTTAGCTAAATATTTTTTTTCGTAAAATATGCATTTTCTTACATTTTCTTACATTTACGGGTTCAATCAGGACCCCTGATGACATTTTGAGACATCTCCTACAACTACAGCACCAGAATTCTGCTGCTGAAGCAAGTCCGTTTTTTTGAATTTTTTTAAGACATTTTAGCAAAATATATTTCTTCGTAAAATATGCATTTTCTTACATTTTCTTACATTTACGGGTTTAGTCGGGACTCCTGATGACGTTTTGAGACATCTCCTACAACTACAGCACCATATTTGTGCTCCTGAAGCAAGTCCGTTTTTTTGAATTTTTTGTAAGGGTCATTTTACGACATTTTAGCAAAATTTTTTTTTCGCAAAATATGCGTTTTCTTGCATTTTCTTACATTTACGGGTTCAATTAGGACCCCTGATGACGTTTTAAGACATCTCCTACAACTACAGCACCAGAATTGTGCTGCTGAAGCAAGTCCGTTTTTAATTTTTTTTTATAAGGGTCCCCCCTCACGACATTTTAGCAACATTTTTTTTTCGTAAAATATGCATTTTCTTACATTTTCTTACATTTACGGGTTTAGTCGGGACTCCTGATGAAATTTTTAGACATCTCCTACAACTACAGCACCAGAATTGTGCTGCTGAAGCAAGTCCGATTTTTAAATTTTTTTTTACTACATTTTAGCAAAATATTTTTTTTCGTAAAATATGCATTTCTTACATTTTCTTACATTTACGGGTTTAATCAGGTCCCCTGATGACGTTTTCAGACATCTCCTACAACTACAGCACCAGAATTGTGCTCCTGAAGCAAGTCCGTTTTTTTGAATTTTTTATAAGGGTCCCCCCAAAGACATTTTAGCAAACATTTTTTTTCGTAAAATATGCATTTTCTTACATTTTCTTACATTTACGGGTTTAGTCGGGACTCTTGATGACGTTTTGAGACATCTCCTACAACTACAGCACCACAATTGTGCTGCTGAAGTAAGTCCGTTTTTTAAAAAAAATTTTATGACATTTTAGCAAAATATTTTTTTTCGCAAAATATGCATTTTCTTACATTTTCTTACATTTACGGGTTTAATCAGGACCCCTGATGACGTTTTGAGACATCTCCTACAACTACAGCACCAGAATTGTGCTGCTGAAGCAAATCCGTTCTTTTGAATTTTTTAACAACATTTTAGCAAAATAAATTTTTTCGTAAAATATGCATTTTCTTACATTTTCTTACATTTACGGGTTTAGTCGGGACTCTTGATGACGTTTTGAGACATCTCCTACAACTACAGCACCAGAATTGTGCTGCTGAATCAAGTCCGTTTTTTTGAATTTTTTTACGACATTTTAGCAAAATATTTTATTTTCCTAAAATATGCATTTTCTTCTAATTTCTTCCATTTTCGGGTTTTTTGGTACTCCTGATGACATTTTAAGACATCTCCTACAATTACAGCACCAGAATTGTGCTGCTGAAGCCAGTCCGTTTTTTAAATTTTTTTACGACATTTTAGCAAAAAATTTTTTCCGTAAAATATGCATTTTCTTACATTTTCTTACATTTATGGGTTTAGTCGGGACTCCTGATGACGTTTTGAGACATCTCCTACAACTACAGCACCAGAATTGTGCTGCTGAAGCAAGTCCGTTTTTTTGAATTTTTTGTAAGCGTCCCCCCTTACGACATTGTAGCATAAAATTTGTTTCGTATATTATGCATTTTCTTAACTTTTCTTACATTTACAGGTTTAGTCGGGACTCCTGGTGACGTTTTGAGACATCTCATACAACTACAGCACCAGAATTGTGCTGCTGAAGCAAGTCCGTTTTTTGGAATTTTTTTACGACATTTTAGCAAAATTTTTTTTTCGTAAAATATGCATTTTATTACATTTTCTTACATTTACGGGTTTAGCCGGGACTCCTGATGACGTTTAGAGACATATTCTACAACTACAGTACTAGAATTGTGCTGCTGAAACAAGTCCGTTTTTTTTTTTTTTTTTCCGACATTTTTGCAAAATTGTTTTTTTTCTTAAAATATGCATTTTCTTCTAATTTCTTCCATTTTCGGGTTTTGTCTGGACTCCTGATGACGTTTTGAGACATCTCCTACAACTACAGCACCAGAATTGTGCTGCTGAAGCAAGTCCGTTTTTTTGAATTTTTTTACGACATTTTAGCTAAATATTTTTTTTCGTAAAATTAGCATTTTCTTACATTTTCTTACATTTACGGGTTTAAACAGGACCCCTGATGACGTTTTAAGACATATCCTACAACTACAGCACCAGAATTGTGCTGCTGAAGCAAGTCCGTTTTTTTGATTTTTTTATAAGGGTGCCCCCTTACGACATTTTAGCAAAAATAATTTTTTCGTAAAATAAGCATTTTCTTACATTTACGGGTTTAGTCGGGACTCCTGATGACGTTTTGAGACATCTCCTACAACTACAGCACCAGAATTGTGCTGCTGAAGCAAATTCGTTTTTTTGAATTTTTTTACGACATTTTAGCTAAATATTTTTTTTCGTAAAATATGCATTTTCTTACATTTTCTTACATTTACGGGTTCAATCAGGACCCCTGATGACATTTTGAGACATCTCCTACAACTACAGCACCAGAATTCTGCTGCTGAAGCAAGTCCGTTTTTTTGAATTTTTTTAAGACATTTTAGCAAAATATATTTCTTCGTAAAATATGCATTTTCTTACATTTTCTTACATTTACGGGTTTAGTCGGGACTCCTGATGACGTTTTGAGACATCTCCTACAACTACAGCACCATATTTGTGCTCCTGAAGCAAGTCCGTTTTTTTGAATTTTTTGTAAGGGTCATTTTACGACATTTTAGCAAAATTTTTTTTTCGCAAAATATGCGTTTTCTTGCATTTTCTTACATTTACGGGTTCAATTAGGACCCCTGATGACGTTTTAAGACATCTCCTACAACTACAGCACCAGAATTGTGCTGCTGAAGCAAGTCCGTTTTTAATTTTTTTTTATAAGGGTCCCCCCTCACGACATTTTAGCAACATTTTTTTTTTGTAAAATATGCATTTTCTTACATTTTCTTACATTTACGGGTTTAGTCGGGATTCCTGATGAAATTTTTAGACATCTCCTACAACTACAGCACCAGAATTGTGCTGCTGAAGCAAGTCCGTTTTTTAAATTTTTTTTTACTACATTTTAGCAAAATATTTTTTTTCGTAAAATATGCATTTCTTACATTTTCTTACATTTACGGGTTTAATCAGGTCCCCTGATGACGTTTTCAGACATCTCCTACAACTACAGCACCAGAATTGTGCTCCTGAAGCAAGTCCGTTTTTTTGAATTTTTTATAAGGGTCCCCCCAAAGACATTTTAGCAAACATTTTTTTTCGTAAAATATGCATTTTCTTACATTTTCTTACATTTACGGGTTTAGTCGGGACTCTTGATGACGTTTTGAGACATCTCCTACAACTACAGCACCACAATTGTGCTGCTGAAGTAAGTCCGTTTTTTAAAAAAAATTTTATGACATTTTAGCAAAATATTTTTTTTCGCAAAATATGCATTTTCTTACATTTTCTTACATTTACGGGTTTAATCAGGACCCCTGATGACGTTTTGAGACATCTCCTACAACTACAGCACCAGAATTGTGCTGCTGAATCAAGTCCGTTTTTTTGAATTTTTTTACGACATTTTAGCAAAATATTTTATTTTCCTAAAATATGCATTTTCTTCTATTTTCTTCCATTTCCGGGTTTTTTGGTACTCCTGATGACATTTTAAGACATCTCCTACAATTACAGCACCAGAATTGTGCTGCTGAAGCCAGTCCGTTTTTTAAATTTTTTTACGACATTTTAGCAAAAAATTTTTTCCGTAAAATATGCATTTTCTTACATTTTCTTACATTTACGGGTTTAGTCGGGACTCCTGATGACGTTTTGAGACATCTCCTACAACTACAGCACCAGAATTGTGCTGCTGAAGCAAGTCCGTTTTTTTGAATTTTTTGTAAGGGTCCCCCCTTACGACATTGTAGCATAAAATTTGTTTCGTATATTATGCATTTTCTTAACTTTTCTTACATTTACAGGTTTAGTCGGGACTCCTGGTGACGTTTTGAGACATCTCATACAACTACAGCACCAGAATTGTGCTGCTGAAGCAAGTCCGTTTTTTGGAATTTTTTTACGACATTTTAGCAACATTTTTTTTTCGTAAAATATTTATTTTATTACATTTTCTTACATTTACGGGTTTAGCCGGGACTCCTGATGACGTTTAGAGACATATTCTACAACTACAGTATTAGAATTGTGTTGCTGAAACAAGTCCGTTTTTATTCATTTTTTTTCGACATTTTTGCAAAATATTTTTTTTTCTTAAAATATGCATTTTCTTCTAATTTCTTCCATTTTCGGGTTTTGTCTGGACTCCTGATGACGTTTTGAGACATCTCCTACAACTACACCACCAGAATTGTGCTGCTGAAGCAAGTCCGTTTTTTTGAATTTTTTGTAAGGGTCCCCCCTTACGACATTTTAGCAAAATTTTGTTTCCGTAAAATATGCATTTTCTTGCATTTTCTTACATTTTCTTACATATACGGGTTTAGTCAGGACTCCTGATGACGTTTTGAGACATCTCCTACAACTACAGCACTAGAATTGTGCTGCTGAAGCGAGTCTGTTTTTTTAATTTTTTTTTTGTAAAAAAAAATGTTTTCCCAAAAAAAGCATTTTCTGCCATTTTTAGTTTTTGTCGGGACTCCTGATGACGTTTTAAGACATCTCCTACATCTACAGCACCAGAATTGTGCTGCTGAAGCAAGTCCGTTTTTTTAAATTTTTTGTAAGGGTCCCCCCTCACGACATTTTAGCAAAAAAAAAAGTTAACATTTGGGGGGGGTTACTGCAACATTGTTGAACTCATGATGTTTCGCAGGCCAAATCGAACAAGGGCTGTAGTTTGGACAACCCTGGTTTAAACAAAACAAAAAAACTATGTTAATTTAGTGTTTTGCGTTTCTCCCATCATCCATTTAATTCATTTAAATGGGTGTCATTTTTTTTATATGTTGATTGGACGTTTTAAAAAAAAAAAAAAATCTACAAAGTCCATTGAGCAGGTTGTGTTTTTTATTTATTTTTTATTTTTTCTGTGCCATGACTAGGTAAGGTTGTTTGGATTTGGTCTTATAAGTACATGTAGTACTTCATTGTCCTACAAGCACAATTAATGACGGAGTTACTTTTATGGATATTGTTAACATTTGGGGGGGATTACTGCAACATTGTTGAACTCATGACGTCTCGCAGGCCAAATCGAACAGGGGCTGTAGTTTGGACAACCCTGGTTTAAACCAAAAGAATAAATGAATGTAAATTTAGTGTTTTACGTTTTTCCCATCATCCCTTGTAATTAATGGGTGTCATTTTTTTATATGTTGATTGAACTTTTTTTTTAAAATAATATCTACAAAGTCCATAGAGCAGGTTGTGTTTTTCTTTCTTTCTGTGCCATGCCTAGGTAAGGTTGTTTGGATTGGGTCTTATAAGTACATGTAGTACTTCTTTGTCCTACAAGCACAATTAATGACAGAGTTACTTTTTTGGATATTGTTAACATTTGGGGGGGGTTACTGCAACATTGTTGAACTCATGACGTCTCGCAGGCTAAATCGAACAAGGGCTGTAGTTTGGACAACCCTGGTTTAAACCAAAAAAACAATGCAAATTTAGTGTTTTGCGTTTTCCCCATCATCCCTTGTAATTAATTGAAATGGGTGTCATTTGTTTTTTTGTTTTTATGTTGAATGGACGTTTTTTTGGTTTTATTTTTTTACAATATCTACAAAGTCCAATGAGCAGGTTGTGTTTTTTTGTGTGTGTTTTTCTGCGCCATGACTAGGGAAGGTTGTTTGGATTGGGTCTTATAAGTACATGTAGTACTTCACTGTACTACAAGCACAATTAATGACAGAGTTACTTTTATGAATATTGCCAACATTTGGGGGGAATACCGTAACAATTTTATGAGGTGTGATTTACTTTTACTTAAGTTTTGTGTGATGCAACTGAAATCTCAGTCATCAAAAGTGACTGTTTTAACTTTTTCGACCAGAGTTCAATCCTCTCCTGAGCACAAACGTGCAGTCCAAGCAACACAGCACGCTAACCCTAAAAGGGTTCTAATCATCACAGTCCTACAAAGACACACTCCGCTGCTGCAGTGCGGTTGCTCGCAGCCTGACGCAGACATTCATTAAAACTGGTATTTGGCATGATTAATGATTGTTGCAATTTGGGGGAGAAAACGTAGAGACTCTGCTGGGGGTTTGGGGAGGATAATTGGCTTGAGTTGCGTAACGATGTAGGTGGTCTCTCTTTCTCCAACTTGCCCTGTCATGTTGTGCTGGGCTCTGATGTCTCTGAGGGACCAACTCTGTAGATTTCATTTCCTGCAACGCACTGCAATGTTTCACTTTTCTTTCCAGGCCCCGGCCTTTACGTCCTCATTTTGCATTTGTTTCATCAAACATAATTTCGCTCCGTCTGCTTTAATGAAGCGATAATTCCATGATAATTAATGTAATCCCGCACCAAAAGCTAATTTTCCTAATGACCGTTGTTTTGATAGCGAGTGCTAGCGCGCAGGGGAGGCGTTCGAGCTGTAGGAAAACCGCTCGGCGGCTAAAGAGAATAATTTGACTATGGACTGAAGGTGTGCTCGTCATGTTTGGTTCCGTTAAAACGAATTGGTCTGGATTTAGACCAGTGTTTTTCAACCTTTTTTGAGCCAAGGCACATTTTTTGCGTCAAAAAAATCCGGAGGCTGACCACCAGCAGAAATCATTAACAAACGAAAGTCAGTTGACAGTAAAAAGTCGTTGTCGCAATTGTTGGATAGGACTTTAAACCATAACCAACCATGCATCAATATCGCTTCAGTGTTCCAGTCTTGCGCTCCTATTTTGGTGGCTTTTCCTGTTTTGTTGGTATTTTCCTGTAGCAGTTTCATGTGTTCCTTTGAGCGATATTTACCGCATCTACTTTGTTTTAGCAATCAAGACTATTTCAGTTGTTTTTATCCTTCTTTGTGGGGACAATGTCGATTGTCATGTCATGTTCGGATGTACATTGTGGACGCCGTCTTTGCTCCACAGTAAGTCTTTGCTGTCGTCCAGCATTCTGTTTTTGTTTATTTTGTAGCCAGTTCAGTTTTAGTTTCGTTCTGCATAGCCTTCCCTAAGCTTCAAAGCCTTTTCTTAGGGGCACTCACCTTTTGTTTATTTTTGGTTTAAGCATTAGACACCTTTTTACCTGCACGCTGCCTCTCGCTGTTTCCGACATCTACCAAGCAATTAGCTACCGGCTGCCACCTACTGATATGGAAGAGTACTTACTTACTTAATCCTCTTGTCCCTGATGAGACATAAGGCTTCGACGATCTGCCTCCATCTGGACTTGTCTTGAGCAACATGCAGTGCCTCGCCCCAGGTTAGGTTCATCTCCTTCAGCTCAGCTGTCACCATACGCCGTCACGTGTTCTTGGACCGGCCTTGCTTCCTTTTCCCAGGTGGAGTCCAACGTAGTGCGATCTTGGGGATGCGGTCTTGGTCCATCCTGAGAACATGCCAAAGCCATTGGAATCAGCGGCATTTGATCTCTAGCACCACATTGTTGCACTTGGTCTTCTTGTATACCGTATTTTTCGGACAATAAGTCGCAGTTTTTTTCATAGTGCGACTTATACTCAGGAGCGACTTATGTGTGAAATTATTAACACATTACCGTAAAATATCAAATAATATTATTTAGCTCATTCACGTAAGAGACTAGACCAGACCTGGGCATTGTGCGGCCCGCGGGCCGCATCCGGCCCTTTGTACGTCCCTGTCCGGCCCGCGTGAGGCCAATTATAAATTACAAAATACATTTTAAAAAGCATCTATTTCGAGTGTGCAATACAACGGTGCTGCTTTTGTTTTGAAAAGCGTTATTTGTATTACTTCCGTGTGGACGTATGCTCGTGCGCGCAGCAGCAATCTCAAATTACAAAATAAATTTAAAAAAACATCTTTGTCGTGCGTGCAATACAACTGTGCTGCTTTTATTTTGAAAAGTGTTATATGTGCGTATGTCCTGTGAGGGAAGGCGCACAGCGACAAGTGATGCCCGCTAAAAAGAGAAAAGTTGATGACGAATGGCGTGTTTTCAACAAGACAAGTAAAGGTAAAGCTGTGTGCTTATTTGTGGTACACACGTTGCTGTGTTTAAAGAATATAGTGTAACGACCTGCTGAAGTAGATGTTGTCTTCTTGAGTTGCGTAAATGAGGAGTGAGGAGACGTGCGTGTGGAAGGAACGAGATATGTTGAGCTGTGTTAGTATAGCTTGCTCAATAAAAGTTTAAAAAGAGCGTCAGACTTGATGTGCACTTCTTCTGGACGCTACAATTGGTGGCAGAAGTAAAACTTTGCGCATACTGCACTGTTTGTGTGCTACGTCATCGGGAGGTACGTGCCACGTGAGGAGCTCGCCGCAAAGAGAGAGAGAGAGAGAGCGTTTACAGGTGCAGCCACGCTGCTTGCCACGGGGGGAATTCCGCCCTCAATGAAGACTCCCAGGTTTGATGGCAAGGCGAACTGGGAGGCATTTCATCCCACTTCTGACATCAATTGTAGCGTCCAGAAGAAGTGCACACCAAGTCTGATGCACTTTTTAAACTTTTATTGAGCAAGCTATACTAACACAGCTCAACATATCTCGTTCTTTCCAAAAGGAAAACCAATCCTCACTCCTCATTTCCGCAACAGCAACGCTTCCTCCTTCTTCGCCAATCACCTTACAGACGTGCTACGTTCACAACGTTTTCTTATCTGGTTAAATAAAGGTTTTACAACAAAGAGGATGCAGGATAAAGTGACAGAAATTGAAATTTTTGTATTGTAATATACATCAGGAAGTGTTGTGTAAGAAAGTGTTAAAAATAAAACCATCAAAAGCCATCTGCTTTTGTATAAAGATAAGTTAGGTTAAATGAAAATATTATTATTATTATTATCTATCTTACGGTATATCAAAAATAATTTGAGCAAAATTTAATTGAAATATTGTCAGTGTGGCCCTCCAGCAGTGCTCGGGTTGCTCATGCGGCCCCCGGTAAAAATTAATTGCCCACCCCTGGACTAGACGTATAAGATTTCATGGGATTTAGCGATTAGGAGTGACAGATTGTTTGGTAAACGTATAGCATGTTCTATATGTTATAGTTATTTGAATGACTCTTACCATAATATGTTACGTTAACATACCAGGCACGTTCTCAGTTGGTTATTTATGCCTCATATAACGTACACTTATTCAGCCTGTTGTTCACTATTCTTTATTTATTTTAAATTGCCTTTCAAATGTCTATTCTTGGTGTTGGGTTTTATCAAATAAATGTCCCCAAAAAATGCGACTTATACTCCAGTGCGACTTATATATGTGTTTTTTTCCTTCTTTATTATGCATTTTCGGCCGGTGCGACTTATACTCCGGTGCGACTTATAGTCCGAAAAATACGGTAGATGAGCATTGGATATTTTCTCGGGCCAGAAGATTCGACAGAGTTTCCTGAGGCAGGGGAGTTCAAACTTTTTCCACTGAGGGCCGCACACTGAAAAATCAAAGCAAGCGGGGGCCATTTTAACATTTTTTATTTTAAAAACCAATACAATACATGTATAAAAAAGATACATTTAAGCCTCCACTCAGACTTGATCCCGGGGACCCCAAAAGGTTTTGGTCAAAAAAAAATATTATTATTATTATTATTATAAGTTTAAATCTCTAGATCAACATTAAGTCTATCTGTCAATATAACGCTTTTAAAGATTTAAGTTGTATGCCATTTTTGGCAAGGAAAACCGTGTTTTTTTATGGAAAAAAACACAAAATATGCAATATTTTCCCCCAATAAAATTTTAAAGTGGAAATATTTGAGATTATATAATAATTGGAGTCTTAAAAAGGTCAATAACTCATAACAACATTGATTTTAATTCATTATTTTTGGAGCAATGACACTTAAAAAAAAAAAAAAAGTCCCACTAAAATTATTGGTAATCCAAAAGGGTACTGCTCAGTAAAGTTTAAAAAAATAAATCCAACATTTTTTATAACTTTTACCACAATTGTCTCAAGATCAACTTCAGATATATCCATCAATTATACGTTTTATTGTTGTTTTTGTTTTTTGTTTGTTCGTTTTAGGCCCTTCTTTAAAAAACTTTGTTTTTTTAAATGGCAACCAAAAAATATGCAACATTTTCCCCCCAAAATATCTCAAAGTGGAATATTTAATGTGAAGTCAATGGAGCCTTGAATAGGTCAATAATTCATAATGACATTGATTTTGATTCATTATTATTTTTTAAAGAAAGAAACAGCCTGCATGGCAGCTTTGTGTTATTAGAGTAAATAATGCATCATTTTCTTGTTACATTTCACCTGTTTGCTCTTTTATGCCACTTTTTATGTTTTTTATTTTTTTTTCATCGTATTTTTGGAATGTCCCGTGGGGCCGTTAAAAAATTACCTGAGGGCAGCACTTTGGACACCCCTGTCCTGAGGCATCCATTGTGGGAGGCTTCGACTTTTTTCACGTCGTATGATGTTACTCGCCAGCACTCCGAGCCGTACAACAATACCGATTTTATGGAAGAGTATTACACGGTTACTCTGCGGAGCTCTAGACAGCACCGACACTCAACAACAACACATCATTTGCAGACTATAGTTACTGGTTTGCAAAAAATATTTTTAACCCAAATAGGTGAAATTAGATAATCTCCCACGGCACACCAGACTGTATCTCACGCACACTCTTTACTTTCCTTGTAATTGATTTATAAACTTTGTTTGTGTCCACATATTGTCCACAGAAACCCAGATAACTGCTCCATAACATGCCTCAAACCCGCACTTGACATTTAAACACAACAATGTCCGCATTGTGTTTTTGACTGTCGGTCGAGCCTTCGCGATCGACTAAGGGGCCCCACTCGTAGGATTGTGGCAATTATCCTATTATGTTATTACCTACACACCGAGGAGCCGACAAATAGCTCACTTTGCCGTGCTGCGCCTTCACCACTGTTTTCATCTGGAAACCAGCAAAAAAATCAAAAAAGAGGGAAACCGAGCCAAGTCGGATCGAGCGGGATTGTGGCGAACGACAGCCAAGTTGATTACTTTGTGGCAAAACTATTTCAGAAAACATTATTCATCATTTGTTTAGTCCAGTTCTATTCTAGATTAACAACCTGCGATTTCTAAGATCAGTATTCAGTCAACCAGTTAGCCTTTTATAGCTGGCGGTTGCAAAAGTAAATACAGTATTTTCCAAACTATAGCTTGCACCTGCATATAAGCCAGAATTTTCCATATAATAGCCGCACCCGACTATAAGCCGCGGATGCACTATATTGCCAAAAGTATTTGGCCATCTGCCTTTACTCACATATTAAACGCCTACTGAAACCCACTACTACCGACCACGCAGTCTGATAGTTTATATATCAATGATGAAATCTTAACATTGCAACACATGCCAATATGGCGGGTTAACTTATAAAGTGCAATTTTAAATTTCCCGGTAAACTTCCGGTTGAAAACGTCTATGTATGATGACGTATGCGCGTGACGTCAATCGTTGAAACGGAAGTATTCGGACACATTGGATCCAATACAAAAAGCTCTGTTTTCATCTCAAAATTCCACAGTATTCTGGACATATGTGTTGATGAATATTTTGCAATTTGTTTAATGAACAATGAAGACTTCAAAGAAGAAAGTTGTAGGTGGGATCGGTGTATTAGCGGCGCACTACAGCAACACAACCAGGAGGACTTTGAGATGGATAGCAGACGCGCTAGCCGCCGACCTCAGCTTGACTTCCTCCGTCTCCGGGCCGCCGACCGCATCTATGATCGTCGCTCCGTCGATCGCTGGAACGCAGGTGAGCACGGGTGTTGATGAGCAGATGAGGGCTGGCGTAGGTGGATAGCTAATGTTTTTAGCATAGCTCTGTGAGGTCCCGTTGCTAAGTTAGCTTCAATGGCGTCGTTAGCAACAGCATTGTTAAGCTTCGCCAGCCTGGAAAGCATTAACCGTGTATTTACATGTCCACGGTTTAATAGTATTGTTGATTTTCTGTCTATCCTTCCAGTCAGGGGTTTATTTCTTTTGTTTCTATCTGCAGTTAAGCCCGATGTGCTATCACGTTAGCTCCGTAGCTAAAGAGCTTCGCCGATGTATTGTCGTGGAGATAAAAGTCACTGTGAATGTCCATTTCGCGTTCTCGACTCTCATTTTCAAGAGGATATAGTATCCGAGGTGGCTTAAAATACAAATCCGTGATCCACAATAGAAAAAGGAGAGAGTGTGGAATCCAATGAGCCAGCTTGTACCTAAGTTACGGTCAGAGCGAAAAAAATATGTCTTGCACTGCATTCTAGTCCTTCACTCTAACGTTCCTCATCCACAAATCTTTCATCCTCGCTCAAATTAATGGGGTAATCGTCGCTTTCTCGGTCCGAATCTGTCTCGCTGCATTGTAAACAATGGGGAAATGTGAGGAGCCTTTCAACCTGTGACGTCACGCTACTTCTGGTACAGGCAAGGCTTTTTTTATCAGCGACCAAAAGTTGCGAACTTTATCGTCGATGTTCTCTACTAAATCCTTTCAGCAAAAATATGGCAATATCGCGAAATGATCAAGTATGACACATAGAATGGATCTGCTATTCCCGTTTAAATAAAAAAAAATCATTTCAGTAGGCCTTTAAGTTAAAGTTAAAGTACCAATGATTGTCACACACACACAAGGTGTGGCGAAATTATTCTCTGCATTTGACCCATCACCCTTGATCACCCCCTGGGAGGTGAGGGGAGCAGTGAGCAGCAGCGGTGGCCGCGCCCAGGAATCGTTTTTGGGTGATTTAACACCCAATTCCAAACCTTGATGTGGAGTGCCAAGTTGAAGTGCTAATCCATGGAATTGTCCAACATGTTGTGATATCCTGGAGCATCCAAAGTTCCTTTCACTGGAACTAAGGGGCCTGAAAAACAACATAATAATGATTTATTAATTGCTCTGCATCATATTTTCCCACATATTTCATATATTATACTTGATAAAATGCACATTGCAATCTCTTCCTACCGTATTGTGGGCGTTCAGCATTGATTCTGCACAGATATGAAGACAGACACGCTAAATGGGTTGCACTCTCTATTTTGATCATTTAAAAAAGGGGTTCTTAACCTTACGGACCTCGGGGCGCACCTTTTCCACTACAGACGGGCCCGGGACCCACTCAAATATTAACACTGAAGTAGTAATCTTAATCTTGATTTTAATCCTATTCAATAATTATACTTAACCTACTTACAGTTTAACAGGATATGCCTTGTCAAATGTTGACCCCGACTTAAACAAGTTGAAAAACTTATTCGGGTGTTACCATTTAGTGGTCAATTGTACGGGATATGTACTTGACTGTGCAACCTACTAATAAAAGTCTCAATCAATCAATCAATCAATCAATCAATGTTATGGAAGCATGTTAATCAAAAAAAATATTAAGAATTAAGTCAGGCTGATTACAAAAATAAATACTAATCAGTTATACTGCAAAAGAAGGGACTCGTAAAAACTGTTAAAAAAAATGGTATAAATAATTATGCAGTGCTAAATAAATAAACTAATTTAATAATACATACAAATTGGCGTATTAAAGGGGAACTGCACTTATTGGGGGAATTTTGCCTATCGTTCACAATCATTAGGAGAGACATGAAGACGGAAGGTTTTGTTTTTTGCAGTCTAACATGAAAAAATCGTTGTTGGTGGCAAGCAAAACAGCTAATGGGAGCAATCAACTCTACCTTTAAATCACTTTAAAAATGCATTCAAAAACCCTCAACAATACTTCCTGTACGTTCCGTAAGTTGTTTAGTAACAAAGCTGTAGCGACATTGTTGTTTTAAAAACGAACACTGAGGAACTAATTTTCTAGAGTAGTAACACACAACAATTAGCCTTCTAAAGCTGGCGGGTGCAAAAGCAAATACCGTATCACCTGTATATAAGCCGCACCCACTAAATTTTCCATATAATAGCCGTACCGACTATAAAATGCAGATATATACGTTGTGAAATGTGTTATTTAAACAGAAATATTTTATAACTGTTTTACATACCTTAATTGTTTCCAAACGGTGTCTGTAAAACGGCAGTAAAACGGCCGATCAAACAAAACAGATGTCATCGTCATGGACCCACTAGCTGCGAAAGCTAGCTCTCCGATCAGCTAAACAGACTCAATAACTCCACGGTGACGTTTTGGGGAATTTACTGAGGAATTTGTGAAACTGACACGATACAAAAAGAATGTCATTGTAAGTTAATAATACTAACACAGACACTCGTAAAAGTGTTAGCATATTAGCTAATGCTAACGACACGCGCTTGATTGCATTGCGATAGCACATACAAATATGCATGAAAACACTACTACAGATATCACACATTGAACGGTTTAGTAAGTATAAACTGTTTCAGTTATATTGTAAAACTTACAAATGTTGCTTGGAGTGATAAATGAAGACTCCAAATGAGTAAAAACGCTATGTATGGCTCGAATATGGAACGGCAATTGTACTTCCGGTTGAAAGCTCGAAACATCAACATGAAACGCGTTTGAGTTTGTAAGTGATGTTTTATTATGTTTGTTGTCTGTCATAAAGTCTGCAGTGAATAGAAGTCAGTGATGATGTTGGAAAAAAAACAACATACGTCGTGATGTTTTTTAAATGAATGTGCTGTGTATGCTTAAAATGATCAAAATACATAAATATTAAATGTTATTAAACTGTGCCCGTTATTACATTACGTATATACTAACGTCATGTATATAAAACCTTAATGGAGGTGTTTGGATGTTTTTTTTAAGGGATTTATAGGCACTCTCAGAGGCTCCATTGCAAGCGGACTTTAAACATGTTTATTTAATATTTATAATGAATTAACAAAATAAAAACATATGTGTTCTTGTCTTACATAATGATTGTGAACGGTGGACAAAATTCCCCAAAAAGTGCAGTTCCCCTTTAAAGTATATAAGGTTCTGGATCATTTGTCCCAAAGATGAAGTCTGTCATTAGATGTATTAGTTATTGTTGAAGGGAAAAGCGAATGTTATATGTCTGTGAAATGAATATGCCACTGTATGTAAATATTACATGTTATTATGAATGTTACTACATTACATACAGTCGTGGTCAAAAGTTGACATACACTTGTAAAGAGCATAATGTCAGAGCTGTCCTGAGTTTCCAATAATTTTTAGAACTCTTATTTTTTTGTGATAGAGTGATTGTAGCACATATTTGTTGGTCACAAAATACATTCATGAAGTTTGGTTCTTTTATGAATTTATTATGGGTCTACTGAAAATGTGACCAAATATGCTGTTTCAAAAGTATACATACAGCAATGTTAATATTTGCTTACATGTCCCTTGGCAAGTTTCCTTGCAATAAAGCGCTTTTGGTAGCCATCCACAAGCTTCTGGTTGAATTGTTGACCACTCCTCTTGACAAAATTGGTGCAGTTCAGCTAAATTTGTTGGTTTTCTGACATGGACTTGTTTCTTCAGCA
>NC_084758.1:21363753-21416253 GCF_033978785.1 Entelurus aequoreus
CCAGAATACTGTGGAATTATGAAATGAAAACAGAGCTTTTTCGTTTTGGCTTCAATGTGGAAGGCATACCCGTGTTCCCCGGGCTACGTCACGCGCATACGTCATCCTCAGAGGCGTTTCGAACCGGAAGTTTAGCGGCAAATTTAAAATGTCACTTTATAAGTTAACCCGGCCGTATTGGCATGTGTTATAATGTTAAGATTTCATCATTGATATATAAACTATCAGACTGCGTGGTCGGTAGTAGTGGGTTTCAGTAGGCCTTTAAGTCTACCTGCAGTCGTCAGTGTTTTAGCTATTTCTAAATCACTAATCCTGGTCTCCATGGCGACAAATAAAGTGAGTTTCTTACAAGTATCATCCCTGCAGGACGAGGAATAGCTAAACATGCTTCACTACACACCGTAGCTCACCGGCGTCAAAATGTAAACAAACGCCATTGATGGTGTATAGTATTTTTTTGTCATCACAACATCATCTTTCGTTTTTTTTAAATTCATATTATGTTTATAAAGTCAGGAAATATGTCCCTTGACACATAAGGACTTTGAATATGACCAATGTATGATCCTATAACTACTTGGTATCGGATTGATACCCAAATTTGTGGTATCATCCAAAACTAATGTAAAGTATCAAACAACAGAAGAATAAGTGAGTATTACATTTTAACAGAAGTGTAGATAGAACATGTTAAAAGAGAAAGTAAGCAGATATTAACAGATTGTTTGTTAAAATAAAGCCAATAATGCCATTTTTTGTGGTCCCCTTTATTTAGAAAAGTACCGACAAGTAGTTTTGCTCTCGTTCTCCTGGGTTTATATCTGTTGTCAGCGTGACATGAATTGATTAACGTGGACCCCAAGTTGAAAAACGTATTCGGGCGTTAAATTGTACGGAATATGCACTGTACTGTGCAATCTACTAATAATAGTTTCAACTAGGGCTGTGAATCTTTGGGTGTCCCACGATTCGATTCAATATCGATTCTTGGGGTCACGATTCGATTCAAAATCTTTTTTTTTTTTCAATTCAACACGATTCTCGATTCAAAAACGATTTTTTCCCAGATTCAAAAGGATTCTCTCTTCATTCAATACATAGATTTCAGCAGGATCTACCCCAGTCTGCTGACATGCAAGCAGAGTAGTAGATTTTTGTAAAAAGCTTTTATAATTGTAAAGGACAATGTTTTATCAACTGATTGCAATAATGTACATTTGTTTTAACTATTAAATGAACCAAAAATATGACTTATTTTATCGTTGTGAAAATATTGGACACAGTGTGTTGTCAAGCTTATGAGATGCGATGCAAGTGTAAGCCACTGTGACACTATTCTTTTTTAAATTTTTTTATAAATGTCTAATGATAATGTCAATGAGGGATTTTTAATCACTGCTACGTTGAAATTGTAACTAATATTGATACTGTTGTTGATAATGTTCATTTTTGTTTCACTACTTTTGGTTTGTTCTGTGTCGTGTTTGTGTCTCCTCTCAATTGCTCTGTTTATTGCAGTTCTGAGTGTTGCTGGGTCGGGTTTGGTTTTGGAATTGGATTGCATTGTTATGGTATTGCTATGTATTGTTTTGTTGGATTGATTAATTAAAAAAAAAATACAAATAAAAAAATAAAAAATAAAAAATAAAAAATTAATAAATAAATACATTGAAAAAAATTTAAAAAAAAAAAAAATTAGAATCGATTTTGAATTGCACAACGTGAGAATCGCGATTTAAAAATTGAATCGATTGTTTCCCACACCCCTAGTTTCAACCAATCATTTCAATCAATCAATCAGCACTCTTCTCCTTCCTTCGTTGCTAGGAGCACTGATTTTCGCACACCTGCCTCTGCGTGTTGATTAGGACGCGCACTTTCTGCCACTCCCAGTCAAGCACCTTTACATGCCAGTCGGCCCGCGACCCTTGTCTGCAACTGTTAGCTTTAAGCTACTGTTCGCGTTTCATGTTTAGCCCATGCTATGCAAAGACACTTACGTTTTTTCCCTTAGGCTTCACGTGCGCTCCCCGGCAGCACGACTCCTTGTCTTTTTTCCCTGCTTAAAGGATAAAATACTTTTCTTACCTGCACACCGTCTCCGGCCTCCGCATTTTGGGTTCACGTACACCAGGGGTCACCAACCTTTTTGAAACCAAGATCTACTTCTTGGGTACTGATTAATGCGAAGGGCTACCAGTTTGATACACACTTAAATAAATTGCCAGAAATAGCCAATTTGCTCAATTTGCCTTTAACTCCATATTATTATTAATAATTAATGATATTTACACTTAATTGAACGGTTTAAAAGAGAAAACAAGAAAAAAATGACAATTAAATTTTGAAACAGTTTATCTTCAATTTCGACTCTTTAAAATTCAAAATTCAACCGAAAAAGAGAAGAGAAAAACTAGCTAATTCGAATCTTTTTGAAAAAATTAAAAAAAGAATTTATGTAACATCATTAGTAATTTTTACTGATTAAGCTTAATTTTAATATTTTGATGACATGTTTTAAATAGGTTAAAATCCAATCTACACTTTGTTAGAATATATAACATATTGGACCAAGCTATATTTCTAACAAAGACAAATCATTATTTCTTCTAGATTTTCCAGAACAAAATTTTAAAAAGAAATTCAAAAGACTTTGAAATAAGATTTACATTTGACCCTACAGATTTTCTAGATTTGCCAGAATAATTTTTTTGAATTTTAATCATAAGTTTGAAGAAATATTTCACAAATATTCTTCGTCGAAAAAACAGAAGCTAAAATGAATTAAATTAAAATGTATTTATTATTCTTTACAATAAAAAAAATAAATTTACTTGAACATTGATTTAAATTGTCAGGAAAGAAGAGGAAGGAATTTAAAAGGTAAAAAGGTATATGTGTTTAAAAATCCTAAAATCAGTTTTAAGGTTGTATTTTTTCCCTAAAATTGTCTTTCTGAAAGTTATAAGAAGCAAAGTAAAAACAATTATGAATTTATTTAAACAAGTGAAGACCAAGTCTTTAAAATATTTTCTTGGATTTTCAAATTCTATTTGAGTTTTGTCTCTCTTAGAATCAAAAATGTCGGGCAAAGCGAGACCAGCTTGCTAGTAAATAAATCCAATTTAAAAAATAGAGGCAGCTCACTGGTTAGTGCTGCTATTTGAGCTATTTTTAGAACAGGCCAGCGGGCTACTCATCTGGTCCTTACGGGCTACCTGGTGCCCGCAGGCACCGCGTTGGTGACCCCTGATGTACACCAATGGCATTTCCAAAACACGCCGTGCTACTAATAGACGCTGATTTATGCGTATTGTAAACGTCTTGCTGGCAGGGTATCAAGACGCAACATTCCTGAGTTCATTTCAGTCAAACTCTGCTTTTTCCGCACGGATCTCGGGTCCTTATCTTCTGATCCGAGCGTATGGTCTCAATTCAGAGTTCGGCGGTAAAACAGCCGCTTGCTATACTCCCATTGTAATGAGTACTCTGATGCCACCAAGCTCCACTATTCAAAGGGCCGCGGCCGGACGCTTTGATGCCAGGCAGGTAGCCCGGCGTTTCTACGTGTCCAGCTCTCCGATGCACAATTAATGAGGCGGATTAGACCTGCTTGAAAACGAGCGCTGGTATTTTGGAGTATTTTGTCGCGGATGGCCCACCCAGAGAAGGGAGTGTATGTTCATTATTAGCGTATCGCGGCATCTTTCTTTCGCAGCCGCGGCGCAAACTCTTTGTGGTGCGGAGACGTTTCAGCGACGCATAATAGGACATCTGAGGCAGCCACTGGAAGAAGGGTATCTCAGATCAATGAACTGTAAGGCTTTTGATGCGTCTACAAGGAGATGCCGTTGAGTCAGTCGGCCCCATGCTATTGTAATGGAAATTCCTGTGGCTCCCAGTCTACGTGAAGCAAATAATGGTATCTGTGTGGACCGTGTGGGATGGAAGCGTTGTTGTGTCTGTAACAATCGTGTACGTCATTCATGACGATCAAGCGGAATAGTCGGTTTTGGAGCTCGACATATCCTGGGACAATAGTCGGTAAAAGCATACTTGCCAACCCTCCCGAATTTTCCGGGAGACTCACGAATTTTAGTGCCTCTCCCGAAAATCTCCCGGGACAACCATTCTCCCGAATTTTTCCCGATTTCCAGCCGGACATCAATATTGGGGCCGTGCCTTCCATGCGGACCTGAGTGAGGACAGCCTGTCGTCACGTCGGCTTTTCCTCCATATAAACAGCGTGCCGGCCCAGTCACGTTATAACATCTGCGGCTTTTGGAGAGTGCACAACTGCACACACAACAAGAAGGAGACGAAGCAGAAGAACAAAGAAGAGACAGCGCATGGTTAGAAAGATACTGACAGAGAATAGAACGAGGATGGACAAATCAACCCTGAACTCACTCTTTTCCTGCAAATTAATTTCACAGATGCTGCCCATACCTATGCTCCTTAAGTGCAAAGCATTGCACTTTCAAATACAACAATGAGTAGAGGAGTTATGTGTGTGTATATGTGTAAATAAATGAACACTGAAATTCAAGTATTTATTTTATTTATATATATATATATATATATATATATATATATATATATATATATATATATATATATATATATATATATATATATATACATATATATATATATATATATATACTCTTTTCCTGCAAATTAATTTCACAGATGCTGCCCATACCTATGTTCCTTAAGTGCAAAGCATTGCACTTTCAAATACAACAATGAGTAGAGGAGTTATGTGTGTGTATATGTGTAAATAAATGAACACTGAAATTCAAGTATTTATTTATTTTATTTATATATATATATATATATATATATATATATATATATATATATATATATATATATATATATATATATATATATATATATATATATATATATATATATATATATATATAAAGGGTTAGGACACACCTTGTTGCCAGAAGTCGGAAGTGCGCTGCTATGGTTAACGAAAATAAATCTGTCAAAGAACTAGTTCCGGCATTGATTAAAATGACCAAAATAGGGTAAATATATATATATATATTTTTTTTTGCTGTACGCCCTGATCATCAAAATGATAATAAATAAAGGCTTGACATTATTTGCATGCAATGACTTTATATCACATATTAGTTTCACATTTGAAGTTGAATTGGACTTTTACACGATATTCTAATATAATAAGTTTCACCTGTATAATATGATAACTGAGTTAAAATGTGGTTGGAAGAAAACATGCAACTTTTCTCTGACTATAATTGAAAATTCACCTACCCAATGAGCATCTGTGTGTCAAATCGACGTCCCATTGGGGTTGTGAGTTTTTCCTTGCCCTTATGTGGGCTCTGTACCGCGGATGTCGTGGCTTGTGCAGCCCTTTGAGACACTTGTAATTTAGGGCAATACAAATAAACATTGATTGATTGATTGAAATGGTTGCAAGCTTTTGCCCACAAACTTAGTCGCTGCTCTGTGACATTTGTCGTTCCCGGATGAGTAAAAACTTGCGTAAGACGATACACTGGGAACCGGTTCTGAACAAGAACCGATTTCCCATTCCCGTCCCTACATGCCATGGACCCCCGAATTTTTGCACGGATGGTTATTTTCCTCTTTGACCGGAGGACACTACGTCCACAGTTTCCAAAAATAATTTGAAATGTGTACTACAGAACACTTTTCCACTTTGCATCAGTCCATCTTAGATGAGCTCGGGGCCCAGCGAAGCCGGCAGCATTTCTGGGTGTTGTTGATAAATGGCTTTCGCTTTGCATAGTAGAGTTTTAACTTGCACTTACAGATGTAGTGACGAACTGTGGTTACTGACAGTGGTTTTCTGAAGTATTCCTGAGCCCACGCGTGGATATCTTTTACACACTGATGTCGGTTTTTGATGCAGTACCGTCTCAGGGACCCAAGGTCACGGGCATTCAATGTTATGTGCAGTGAATGACTTTATATCCCATTAGTTTCACATTTCAAATTGAACTGGACTTTTACACGATATTCTAATATAAGTTTCACCTGTATAATATGATAACTGAGCAAAAATGTGGTTGGAAGAAAACATACAACTTTTCTCTGACTAGAATTGAACCTCCTCAGTGGCCTAGTGGTTAGAGTGTCCGCCCTGAGATCGGTAGGTTATGAGTTCAAACCCCGGCCGAGTCATACCAAAGACTATAAAAATGGGACTGCTTGGCACTCAGCATCAAGGGTTGGAATTGGGGGTTAAATCACCAAAATGATTCCCGGGCGCGGCCACCGCTGCTGCTCACTGCTCCCCTCACCTCCCAGGGGGTGAACAAGGGCATGGGTCAAATGCAGAGATTAATTTCACCACATCTACTTGGTACTTTAACTTGAACTTTTTAACATTCACCTACCCAAGGAGCATATACTGTATGTGGCAAATGGTTGCAAGCTTTTGCCCACAAACTTAGTCACTGCTCGGTGACATTCGTCGAGTGAAAACTCGCATAAGACATGAATTGATACGCTGGGAACCGGTTCTGAACAAGAACTGATTTTCGATTCCCATCCCTACATCCCACGGACCCCGAATTTTTTCCCGTTTTTTTCCCCACCCAAGCCAACCGTGTTGTTTTTCACCAAATTATCGACGATCGATTCTGTATCGTCCTACTGGTGTATAGCGCCAACCCCATTCTGTGACGTGGGAGCACAATCCATCACTCAAGTCACGAGCGGGGGCTTTCCACCAGACATCATTGTTATCGTCATCAACCCTCGAAGTTTGACGTAAAGCAGATGTGACAAATCTTTGTTTACTTTCAAGATGCCGTCAGTCTTCGGCTTTGCCGGGCTCATTTTTTTTTCTCCTTCCGCCTGTCTCCATCAAGAAAAAAGCAGACATTTTTGTTGTCGTTTCTGAAGCGGATCAACTGCGACGAGACAAGATTATGCCGTCTTAACACTTAAGCGAGAACAAGGCACGACGCGGAGAAGGATTTGAACAATTTAAAGACAGAGTCACGCAGGAACTCACAAACTTCAACCTGAAACTTAGGTCTGCCGGCCCCCGCTATGTTTTCACCACATAAACGGGGGTCATTTTATTGCATTATTTTGAAAATAAAAGGGTAAAAAACAAGTTCTATACAACACACGCTCAGGATTAACGCCATCTGAATTTGATGCACCCCAACGACCTCGTTATATCAGACTTTAAGTGTAATTGTGACAAACTGACATTTTTAAAATCTGTTTTCTAAGACCACTATCGATAACATGCTAGACCACAGGTGTCAAACTCAAAGCCCGGGGGCCAAATCTGACCCGCCACATTATTGTATATGGTGTCACAGCCCGGGCTGTGATGGGCGCACCTCCAAGAGCGCGCCACTCGGGCTGCAGCAGGCAGCTGCAATCAATATGCAATCTGCACACCTGTCGCTGATGAGCTCCCTGAGCTTCTTAAGCCAGTGCAGACCTGCATTCCGTGCCAGAACGTAGCGACCTGTTCACGTACAGTAAGCCGTCATATCTAGCTCTATGCACACTCTCTCTCTCTCTGTGTTTCTCCATCCCCATGTTCATTTGTCTCGTGTCCCTTGTTGTCTTCCAGCAGCATTCCGGTATACCGTACAAACCTACCATATATGGTGCATTTTCACCGAAACAGCTTTGTGTGAGTCCGCCACTTTAGTCGTCAATACGCTCCTTATTTTTCTCTATCCTCTTGTTGTGGCGCAGACTGGCTATGCACACACAATTTACATCCGTCAGTAGACTCCATACAGTATATGGAAGCGCAAAAAACTACACCATGGCTGACGGGGAGAAGACGCAATCCAAAGTAGAGGCGCCTAAATAACGGCGCATCCTCAATAGACTGTCAGAAAGAAACTTGAAGATGATCTGTAAAACAAAATCTCTGTAAAATGTTGACCAACGAACCACCATTACGTGTCATGTCGACCACAAGGAAGTGTTTTAACTGTAGAAAAAAACAAATCATAAGATGACCCCTTCAGGTTGTGTCTCATGTTGAGCCCTATGAAGTGTTTGCACAGTAAGAATTGCACTTTTGACACACCAGCTGTTTGATTGTAATGTGTGGTTATTTAGCATATTTGATTGTGTTGAATTCGCCAATTCCAATCCAATGTAAAATTAGCTACGAGCGGGCTTGAAAAGCGTAGCCTTACTTTCGAGCACTTTTTATCAGGCAAGCTAGCTTTGTAGACTTTGAAAATTGCAACATTGCATGGAGGCAGTTCGTACGCCTTTTTGCCCGCCAAGCGCTTGAGACGGTATAGGAATATGGTACGGAACAGTACAGTTTTTCAACATACAATAATTTGGTGTAAAAAAAAAAAAACATGGTCAATTTTACGGTAACAATTTGGTCACTGAGCTGCCAGTTTTGTGTTGTTTTTTTTTATCGTAAATTCTATTTCAGGCTAACTAGTTGCGTTTCAATTTGAGACCCTTGCTCTACTTTTCACACTCAATGTAGAAGGATGATTTTGGGTCGCCATGCTACATCGTCGTCCTATAATGAAAACCTAAACGCTTAGAAATGTAGCATCCTCCGTGTGTCCAATCTGTCCGGGTAAAATTGGAAATAAATCAAATTAAATATGTAGGAGGAACTGGTTATAGAACAACACCCTGAAATGGCGAAAATCTGCAGATATTTTGACCTTTTTGAATGTTTTGAGGTTAAAAATCTCGATAGTAACTACGAAAATAAATGACCAAATTCAGTAGTTAAAAAATGTTTTTGCCTACATTGGACAATAAACCTAATATGCTTGAAAATTCAGGAAGTAAGAAGTTAGCTACTTAAGCTATATTGGAGTTTCTTTGAGATTTCAGGTGAAACTTAAAGCATTAGAATATCGTGCAAAGGTTAATTTATTCCAGCAATTAGATTTACAAGTCAAACTAATATGACATAGGCTCATAACATGCAACTCAAGATATTTCAAGCATTTTTTTTATACAACTGTAGTTGTAATAACACATATAACTTGCTGCGTGTATCATGTGACTCACTCGGACAGTTTTGCGTTTGGGTAAGCACGCCATTTATGTCAAAATAGCATGGCTTCAAATTTCACATTTGCAGCTTAGACACTTTCACCTCACTCTCTCGGCTCTTACTCTGTGCTCGCTTCTTGAAGCAGTAGTTCATCCTCCGTATATTCAGCTTCAAAAACTTCAGGTTGTGAATCCACATTTGTCCAAAAATAGTCGTCTTTTTTGTTTGTTATTGTGTCTGCCATGATTAGAAGACACACACGCCTTGTTTACGGAAGTAAGACATTTTTTTGCCAGAAGTCGGAAGTTCGCTGCTATGGAAACGGAAATAAATGCGTCAAGGAACTAGTTGCAGCATTGTTTAAAATGACCAAAACAGAGTAAATATTAGGGCTGCAACTAACGATTAATTTGATAATCGATTAATCTGTCGATCATTACTTCGATTAATCGATTAATAATCGGATACAAGAGACAAACTACATTTCTATCCTATCCAGTATTTTATTGAAAAAAAACAGCATACTGGTACCATACTTATTTTGATTATTGTTTCTCAGCTGTTTGTACATGTTGCAGTTTATAAATTAAGGTTTATTAAAAAAAAAAAAAAAAAAAAAAAAAAATAATTATTTAAAAAAAACAAATAAAAAAAAACCCCTCTGCGCATGCGCATTGCATAGATCCAACGAATCGATGACTAAATTAATCGGCAACTATTTTAATAATCGATTTTAATCGATTTAATCGATTACTTGTTGCAGCCCTAGTAAATATATATATATTTTTTACTGTAAGCCATGATCATCAAAATTATAATAAATAAAGGCTCGACATACTTTGCAAGCAATGACTTTATATCACATATTAGTTTCACATTTGAAGTTGAATTGGACTTTTACACAATATTATAAGTTTTACCTGTATAATATGATAACAGAGTGAAAATGTAGTTGGAAGAAAACATGCAATTTTTCTCTGACTACAATTGAACATTCACCTGGCAAATGGTTGCAAGCTTTTGCCCACAAACTTAGTCACTGCTCGGTGACAATCGTCGTTCCTGGACGAGTGAAAACCCGCGTAAGACCTGAATTGATACGCTGGGAACCGGTTCTCAACAAGAACCATTTTTTTGCATAACTTTGATGATTATAGCTTACAGTTTATAAAACCCTGAACACGCAGAGAATTAGCGGTTTTCAAAAAAATGTAAGCCATGATCATCAAAATTATAATAAACAGAGGCTTAACAAATCTCACTTTGCATGTAATGACTTTATATCACGTACTATTTTCACATTTGAAGTGGAATTGATGACATAAATGGACGTTTTCCAATATATTTTTTAATTTTAAATTTTACCTGTACTGTATGCGGTTCTTAGTTTTAAACAACAAATTCCTTAAATGTGTGCAAAAGAAACGTCTGTCCATTTATTTGCTTATTTAACCGTTGGATCTTAACGTGGTGTATTTTTTGTAGTACAAACGTTTGTATAATAACTTGTACTTAATAACAAACTATTTCAAATAATGCACGTTTGTAACTTTCTGTGTTTGTAGTTCTATCCCCATTGTGTTGTTTCTGTATGAATTACATAACCAATGCAGAATAGCCTGCATATGCTTTTGTCACTGGGATATGATGTATGTATTGCTCATGTAATACAATGCTAACCGTATGGAGGGGGGTTGGGGGGGGGGATGCGGTCCACGGTGGGAGGTTGTCTTGGACCAAAGGCATGTCTGGGAGTGTCCGTAATTGGCTGCAGTGTGGCATTGTCTCATTAATACAGAGCCCAGGGGAAGGAGACAGCCAACTTCCTCCCCCTGTGTTTGCTTGTTTGACGGGATCTCCATTGATGCTAAACGCGGTGCTCCCGGGCCGCCCTGTTGCCTGCTTCGTTAAAACCCAGGAAAATGAATATTGATGTCGGTTCGGAATAGACACGGCGGCGGCAGAAGGGGGTCGTCAGTCTAAAGTCTGCTGTTGCCGATGCTTAATAGGGTGTAGTCCCAGGGATCGGATCTAACAAGGTTAGATGCTTCGGTAACATGTCGAGCGGAGATATTCAGCTAAATTGTTTTGGGGGACTACCATTCCAGAAGTCTACTGCAAGGACTGAAAATGGAAAAGGATGGTCTAAAAAATATATATTTGTTGTTTTAATATGGTTTCTGTAGGAGGAGAAACACGACACAAACCTTCCTAATTGTTAGAAAGCCCACTGTTTAATATGTTCATGCTTCACTGATGAGAGTATTTGGCGAGCGCCGTTTTGTCCTACTAATTTCGGCAGTCCTTGAACTCACCAAAGTTGGGTGGACATGTACAACTTTCCCCGACGCTGCCACAGAAAGACGCGTTTTATGCCGCTCCGTCTTTGTCTCGTTTTGTCCACCAAACCTTTTATGCTGTGCGTGAATGCACAAAGGTGCGCTTTGTTGATGTTATTGACATGTGTGGAGTGCTAATCAGGCATATTTGGTCACAGCTAATAAATGCTAACATGCTACCCTTAGGTAAATATTGCGTCATTATGCCTCGTTTGTAGGTATATTTGAGCTCATCTAATTTCCTTTATCTCCTCTGTGTATTTAATTTATATTTGCATGCCTCACGACACATTATCTGTATTTAATATTGGCTGCCTTTCAGATAGTCGTTTGTGTGCCATGTTGTTCCAGACCACAGCAAATGTTACCCAGCTTGCAAAGATTGTAATAAATCCATCAGAAGAAGACTGCTGTTTCCTTTAACTTGGACACACACATCTATACCTTTGACCATTCTAAGCCAGTAATTCCCAGGAGTTTTGTCACCCTCTGATTTACTAATGTATTCCAATGTTGTAAAAATGTGTAGAATGAATCAAATATAAACATTTCTGTCAAGCCTACGACTCATTTTGATAGTAGGCTAATATAGAAACATCATGTTTTAACTAGCTTTTTATCTTATGTTGTATTTTTCCATTGTATAATGTCTGGTAATGCATGTATTCTTTGTATTTTAATTTTGTATGCTCCTGTATGGACCCCAGGAAGACTAGCAGTCGCCTTGGCGTCAGCTAATGGGGATCCATTCAATAATCAATAATCAATAAACAATGTGTTGCCTTCAATATAACACTTATATAAGGATTTACATTTTTCACGGCTCCAAACAGATTCGTTTTTTGTACTTTCGATCCAATCCTTTCAACATTTTAGGCTTGCCAAACCCTAGAATAGCCCAAAGAATGAAGAAAAAAAAAGAGGACTTAAAATGGAGCCTTGAGGAACACCACAAGTATAACTAAAGAAGTTGAACAACGGACTCCTGACTGCATCTGAAGTAAACAAGCCACAGCAACACCTTAGTTACATAAATTATATCCCGGAAAAAATCTGTAAGTGCCAAAAAGAAGAGGACTTAAAGGGGTGCCATAAGCAAGTCCTCAGTTATGTATTTTTACACTTTGCATCAGTCCATCTTAGATGAGCTCGGGCCCAGGGAAGACGGCTGCGTTTCTGGGTGTTGTTGATAAATGGCTTTCGCTTTGCATAGTAGAGTTTTAACTTGCACTTTCAGATGTAGTGACGAACTGTAGTTACCGACAGTGGTTTTCTGAAGTGTTCCTGAGCCCATGTGGTGATATCCTTTACACACTTATGTCGCTTTTTGATGCAGTACCGCCTGGGGGATCGAAGGTCACGGGCTTAGCCGCTTACGTGCAGTGATTTCTCCAGATTTTCTGAAACTTTTGATGACATTACAGACCGTAGATGGTGAAATCCCTAAATTCCTTGCAATAGCTTGTTGAGAAATGTTGTTCTGAAACTGTTGGACAATTTGCTCACGCATTTGTTGACAAAGTGGTGACCCTCGCCCCATCCTTGTTTGTGAATGACTGAGCATTTCATGGAAGCTGCTTTTATACCCAATCATGGCACCCACCTGTTCCCAATTAGCCTGTTCAACTGTGGGATGTTCCAAATAGGTGTTGGATGAGCACTTTTCTCAGTTTTTTGTGCCACTTGTGCCAGCTTTTTTGAAACATGTTGCAGGCATCACATTCCAAATGAGCTAATATTTGCAAAAAATAAAGTTTTCCAGTTCGAACCTAAATATCTTGTCTTTGCAGTCTATTCAATTAAATATATGTGGAAAAGGATTTGCAAATCATTGTATTCTGTTTTTATTTACCATTTACACAACGTGCCAAATTCACTGGTTTTGGGGTTTGTGCATCACCAGTTTGGACCCCAGTGTGCTGTGTTTGCTAGCAAGGTTAAAATGTCAATGGACGGATCTGCCGATGTTCTTACAGTGGTCCAAGGTCTTCTATACAACAAGTTTTCTTTGGAATTTCCGGCAAAAATGTCTCCCAAGTTTTGAACGGAACTCGGGAGTACCGGTAAGTTGTCATTCCCCAGTACTGCTAACACATTATTTACTTTTCCCGACACCTGGGGAAATAGTTAACCCTTTAATCTGCTCAGTGGCCTTGTGGTTAGAGTGTCCGCCCTGAGATCGGTAGGTCGTGAGTTCAAACCCCGGCCGAGTCATACCAAAGACTATAAAAATGGGACCCATTACCTCACTGCTTGGCACTCGGCATCAAGGGTTGGAATTGGGGGTTAAATCACCAAAATGATTCCCGAGCACAGCCTCCGCTGCTGCTCACTGCTCCCCTCACCTTCCAGGGGGGTGGAACAAGGGGATGGGTCAATTGCAGAGGTTAATTTCACCACACCTAGTCTGTGTGTGACTATCAGTGGTACTCTAACTTTAAGGTACGGCTTAGCCATACCCTACGACACATTTAGTGACGGCGGGCTTGTCAGCGTATATTTATGCACCCCCTTGAAGCAAAGTGACACGACAGCGTGGGCAAGGGCAGGTGGAGCCGTCTGTGCGTATCCAACCTTGACCTCCGGAAGGGTTGTAAATAGCGTCTGTAACCACAGGGGTCATATTTATGACAGCTGCCACAGCCGCTCTTTAATTTACTTGACAACGGTCACGTCGGCAAGCGGACACGTCAGAATCCATCCGCAGATCGGCGTAAACATCCGCGGACAGCCAGTTTTTTATTTGTTTTTTTCCTAGCTGATGAACAAGCCAGAAGCCAACAGTGTTTATTTGTGAAAATGTCAACAGTTTGACAAACGTGTCTACAATTTGAATTTCATGCACGACACTCGTCTTTGTTTCCCGAGATATTTATTCATTTTATGTCTTTCGGATCTACAGTCTCCAAATGCCTGTATCGTATGCGAGCTCGGTCTCCTCTTTTTTTTTCTTTTTCTTGTCCTGTCCAGCTTCTCAGGCAAATCATATAGTTGATGTACATTCCCATATTGGCTGTACAGATTTACTTTACAAAAGAGAAGTGTAGGATACTTCTCTTGTTGCCTTATTTGTATTTGACTTTATTAAATGTTGTGGAGGGAGATGCCTGCAGGAGCAAAGGTCACCGCCTCTGTCCATGGTGCTGAGGACAGAGCGCCATCAGACGGGGGCGTGGCAGTGCTGACGGCGAGACACAGCTGGCAGGTGATTGGATTTCACAGGTGGTACGTGTTAATCTAATCATCTGTCGTCTTTAACAGTAAGCGGCCGGGAGCAGGAGGAGAGAGAGGATACGGACGTGACTGAAAAGTCACGTTCTGCTGGAGAAAGACTTTGATAAATATATGTACATTAAAACTTTGTTCAACTTGGCACCCCTGGCTCCTGTGTCAGAAGCGACTTCCACAAATGTATTTATATTATCATTTGGTACTGCCGGGCCGGAGCAGAAGGGGATAGAAAGAGGTAAAAAGGTAGACAAAGGGGGAAATTGTGAGGGGCATAAGACAGAGAGACAAAAACAACATTAGCAAACACAACAACAACAACACTAGAACAACATCAGCAAATAGGATATGTACAAATGTGACGGTAAAAGTGATAGCAAAGAAGCAGTTAGTGAAATAAATAGTAATACAGAAATGATAATGAGCATTATTACAATACAAATGGAGCAATACAAATACCAATAGAAATAGCATTATTGATAATGAATAATAATAATAATTTACCTCTATTATCAACAATACAGTTGTTCAAATGCAACAATACATATATGTAATGGTAACTAGAGATACAAAAGAAAGCAGAAACATGGAGGGGAAGGAAGAGAAGCAACCTATATTAACCTTGTACACTGCAAAAAGTCAGTGTTCAAAAACAAGAAAAAAAATTACAAAAATTAGGGGTATTTTATTTGAACTAAGCAAAATTATCTGCCAGTAGAACAAGACAATTTGGCTTGTCAAGACTTTCCAAAACAAGTCAAATGAGCTAACCTCAATGAACCCCAAAATACCTTAAAATAAGTATATTTTCACTAATAACAAGTGCACTTTTCTTGGTAGAAAAAAAAGAGACCCTTTTGCTCAATATGTTGAAAAATATTCTTAAATTAAGTACATTCTAGTGCCATTATCTTGACATAATGATATGCGTTTGGCATCATGAATTTTTTTTTCATGCTTGAAGTAAGAAATTATGACTTTAAAAAAGTAGTTTTATACTTGTGTTAATGACACAGCTTTGCATCAGTTGATATTCTAGTTTCAAGCTTGTTTTACTCAATATAGGTCATACAATCTCAGCAACAAGCTGTAATATCTTACGGAGATCATTTAGGACCAAATCCCTTAACACAAGTAAAACACTAACATAAAATCTGCTTAGTGAGAAGAATGATCTTATCAGACAGAAAATAAGCGAATATCACCCTTATTTGATATATTTCATCTTACTTAGATTTCACTTTTTGCAGTGTAGATTGTTATAGTAACACTAGGTTAAGCTCGCTGACCAGCGCCTCTCAGGCTCACTTCTGCTCAGATGTTCACTAACACGCGCCATGGGTGCTCTTAGTGACGCTGTCGTCATCATGTTGACATCTGATCACTCACACGGCATCTGGATGAGTCCCTGGGTGAGTTTTACCTCCTTTCCTGGCCATATTTCCTTTTTTTTGGAATGTCCCAAGCCTTGTTGAGGGACTATGTAGTGCAGGGGTGTCAAACCTACGACCCGGAGGAGTTCGGTATGAGCTGAAATTTTTTCGATGAAAGAAACTGCTGTTCTAAATGTGTCCACTGGGTGTCGCAATAGCAATTCTTCTGACTTCAGAGCTATGCATTAAGACATTAAGACATGTTTGGACGCGACGTACTTACGCTGCTTATTAGTGATAGTATACAAAATGTGGATTGTTATGGTCATGCGCTGATTTTCAAAGATTTTGGCATTCCTACCCAAATACCGTATTTTCCGGACTATAAGGAGCACTTAAAATCTTTTTTTTTTCTCCTTCAAAACTCGACAGTGCGCCTAATGCAGGGGTGTCAAAGTCATTTTAGCTCAGGGGCCACATGGCGGAAAATCTATTCCCACGAGGGCCGGTTGAATAAAATCATGGCATGATTACTTAAAAATACAACTACAGCCACTTCAGATTGTTTTGCTTTCGGCCCAAAATAGAACAAGCACATTCTGAAAATGTACAAATTTAAAACCAATCCTCGTGACAAAACACTTCAAGTTAGTTGAATATGCTGAGGAAAAAAAATGGTGCAGTTTCAAAAACACCATGAAGAACACAATGTACTTAGACCTAATCTCAGTGTATCTACAAAGCAATTAAACTGAGTCACAGCCCATCTAGGATCGAACAAAAAACAAAACAAAGCATCAATAAAAACTGTTCTTTGTATCAAACATCTCATTTGTCATTTCCACTCTTCACTTTCTGTAAATTTGCACAAAAGACTAATTTTCACAGAAGTATATTATAAGTGGAGCTACCGATTGTTTTTTTTACTCTGGTTTGTTTTACTTTGGGTCGGGACACACACACACACACAACCTTTTGTATCTTATGTTGTATTTTTCCTTTGTATAATGTTTGGTAATGCATGTATTCTTTGTATTTTTATTTTGTATGCTCCTATATGGACTCCAGGAAGACTAGCAGTCGCCTTGGCGTCAGCTAATGGGGATCCATTCAATAAACAATAATCTACACACACACACACACACACACATTTAGAACAGCAGTTTCTTTAACTTAAAAATGCAGCATGTTTGACATCCCTGGCCTAATGTAAGGAATAATTTTGGTTGAGCTTATCCACCTCGAAGCTATTTTATTTTGTACATGGTGTAATGATAAGTGTGACCAGTAGATGGCAGTCAAAACATAAGATATATGTGTAGACTGCACTATGATGGGTCTCAAGTAAACAACACCAACATTTCATATGTTACATTGAAAATATAGACGCTCAGACATAACGCTCAAAAATCTATCAAAATGATCTGTATTTGGATCTGCGTAAATCCTGAAAAATTGCGCCGGTTCGCCTTTGTAGTCCGTGCCGACAACGTAGTCGATAAGCTTCTTTTTTTCCTCTATCTTCTTGTTATGGGACATTCATCCTCCACTGTTGCCATTTCTAATATAAAGTAGTGCAAAGTTCTTACTTATATCTGTCAGTAAACTCGCCATGAAAGCGTTAAAACATACCGGCGTAGTGAGTTTACATTATTCACCCAAGGAACTTTAATTATTACAGTTCCGGTCGGACGGTTTTTCACGTGACACATTTCCTGTGTTGCTGTTTCGGGATGAGGAGATGCTGCTCCGTTATTGATTTAAGTAAAGTCTGAATGTCATTAAAACATTTAGAGCCATCTTTTACACTTCTTCCACTCCTGTCCTTGCACGCTACACCGCTACAACAAAGATGACGGGGAAAAGACGCTGCCGAAGGTGAGTCACGTAAATAAGACCGCCCACAAAACGGCGCATCCGGATTCGACTGTCAGAAAGCGGCTTGAAGATGATCTGTAAAACATCATCTATGCAACATTTTGACTAAAGAACCACCATTACATGTTATGTAGACCACAAGGAATTTTGAAAAATAAAATAATATTATGACTCCTTTTATGATCCTATGATCCGCTGCGCCTAATATATGAAAAAAGATAAAAAAATAGACCGTTCATCTGCAGTGCGCCCTATGGTCCAGAAAATACGGTAAATGCCTTTGTTAATCTATACATTTTGTGTTGTACTTATGACTGGGGATACATTTGGTGAGCGCACATAAACATGCTAAAATAATATGTATCCCCTTCTAACTTCATGTGATATTCATGAAAGGATTCCAATTCAAGTTTTGCTGTAGATGATGATACATATATACGGAATAAAACGCATCAGTTGAGGAAAATTTGATTAACAACATCCTGTAATTTGATATTAATATTAGTATTCATTTCATCTTCTGATAGATTAAAAATTAACACCAATGGGAGTATTTTAAAACTATACCCGACTTAATTCCAACTATATGACTGATGGATATTGTCACGTCATTTACTCAGGATGTATATATAACAACAAATGAAGAAATACTACTGTTAACCGCAACATATAAGTGTAAAAAAAACCTGATTTGTGCATTTTCAGAATGTACTTAGTCACGTGTCGTCAAAGAGTAAAAATGCATTTCTTTCAATATGACTTTAGGACAACCTAAAATCATCAGGTTGGGTCTTGGGTGCAGTTGGGTGTTCCAACAGGACAATGACCCCAAACCCACGTCAAAAGTGGTAAAGGAATGGCTAAATCAGGCTAGAATGAAGGTTTTAGAATGGCCTTCCCAAAGTCCTGACTGAAACGTGTGGACAATGCTGAAGAAACAAGTCCATGTCAGAAAACCAACACATTTAGCTGAACTGCACCAATTTTGGCAAGAGGAGTGGTCAAAAATTCAACCAGAAGCTTGTGGATGGCAACCAAAAGTGTCTTATTGCAGTGAAACTTGCCAAGGGACATGTAACCAAATATTAACATTGCTGTATGTATACTTTTGACCCAGCACATTTGCTCACATTTTCAGTAGACCCATAATGAATTCATAAAAGAACCAAACTTCATGAATGTTGTTTTGTGACCAACAAGTACACTACCGTTCAAAAGTTTGGGGTCACCCAAACAATTTTGTGGAATAGCCTTCATTTCTAAGAACAAGAATAGACTGTCGAGTTTCAGATGAAAGTTCTCTTTTTCTGGCCATTTTGAGCGTTTAATTGACCCCACAAATGTGATGCTCCAGAAACTCAATCTGCTCAAAGGAAGGTCAGTTTTGTAGCTTCTGTAACGAGCTAAACTGTTTTCAGATGTGTGAACATGATTGCACAAGGGTTTTCTAATCATCAATTAGCCTTCTGAGCCAATGAGCAAACACATTGTACCATTAGAACACTGGAGTGATAGCTGCTGGAAATGGGCCTCTATACACCTATGTAGATATTGCACCAAAAACCAGACATTTGCAGCTAGAATAGTCATTTACCACATTAGCAATGTATAGAGTGTATTTCTTTAAAGTTAAGACTAGTTTAAAGTTATCTTCATTGAAAAGTACAGTGCTTTTCCTTCAAAAATAAGGACATTTCAATGTGACCCCAAACTTTTGAACGGTAGTGTATGTGCTTCAATCACTCTATCACAAAAAATATAAGTGTTGTAGAAATGATTGGAAACTCAAGACAGCCATGACATTATGTTCTTTACAAGCGTATGTATACTTTTGACCAGGACTGTACATTAGGATTGTTGGTGATGGGCAAAATAAATTTAAAAAAAGTGCTGTTCTCCGTTAATGTCCTTTTGATGGCATTGATTGTGCACGAATTGCAAAAAAAAAATGCCGCAATGGTGATAAGTGCAATACAAAAGACTACATTTGTAGCAGGTCAAGTGTTTGGATGCAGAAGGACTTGGAGAGCAGAGACAGCCAATGCAATAGATACAAAAATGGGGTCCGGGGACTTTAAAAATCATTGAGCTTGGCTGGCATTCAGGGTGAACGAGGCCAGTAGCACAGCACAGTGGGCCTAATACAATTCCGAGGAAGGGCAAAAGTGGCATGACTAGAATAAATTTGCTACGACTTAAGCAATCGCCAAGGTTATAGCAGAGAATCAAACGCTGACTATCATAAGAAGTAGTATCGTTTTTTTTGTATAGGCACAGTATCCTTGGTCACCCGCTCATACCAAGGAGATGCTAATGATGGCTTTTTCTTGCTCCTCTTTGAAAAAATACAGAGGAAGATTCTCCCACCGGCAAACCTCTCTCCTGTGCAAGGAGCACATTTTTAAAAAGGCTCTCCATCTAAGTAAGCCCTCTCATGTAACACTGGGGGTTTGTGACAACGCTGCAAAGTAATAGGAGAGGCAGCGAACGGCTTACGCGTAAGAAAACGACTAAAGAGACAAATCACTCGTAAAAAAAAAAGATTCCCATTATGAAAGCGCGGCACATGCTGCCGAATTGGCAGAAAAATGCTAAAAACTACGAGAGAGGTGGAACAGAAGGTGTGCGTTTCTGAATGAACAGGTATCACAGTATGTAAGGCAGACAAAATAATAATGATAAAGTGCGGTAAAACTCCTGATGGTTAGTATCACCGCTTTGACTTACAGGGTTTCCCCAACATATAACCGCCATAGCAAAATGCAAATGAGGTTCTTTTATGTTAAAATAAATTGAGGTAATACATTGAACAAATTGTCACGGCGAATGCGCAATCCCGCATGTCTTCTGCAACTCTGCTAGAAGCGCGCCAGCAAGACTGCAGGCAATCACCAATCTGCGCACCTAGGTCTGATGAGGGCAGACGGCATAAAGACCAGCGGACCCAAAGATCCAGTGCCGGAACGTAGTTCACTCCTCGTAGTAAGCATCCCGTCTCTGGCTTCCTTCCGCGTACTTGTTCTCTCTGTGCTTTCCCCGTGACCGTGTCTTACGTCCTCTGTGTTCCCTTGTTCGAGCTGTGTGCCTCGACTTCTCACCGGATTCTGGACTGCGTCCCCCGACCTCTCTGGTAACATTTATATTGTTAATTCTACACATCGTCTTGCACCCTTCACATCGAGTAGTATACACACTCCAACTAATCATCAGTGTCAAACCTATTGAACTGGTTCCTGCCGTTGTGTCGTCTCCTTCTCCCTCGTACGTAACACAAACGGATGTATATAGCGTCTAATTTACGCACTATTGACTTGTGATGCACCGAAAATTTGGCCACCGAAAAACTTTTAGCATGTGATTGTTGTTGAAGTACGTCCATGCAGCATGTCTACAATGTACAAAACCCAAAACCAGTGAAGTTGCCACGTTGTGTAAATGGTAAATAAAAACAGATCTTTTTCAACCTATATTCAATTGAATAGACTGCAAAGACAAGATAGTTAACGTTCAAACTGGAAAACGTTGTTATTTTTTGCAAATATTAGCTCATTTGGAATTTGATGCCTGCAACATGTTTCAAAAAAGCTGGCACAAGTGGCAAAAAAGACTGAGAATGTTGAGGAATGCTCATCAAACACTTATTTGGAACATCCCACAGGTGAACAGGCAAATTGAGAACAGGCGGGTGCCATGATGGGATATAACAGCAGCTTCCATGAAATTCTCAGTCATTCACAAACAAGGATGGGGCGAGGGTAACAACTTTGTGGAAAAATGCGTGAGCAAATTGTCGAACAGTTTAAGAACAACATTTTTGTAAGGAGCTATTGCAAGGAATTTAAGGATTTCACCATCTACGGTCCGTAATATCAGAAATCACTGCACGTAAGCGATGATATAACGGACCTTGGATCGCTCAAGCGGTACTGCATCAAAAAGCCACATCAGTGCGTAAAGGATATCACTACATGGGCTCAGGAAGACTTCAGAAAACCACTGTCAGTAACTACAGTTTGTCGCTACATCTGTAAGTGCAAGTTAAAACTCTACTATGCAAAGTGAAAGCCATTTATCAACAACACCCAGAAACGCCGCTGGCTTTGCTGAGCCCGAGCTCATCTAGGATGGACTGATGCAAAATATAAAAGTGTTCTGTAGTCTGATGAGTCCAGATTTCACATTTGTTTTTGAAATCTGTGGACGTTGTGTCCTCCGGAACAAAGAGGAAAAGAACCATCCGGATTGTTAAACGCAAAGTTCAAAAGCCATCATCTGTGATGGTATGGGGGTGTATTAGTGCCCAAGGCATGGGTAACTTACACATCTGTGGAGGCACCATTAATGCTGAAAGGTACATACAGGTTTTGGAGCAACATATGTTGCCATCCAAGCGACGTTATCATGGACGCCCCTGCTTATTTCAGCAAGACAATGCCAAGCCACGTGTTACAACAGCGTGGCTTCGTAGTAAAAGAGTGCAGGTACTAGAATGGCCTGCCTGTAGTCCAGACCTGTCTCCCTTTGAAAATGTGTGGCGCAATATGAAGCCTAAAATAGCACAACGGAGACCCCCGGACTGTTGAACAACTTAAGCTGTACATCAAGCAAGAATGGGAAATAATTCCATCTGAAAAGCTTAAAAAATTGGTCTGCTCAGTTCCCAAACGTTTACTGAGTGTTGTTAAAAGGAAAGGCCATGTAACACAGTGGTAAAAATGCCCGCGAGCCAACTTTTTTGCAGTGTGTTGCTGCCATTAAATAGATCTAAGTTCATGATTATTTGCAGAAAAAAAATCAGTTTCTCAGTTGGAACATTAAAAATCTTGTCTTTGTAGTCTATTCAATTGAATATAAGTTGAAAAAGATTTGCAAATCATTGTATTCTGTTTTTATTTACGATTTACACAACGTCACTGGTTTTGTGTTTTGTAGATTCTGATATACAAGCGGACAGTGGTGCTCTTTTACTGCCGTGTTACAGACATTGTTTTTAACAATTAAGGTGTGTAAATAAACATTTCCAGAATCTTTCTGTGTAAATAACTCATTTTGCAACATATAAATCTGCGGTTTATAGTCCGATGCGGCTAATATATGGAGCAATATTTTTTCTTCTATTGTTTAGTGCAGGGGTCACCAACCTTTTTGAAACCAAGAGCTACTTTTTAAGTACTGATTAATGCGAAGTGCTACCAGTTTGATACACACTTAAATAAATTGCCAGAAATAGCCAAATTGCTCAATTTACCTTTAACTCTATGTTATTATTAATAATTAATGACATTTACAATTAATTGAACGGTTTAAAAGAGGAGAAAACACGAAAAAATGACAATTCAATTTTGAAACATAGTTTATCTTCAGTTTCGACTCTCTAAAATTCAAAATTCAACCGAAAAAAAGAAGAGAAAAACTAGCTAACTCGAATCTTTTTGAAAAAATTTAAAAAATTATTTATGGAACATCATTACTAATTTTTCCTGATTAAGATTACTTTTAGAATGTTGATGACATCTTTTAAATAGGTTAAAATCCAATCTGCACTTTGTTAGAATATATAACAAATTGGACCAAGCTATATTTCTAACAAAGACAAATCATTATTTCTTCTAGATTTTCCAGAACAAAATTTTAAAAATAAATTCAAAAGACTTTGAAATAAGATTTAAATTTGATTCTACAGATTTTCTAGATTTGCCAGAATATTTTTTTTGAATTTTAATCATAATAGGTTTGAAGAAATATTTCACAAATATTCTTCGTCGAAAAAACAGAAGCTAAAATGAAGAATTAAATTAAAATGTATTTATTATTCTTTACAATAAAAAAAAAAATTTTTTACTTGAACATTGATTTAAATTGTCAGGAAAGAAGAGGAAGGAATTTAAAAGGTAAATAGGTATATGTGTTTAAAAATCCTAAAATCATTTTTAAGGTTGGATTTTTTTCTCTAAAATTGTCTTTCTGAAAGTTATAAGAAGCAAAAAAAAAAAATTAATGAATTTATTTAAACAAGTGAAGACCAAGTCTTTAAAATATTTTCTTGGATTTTCAAATTCTATTTCAGTTTTGTCTCTCTTAGAATTAAAAATGTCGGGCAAAGTGAGACCAGCTTGCTAGTAAATAAATAAAATTTAAAAAATAGCAGCTCACTGGTAAGTGCTGCTATTTGAGCTATTTTTAGAACAGGCCGGCGGGCTACTCATCTGGTCCTTACGGGCTACCTGGTGCCCGCGGGCACCGCGTTGGTGACCCCTGGTTTAGTGTGTGCGGCTTATATATATAGTCCGGAAAATATAATGAGTTGCACTATTCAAATTGTTTCTATTGCACCTTGTTTTATTTTTTCCCCATTTAGTAATCTCATTAGATCCCACCCTCGTTTATAATGTAAACCGCTCCTGATTCAAAAGAGCTCCGGCAACAGGTGTTGCTGTGGAGTACCGACTCTGCCAACTGTAACTTAAGTATTAATGATTTGTTTGAAAGGATATAGGGGGTCAGGTTGCCAGAAGCAGCAATGGAATTACTGTTTGCTTGGCATAGGACACGTTGTGTGGAGGGATGCCAAAACAATACAAGAAAAAACTGAGAAGAAAAAGTCCTTGGGCCAGGACACAAACTTGGTAAAACTAACATCGGATTTCTGTGACCTTTGATACTTTCACTCCACTCAAATCTATCCAACAGGAATGAGAGAAACTTAATAGCGTCCTTGTGTTGAGATAAAGTCGCTTTATTTACCTCTGCATGCACTTTAAAATGGTGTTACTCAGCTGTTGGTGTGAAACTGATGTTTGTAACACTTGCCATATTTTTGTTTACGATCAACTCATCATTGTACGTATACAGTCACGATCAAAAGTTTACATACACTTGTAAAGAACATAATGTCATGGCTGTCTTGAGTTTCCAATAATTTCTAAAACTCTTATTTTTTTGTGATAGAGTGATTGGAGCACATACTTGTTGGTCACAAAACACATTCATGAAGTTTGGTTTTCATGAATTTATTATGGGTCTACTGAAAATGTGAGCAAATCTGCTGGGTCAAAAGTATACATACAGCAATGTTAATATTTGCTTACATGTCCCTTGGCAAGTTTCACTGCAATAAGGCGCTTTTGGTAGCCATCCACAAGCTTATGGTTGAATTTTTGACCACTCTTCTTGACAAAATTGGTGCAGTTCAGCTAAATCTGTTGGTTTTCTGACATGGACTTGTTTCTTTAGCATTGTCCACACGTTTAAGTCAGGACTTTGGGAAGGCCATTCTAAAACCTTAATTCTAGCCTGATTTAGCCATTGCTTTACCACTTTTGACGTGTGTTTGGGGTCATTATCCTATTGGAACACCCAACTGCGCCCAAGACCCAACCTCCAGGCTGATGATTTTAGGTTGTCCTGAAGAATTTGGAGGTAATCCTCCTTTTTCATTGTCCCATTTACTCTCTGTAAAGCACCAGTTCCATTGGCAGCAAAACAGGACCAGAGCATAATACGACCACCACCATGCTTGACCGTAGGGATGGTGTTCCTAGAATTAAAGGCCTCACCTTTTCTCCTCCAAACATATTGCTGGGTATTGTGGCTAAACAGCTCAACTAAAAAAAAAAAAAAAAAATTTTTTTTTTTTAAATTAAATAAATTAAATATATATACACTACCGTTCAAAAGTTTGGGGTCACATTGAAATGTCCTTATTTTTGAAGGAAAAGCACTGTACTTTTCAATGAAGATAACTGTAAACTAGTCTTAACTTTAAAGAAATACACTCTATACATTGCTAATGTGGTAAATGACTATTCTAGCTGCAAATGTCTGGTTTTTGGTGCAATATCTACATAGGTGTATAGAGGCCCATTTCAAGCAACTGTCACTCCAGTGTTCTAATGGTACAATGTGTTTGCTCATTGGCTCAGAAGGCTAATTGATGATTAGAAAACCATTGTGCAATCATGTTCACACATCTGAAAACAGTTTAGCTCGTTACAGAAGCTACAAAACTGACCTTCCTTTGAGCAGATTGAGTTTCTGGAGCATCACATTTGTGGGGTCAATTAAACGCTCAAAATGGCCAGAAAAAGAGAACTTTCATCTGAAGCTCGACAGTCTATTCTTGTTCTTAGAAATGAAGGCTATTCCACAAAATTGTTTGGGTGACCCCAAACTTTTGAACGGTAGTGTATATATGGATAATGTTTATCCACAGTCTTTTCATTAGACATTACAAACTTACACGATGGCGTCACGTTCACACCCAACTTTGTTTTACCAAATATAATGAATAATCGTGATTATTATTTGTGATTTCAATATCGATAACAATAGACTTAATCATTATTTTGGCCATAATAATGCAGCCCTATATATAAGACTTAATCTTATACATCATGGGTGTCAAATTCCGGCCCGTGTAATTTCACTTGGCCCTTGAGGCGATATCAAATTAACACTAGAGCTGGCCCGCCGATTATATACAGCGGCGGTGCCGTGGTAACACCGCATTCACCGCTAATTCTCATACTTGCCAACCCTCCCGGGAGACTCCCAAATTTCAGTGCCCCTCCCGAAAATCGTCCCGTCCGCTTTTCATCCAGTCCGAGTGCTGGCCCAGTCACATAATATGTGCGGCTTCTGGACGCACACACAAGTGAATGCAACGCATACTTGATCAACAGCGATACAGGTTACACCGAGGGTGAGCGTATAAACAACTTTAACACTGTTAAAAATATACGCCACACTGTGAATCCACACCAAACAAGAATGACAAACACATTTCGGGAGAACATCCGCACCGTAACACAACATAAACACAACAGAACAAATACCCAGAACCCTTTGCAGCACTAACACTTCCGGGACGCTACAAAGTGTGTGTGTGTGTGTGTGTGTGTGTGTGTGTGTGTGTGTGTGTGTGTGTTGGGGGGGGGGGTTGGTAGTAGCGGGGGGTGTATTTTGTAGCGTCCCGGAAGAGTTAGTGCTGCAAAGGGCCACCCTCAGTGAAACCTGTATTGCTGTTGATCAAGTATACGTTGCATTCACGTGTGTGTGCGTACAGAAGCCGCACATATCTTGTGACTGGGCTGGCACGTTGTTAGAATGGATGAAAAGCGGACGTGACGACAGCTTGTAGAGGACGTTAAAGGCATTGCCTTTAAGGCACGCCCCCAAGACTGTGGTCCGGGTGGACTACGAGATATAATGACTGATGAACACCTTTGTTCGATAATGAAGGTTGCCTCAGCTCAAAGCCTGAGCCCTGACATTAATGAACTAGCATCCAAGAAAAGATGGCAGGTATCTGGCTTGGTCACATCAGATTAGATCAGTGTGTTGCAAACTGAGCAGTTTAAAGTCCTGAACGGTTGGTTTATTCATTATTTTATTTTCAAATTTATTAGCCCGTGGAAAAAGTTAATGTTGATATTTACCTCAGAAGGCTGCAAATAGAAAAGAGGCATTCAATTTTTATTTAAATTGTATTCGATATGCCATCAATATTTTTTAATTATTACTAATTCTACCATCCTAGTCACGTCCGTTGTGTCCTTGGGCAAGACACTTCACCCTTGCTCCTGATGGCTGCTGGTTAGCGCCTTGCATGGCAGCTCCCGCCATCAGTGTGTGAATGTGTGTGTGAATGGGTGAATGTGGAAATAGTGTCAAAGCGCTTTGAGTACCTTGAAGGTAGAAAAGCGCTATACAAGTATAACCCATTTATCATTTATTTATTTATTATTATTATTTGAAACTCGATTTTGCATGTCACTATAAAGTTATATAAGCCTTGCTTGTTCAATATTCAATGCCAAACTTGTTTGGGTCCCTATTAAAATGTTAATTTGTTCAACCTTGGCCCGCGGCTTTGTTCAGTTTTAAATTTTGGCCCCCTCTGTATTTGAGTTTGACACCCCTGTCATACATGAACACTATTTTTATCTATATGGTCAAAAAGTGCAGTGATGTTTTATATCGATAAGGTGCATTTTTTCCCACAATTATCACATCTATTTTTATTTATGTAATTTTGTTTCTGCCATTTTACTTAGTTTATAATGCTGGTGTTGCTTTCATATGCACTTTCAATTTTCTACTGGAGGTACAGACATAGATACATTTGAAAGTGTTGTGTTTAAATAACATTTGGTTGAAATATTTCAGTGTAATAGAACATTTTGAGCACATTTAAAAATACCGCAAAAATAATGAAAACCGTGATAATTTTGGTTAAAATATCGATTTTCATACCGTGACATTCCTAAATCACAATCCTGGTGTTTGACAACTTCACAACTTTGATCAGGTTTTGTTTGAACAAGCAAACTTTTTTAATGTTGCTGCACAATCCTCCGTTAACGAGCAGTGAGCAATAACAAACAAAAAAACAAAGAGCTTTGTGGCACCTCAAACTTAGAGGACTACTTAAGGTACCTCTTTGCCGGAATTAGACATGATGGAATAGGATTCCAGCTCAGCAGGCCTGCATATTTTATACATCTTTTATATTTCAACGAGTGCTTGAAGATAGGAGAGATGAAGTGTACATTAATGTCATTTTTATATCGCACAGAGACTGAAACTAGTTGGGTAGGTGGAAGTGAAATTATTGGTTTTCATGTTTGAGCTGCGGGACATGGAAATTGCATTCCGGGTCCAATATAAACACAAATATTGCAGTTTGGAGGAACTTTAAAGACAAAAAAGGTCATTTCTATTGATGTTCAAACAGTAATATGTGCCACTAAAGCCTGGTTTATGAGCACCAAACTTGAACTGAATCATCTTTGTGGATCAGATTTCCATGACATCACGAAGGACTTTGCCTACCGCCCCTGACCTGCCATTACCTAAATTAGCCCACCCCATTTTAGCGGCAGGACAGCTTGGTAAAACTGCATATCTTCAAATAATATGAAAACACAAATGTGACAGCTGTAGGATTGAACATTTCATTTGTTTCTCCAAAGATGAATGAGGCTAAACCGGGGGTCAGCGACCCTCGGCTCTTTAGCGCCGCCCTAGTGGCTCCCTGGAGCATTTAAAAAAAAAAAAAAAGGATTGAAAATGAAAAAAGATGCCATGGAAAGATGTGTTTTGTGCTACTCCTTATCCGTCACATTTTGTCCACTTAACATTTTATACTGTGCGTGAAAGTTAAAGTGCCACTGATAGTCACACACACACTAGGTGTGGTGAAATGACTCTCTGCATTTGACCCATCACCTTGTGCCACCCACTGGGAGGTGAGGGAAGCAGTGAGCAGCAGCGCTGGCCGCGCTCGGGAATCATTTTGGTGATTTAACCCCCAATTCCAACCCTTGATGCTGAGTTTCCAAGCAGGGAGATAATGGGTCCCTTTTATAGTCGTTGGTATGACTCGGCCAGGGTTTGAACTCACGACCTACTGGTATTTTTACCAATAGCTACAGTAACAAGCCAGCACTTATATATGACCTAGCCCGGGGCCCAGCAACACACAGGTCTCAAGGATTGAAAATGGAAAAATATGGGGGGGAATTATTTTTTTGTTTTGGTATGTTGTTTGTGTGAGGACAAACATGACACAAACCTTCCCAGTTGTTAAAAAAGCCCACTGTTTAATATGTTTGTGTGTATGCTTCACTGATGAGAGTATTTGCTGAACATCATTTTGTCCTACTAATTTCGCCGGTTCTTGAACTCACCATAGTGTGGACTGTGACGCAACAGCTTGTTTACATGTAAAATCTTCCACTCCTTTGTTTCATTTTGTCCACCAAAAGTTTTACGTTGTGCGTGAATGCACAAAGGTGTGCTTTGTTGATGTTATTGACTTTTTGGAGTGCTAATCAAGCATATTTGGTCACTGCTAACATGCTATTTAGGCTAGTTGTATGTAAATATTGCATCATTATGCCTCATTTGTAGGTATATAAGAGGTCATTTAATATCCTTTACTTTTATCCTCTTTGTATATAATTTAGTTTTGCATGTCTCATGACACATTATGTGGATGTAATATTGGCTGCATTTCTGATAGTTGTTTATGTGCCATGTTGTTCCAGACCACAGCAAACATGACCTAGCTTTCCAAAGATTGTAATAAATCTATTATTAATATCGCATTAATATTGGTGAGCTGCTATCGTTGACACACTATACGCCGTCGGCTGCTTCTGCTTGGTCTCAAACTTGCTAAAAGTAAATTCTAGATTATAATTGAGGCATATCTCACCAGTTAGTAGACAAATGTGGGGTGGAGGGGGGGTGTCCCCTCCAAGGTGTCAAGTCTACGGGGTACTTTCTCCCGAAATGCAGACGGACCACTCCGGACACGGCGTGCAGGTTGGATCAAGAAATCTTTAGCAGGGCATGAGGTAAACAAACATAAACTATGGCGTGGAAAAAACACGAAACTGTGGCGTGAATCAGACAGCATAAACTATGGCTTGGAACAAACACAAAATCAATCAATCAATCAATCAATGTTTATTTATATAGCCCAAAACTGTGGCATGAAACAAACACGACTTACGTGGATACGGCATGAATCAAACAAACAGCATAAACTATGGCATTGCATGAAACAATGACGCCAGGCTGACTGACCAGCAATGGCAGGCTTAAATAATGCCTCTGATTAGTGCTCGGGTAGCAGGTGAGCGGCCGAACACTAATCAGAGACAGGTGAACATAATTAGCAACCATGGCAACCAAAACAAACTCAGGGAGGTGCACAAACAGGAACTAAAGGAGTCCGAATCTAACAGAAAACACAAAAACATGATCCGGACCACGGATCATGACACAAGGTTTCTCATTGTTATCCCACTGAGTTGAGTTTTTTCTTGCCCTGATGTGGGATCTGAGCCAAGGACGTCATTGTGGCTTGTGCAGCCCTTTGAGACAATCGTGATTTAGGGCTATATAAGTAAACATTGATTGATTGATTGATGGATGAACGGTCCAATCCAATCCTCCGTTGCTCAGAGTACAGAGAATTTCTGCTTCAGAGGCTACAAGTGCTTACTTGGAAGACTTTATTACCAACAGACGTATGCATCCTCTGTTCGGCTTCCCGTTGCCAGCTTGAGGAGAAAATAATAAAATACGACATTTCTATTTGAAATGGTTTCGGGGAGAGAAAACAAAGTATAATTAAATTCACTCCATAGTCGGACCTCAATAATGTTTCTCTTCCGATCCATTTTCCTGCTGCCAGACAGCCACCTGCAGACAGCAGACACTTGCAATTTGGCCCAAGTGTCAATATTACATTTTAGTCTTTGTTTACACTCTTAAGCGTGGGAGGAAGTCTGGGGTTGCCGGACAAAGACAAGGGCTAAGGATCGAACCCGGCGCTTTTTTGCCACGAGGAAACGATACTAACAACTGGACTGTGTTGTCGTACTTCTCAAGCAAGACTTAGACTTAGACTTCCTTTTTATTGTCATTCAAATGTGAACTTTACAGCACAGATAAGAACGACATTTTCATGGTAGTGCAGGATAAAAAAGCAATAAGGTGCATATATAAATAAATAAATAAATATATATATATATATATACATATATATATATATATATATATATATATATATATATATATATATATATATATATATATACATACATACACACTACCGTTCAAAAGTTTGGGGTCACATTGAAATGTCCTTATTTTTGAAAGAAAAGCACTGTACTTTTCAATGAAGATAACTTTAAACTAGTCTTAACTTTAAAGAAATACACTCTATACATTGCTAATGTGGTAAATGACTATTCTAGCTGCAAATGTCTGGTTTTTGGTGCAATATCTACATAGGTGTATAGAGGCCCATTTCCAGCAACTATCACTCCAGTGTTCTAATGGTACAATGTGTTTGCTCATTGGCTCAGAAGGCTAATTGATGATTAGAAAACCCTTGTGCAATCATGTTCACACATCCGAAAACAGTTTAGCTCGTTACAGAAGCTACAAAACTGACCTTCCTTTGAGCAGATTGAGTTTCTGGAGCATCACATTTGTGGGGTCAATTAAACGCTCAAAATGGCCAGAAAAAGAGAACTTTCATCTGAAACTCGACAGTCTATTCTTGTTCTTAGAAATGAAGGCTATTCCACAAAATTGTTTGGGTGACCCCAAACTTTTGAACGGTAGTGTATATATAATAAATAAATATATATAAATATATATAAATGAATAAATAGATTACTGTACAGATAAATATATTGCACGTTTTCACATGCGTCCACGTTTATGGATATATGTTATATTGTCTTTTTTATTCCATGAGTGCATGAAACTTCATTATTCAAAAATGTATATATAATGTAACCTGCTACAGGTTAAAAAAAACTGGAAATATTTGGGACATGTTAAAAAAACAAAAAAAACAATACAAAGACAAACAATATAACAATGCAGAGAAGTACAGATATCGAGACTAGCACTGTCAAATTATGTACTTTTTAATCAGATGAATCTGGATTAATTTTGATAAATCACAATTTATTACTCGCTTGCATAATGTCCTCATCTTCACACTGACTTATGCATTGGCCTGATCACTGACCGTGTAACAACCCGTACCACCTTACAGGTAACAATCCGCGGTCAAGGTAAAGTGATTATACAGCACATAATTAATGCGATTATTTTTGTGAAGTGAAGTGAATTATATTTATATAGCGCTTTTTCTCTAGTGACTCAAAGCGCTTTTACATAGTGAAACCCAATATCTAAGTTACATTTAAACCAGTGAGGGTGGCACTGGGAGCAGGTGGGTAAAGTGTCTTGCCCAAGGACACAACGGAAGTGACTAGGATGGCAGAAGCGGGGATCGAACCTCGAACCTCGAACCCTCAAGTTGTTGGCACGGCTTGCCCGGTATAACTTTGTGATTAATCACATGAGTTAACTTATTTTTGACAGGCCTCATAGAAACACATATTTCACAATGTAAACCATATAAAAACAACATTACATAATGATGAGGTTTCTCATATCCAAAAAGGAGTGGGAAGAAGTGGAATGTATTTACTCACACCACTTGTTCATAGATTACCTATCTCACTTGTGTGTCATTATCCTGTATACAATGAGTCATGTACTGGTCTTGCTACGATATGTTTTTAATAGGGCACGGCGATAAAACGATGCATCGTGGTAGACACTTTATCGTTATCAATAACAAAACGCGTTTGATATCGTCGGAAGAAACAAGGTTGGTTGCATGACCAAAAGCACTCGCCAACCGGGAAAGGCAAGAAGTGATCACTGATCAGTGGGTGTGACACGCTACCAGCCAATCAGGTACAGGTATTAAGTTTTGCTGTGCAATGGAGTGAGAGGAGAAAGTAAACATGAGTGCTGCAGAAAGCAAATTAATTGTCGATAAAACAGGAAATGTCGCCTCGACAGTTCGGCAGTTTTTTGTTGGTTTGTTTTTTTCCAAACGGACCATAGTCAGACCAAGGCGTTCTACCACCACCATCTTTGAACCCAGTTGGCACTAAACCTGAATACAATAGTTCTTCTCAGGTGTCTACATTTTGAATGAAATACGTTTATTTCGGTCATATAGTCAACCAACAACCATTTTGTGTGATCAGTTTAAGAGTACAGATTATGCATATTTAACAATCATACACATTAACACACAAAAAGGAAAGAAAAAGAATGACTGACAAAGGAATAGGCTTCCTTCACTGAAAATAAGATTACCTGGAACATCAACGTTAAAAAAAAATCAATGGGATGAAAGTAATTGCTACTATATTTTATAATTGTCAATTATTTCACCTTTCAAAGTTGTCTTAAACCTTAAGAACTACATGTCTTCAACTCATCACTGAGCTTGTTCCACCATTTAACTCCTAAAACTGAAATACATTTGTATTTTATATTCCTTCTTACTTTACCTATTTCAAGAATCATTATCCCCTGTAATTGATAGTTTTCTCTTCTTAATTTACATAACTTAATAATACAAGCTGGTAGGCTGTTGTTCTTTACTCGAAACATAAGTATATGTAGAACATATTTATATTATTTATATATTATATATATAATACATTATATTATTTATTATTATTACTGTCTATTGTGAGCGAACTGTGGTGCTGATTTTCCTCCAGGAATCAATAAAGTACTTTCTATTCTATTCTAATCTATAATTTCCATTGCTTTTAAAAACACAATATCTGAACATTTTAACACATTAGAACTTATGAATAATAGATTGGTAAGTTCATAGTAGTATGCTTTGTGTATTATTGTAATTACCCTTTTTTGAAGTTTAATTATTGGGTTATGTTTGTTTTATAAACATTTCCCCAAACTTCAACACAATATGTTAGATATGGAAAAATAAAAGAATGATACAACATATGTAGACATTTCTTATTCAGCATGTGTCTTACTTTATAAAGAATAGCAATGTAATTTTCGCCCTTTGCACTATTTTGTTAAACTTTATTAAGCATTCCTTACATATTGCTTATTTTTGCACCTTCATTTTAAGAACTGAGCTTTTAGAATTTGGTTTACATTGATTGTTTTCTATGCTTGTGTTGACATTTTACTTGTCCACCTTGATAGCGAGAAGAGATTATAATCACAAAAAGGTTACATGTTTATATTTAATATTTATTTGACCTGGTCCTTATTTTTGATAGGTCAAAAAGAAAAAAAAAAAGATAATTATCGATATCGACCGATATTAACCCTTGTGTGGTGTTCGGGTCTGTGGGACCTGTTTTCATTTTTTATTAAAATAACAATTATACAATTAATTGATTTTTCAAACTGAGGCTCACTGACTTTGGCTCATTTTCTGTGAAGAACATATATCAGAATACATATTTAATGACCACACACCATACACCCCCCTACACTTTACTATTACATATATAGGACCCGGGGATAATAGAAGTGTGGAAATTGATGTTCTGTGTACCACACATACACACACACACACACACACACACACACACACACACACACACACACACACACACACACACACACACACACACACACACACACACACACACACACACACACACACACACACACACCAGGCCTAGACAGGAGGAGGACATAGTGTAGGTACACAGAACAACAGAGGGTCAAATGTGCGAGAAAATGAGAGCAGACAGTGTTGACAAACAATGTTGCAACCTTGTGTGGGAACCGCAGGTGCAGAAACACAAAAGAAGAATCCCTGTGGGATGCAGAAACTGGCAGAGAAATGTTCCGTGCAACGTTCATACTGTTGTTACTCAGCCAGCGTTTGTGGGTCTGATGGACCCGTTGCATTTTGTGGCTTTTGATGCCTCACAATCAAACACTTTTATGTTAAAATACTGAACAGGTGTTTATTGGGATAAGGTAAACATCTGTTCAGTATTTTAACATAAAAGTGTTTGATAGTAAGGCATTAAAAGCCACAAAATGCAACAGGTCCATCAGACCCACGAACGCTGGCTGAGTAACAACAATATGAACATTACACAAGGGTTAAACACTTACATTGTGATACAGTGTTCATCCCTATAATCTCCATGTCAGCTATAAACACATTTTTCAGCACAAACATACACACAGTATGTTTACACATGTTCGCACATACATTAAACACACATATACTTAAATTATAACTCTCTTCCCATTAAGTAAATATTTTATTTTAATCATAACTACGGAAACAAGGAGAAGTGGTACGATTGAATAATCCCCGTCTCCTTTTCTGACATGTTGAATTGCGCCAGTGTAAACATGAATCATTTTGTGTTAAGATGACTGCTATAAAAAATAAAATAAAATAAAAAAATAAAAAGATGACTGCTATAATGCTTCAAACATATATTCAGTCATCACCGACCTCACTAGTAAACATATTGTGATATTAATACCACAAACTCACATCACAACATTACGCTTCAAAGGCCACCCTGCATGCATCTGATTTGAACTTAATAGCAGAAGCTATTTTAATTCTCCGTTTCATATCGGTGTAATTGCCACTCTACTCGACTGTTTGAGCACGACTCCGCTTATAGCGCAGTGACAAAAGGTGCACATGCCTTTCAAGAGCAGTTGGACCACCCGCTGTGCACGGCTGGGGTTTGTGGCGCCAGAAACCGCGTGCGGGTTTACGAAAGCGACGTGTGACGGTTGAGAAGAGTTCATGTTGCTTTGGCATGCAAGGACCAACGTGCCGCCACAAACATCTGGGACAAACACAAAGTCTTGTCATTAAGGGGCCCTATTATGCAAAACTAATTGTTCATACCTATTGGTACCCGTTTTTGTGTAGTTGGGATCTGCATAAGTGCTGAAAATTTGAACTCAATCCGTGGAGTATTTATAAAACATTATTTACGCCGGACAAGCTGTTTGGAATTTCCCCCAATTGTGACGTCGGCGTTCATATATGGTATGCATTTCTCCAAAGAGCTTTGCGCGAGTCCGCCATTGTAGTCAAGCTCATTATTTTTGCCTATCCTGGTTCGTACATGCACACGCATTTCTGATACAAAGTAGCATATAGTTCCAACTTATCACCAAATCACCAAAATGATGCCCGAGCGCGGCCACCGCCGCTGCTCACTGCTCCCCTCACCTCCCAGGGGGGTGAACATGGGGATGGGTCAAATGCAGAGGATAATTTCACCGCACCTCGTGTGTGTGTGACCCATCGTTGGGACTTTAACTTTGTCTGTTAGTAGACTCCAAATGGAAGCGCTAAAAACTACAACATGGATAACACTGTCAAAGTGGAGGCACGTAAATAAGAGTCGTTCCGAAAGTGGCTTGAAAAAAAACGATCTGTAAAACATAATTTATGCAATATTTTGACCTAAGAACAACCGTTAAATGTAATGTAGAACACAAGGAAGTGTTTTGAATGTATTTAAAAAAAAAATCATACTATGACCTCCTTTAAATTACCACTAGAGTGGAAAAACAAGTTGCCTCTATATTGAAGCTATTATCATATATATATGGTTTATGACACCAAAAGTATCAATCTCACGGAGATTACCAAACCATTTTGAGAGATAACAGGGACGCCAGTCGCGTGATCGCGTGACGCAGAGGAGGAACCACAGCTCCCTTCCCCATCAATAACAATGCTAATCAAGCAGACTTTGTGAGAGCCAACAACGATTACTTTGGGAAAAAATAAGATCCAGACCCTTACATTATTGAACCCCAACACAAGGAGGATGAGCAATACATTTTAGAAGCCGAGTGGTGGATGCAGCTTTATTGTGACACTATAGCATCAGTAGCATTACTAGGTGCTAAACATACAAGCTAACTATTTTAATCCAACTTTTTTTATTGGCATTTTCAAATACAGAAAAAAGTGCAAGTCGAAACAGTACAATTTTAATGTCAGAAAATTTAAGCTAACTATTTTAAACCATAATAAAACAAACTATTTCAAAATATGGGTGTTTCCATTACCACTTTCTTTTTTGCGATATTTAGTTTTCGTGCATATCTAGCGGGAATGGAAATGTTTCACGTGTCCACGTTTGGCTACCTGCAAGTAAACAAATACCGTATTTTCCGGACCATAGGGCGCACCGGATTATAAGGCGCACTGCAAATGAATGGTCTATTTTCGTTCTTTTTTTCATATACTGTATAAGGCACACCGGATTATAGGGCGCATTAAAGGAGTCATATTATAATTTTTTTTTTTCTAAATAGTAAACACTTCCTTTTGGTCTATATAACATGTAATGGTGGATCTTTGGTCAAAATGTTGCATAGATTATGTTTTACAGATCATCTGCAAGCCGCTTTCTGACAGTTGCTTCAGGATGCGCCGTTTTGTGGGCGGTCTTATTTACGTGGCTCACCTTCGGCAGCGTCTTCTCCCCGTCATCTTTCTTGTAGCGGTGTAGCGTGCAAGGACGGGAGTGGAAGAAGTGTCAAAAGATGGAGCTAACTGTTTTAATGACATTCAGAATGTACAGCCCTTACCTTTGGGCTGGTACCGAGGGCGACTGTGTTGACCAGTTTGACGCGTGAAAATAATAGAATGTCCAGTACTGTAGAACTGTGTTTGGATATGACAATCCGTTTATTCCAGCTATCTAACTTAAATCAAATGTAAATTCTATAACAAAGTATGCTGACCTTGATTGGCACATTATCACATCATTGTCACCACATGACACGATACGACATGACACGAACACGACCACGACCACGGTCGAAAACTGTTTGTCCTCCAATCGCCCTGCCCATGCTCACACCTGAACCCAATTTAAAGGAGGCTACCATGGTAACCACACCATGGCAACAGTCCCCTCCCTGTCAACACTTCCTGGTTCTTAACAGGAAGTGGGCGGAGCAATCTGCCGCAAAGGAAATTCATCATGCTGAACCCAACAATCAATTAGAGAAAATAAAATAAAAAACAATATAAACAAATAAGGAATTTTGGCTCCAACATCTATTCATACATTACTTGTATGAATAACGGAGCAGCATCTCCTCATCCGGAAACAACAACAAAGCCGGAAATGTGTCCCGTGAAAAACTGTCCGACCGGAACGCTCTAGTAACTAAAGTTCCCATACACGGTGTTGACAGTGCACTGCTTTTCCCTCCTGAGGTGGCGGATGGTGGGCCAGAATTGCTTAGAAGCCGTCTAGAAGTTGTTTTCCTTGGCTTCCGCAAACATCTCCCATGTCAGAGTTTTAGCCTTCGCGACCGTCAAACTTGGCCTGTTAGTGCCTGTCCACTGCCTGCGGAGTCCCATGAGCCAAAAGGACCTGATAGGACTCTTTCTTCAGCTTGACAGTATCCCTCATCTGGTGTCCACCAGAGGATTCTGGAATTACCGCTATGACAGGCACCGACCACCTTGTGGCCACAGCTCTGATCGGCCGCCTCGCAATAGGGGCACGTAACCTGGTCCACTCGAACTGAATGTCCAGCGCCTCCGTAGTGACATGTTCAAAGTTCTTCCGTAGGTGGTGACTTGAAACTCTCTCTGACAGGAGACTCTGCTAAACATTCCCAGCAGACCCTCAATGCATTTGGGCCTGCCAGGTCTGATCAGGTGGTGATCGGTGGGAAATTCCGCCTTTCTCTTCACTCTAGTGTCCAAAACATGAGGCCGCAAATCCGATGACACAACCACAAAGTTGATCATCGAACTGCGGACTAGGGTGTCCTGGTACCAAGTGCACATATGAACACCCTTATGTTTGAACATGGTGTTCGTTATGGATAATATGTAACAATCACAAAATGTTCTACTCAGAAAAAGTGAATACGTCCTACACGACCAACGCCATGCTAGTTTACAGTAAGCACAGGGGACGTTTACGACAGGCCGCAAGAAATGGAGCGCTCGATTTGCTCACCCACGACCACCTACAGCACACTACAGTATAGGGTTGTACGGTATACCGGTATTAGTATAGTACTGCGATACTAATGAATCATATTCGGTACTATACCGCCTCTGCAAGGTACAGGTCGGCTACACCTAACATCCACTGTAATGATACCAAGTACAGTAGCGTATCTAGTCGATACTACTATGACTACATCGATATTTTTTGGCATCACAACATCTTCTTTCGTTTTTTTTTTTAATTTATATGATGTTTATAAACTCAGGAAATACGTCCCTAGACACATGAAGACTTTGAATATGACCAATGTATGATCCTGTAACTACTTGGTATCGGATTGATACCCAAATTTGTGGTATCATCCAAAACTAATGTAAAGTATCAAACAACAGAGAATAAGTGATTATTACATTTTAACAGAAGTGTAGAGAGAACATGTTAAAAGAGAAAGTAAGCAGATATTAACAGTAAATGAACAAGTAGATTAATAATTCATTTTCTACCACTTGTCCTTAATGTTGACAAAATAATAGAATGGAAAATGACACAATATGGCCCTGTGATGAGATGGCGACTTGTCCAGGGTGTACCCCGCCTTCTGCCCGAATGCAGCTGAGATAGGCTCCAGCGACCCCCCGCCACCCCAAAAGGGACAAGCGGTAGAAAATGGATGGATGGACGGATGTTACTGCATATGTCAGCAGCTAAATTAGGAGCCTTTGTTTTGGTACCAACATATTGGTATCGGGACAACACTACTACAGTACAGGTAATCACACTTCATTTTTAAATTTTTTAATCAGAGCTATTTTTATTGTTATCGGATTTATTTGTATGACATCATCATTCGTCATATCGGCCAGATAATTATCGGTCCCATATCTATCTTGCACACAATGATTGGACAGACTACAAAATCGGGGCGCAGACAACTTTTTATACCTGAGCTCATGGTCAGACCAGGCAGACAGCGAGGGCGTGACAAATTATTGGTTCTCCACATACGTCTTATAAAAGCAGTCAACAGAACACGTGGCTGACAACTTGAATTATAGCCGACTATTACTCGAACTTGTGTAAGGAGACAGGCTATGTATCTCTCTTGACCATTTGTGTGTAGGTATGGGTATGGCCTTGACAGGTAGCTTAATGTCTCCACATGTGACCTTTGTACAGTATATCAAGTACAGCCATGATTTCAAGGAACCACTGCAACTATCCACAATCGATTTTTAAATGCACCGCCATTGAGACGTAGACAATTTAAAATCAATGGACAAACACCCAAATATTCATTATTTAAGTACAGTGGAACCTCGATTAACGAACACTTCTATTTGCGTCTTTTTCGGTTTCCGAACTTTTACATTGCGCCAAATACGCCTCTGTGTGCGGGGCTCTTCAGTTTGACGATTTTATCAGCAAAGGCGGGGTTTGTTCCACAGCAACTTTTTAATTGTGATGAGGGAAAAAAAATGCCAGAGCAGACCTTTACTACAGCGAAGCAGAGGGCACTACCGGGACACAATTCGATGAAGGATCGCCTCACACAGCCAGTTAGTGACTGCGTGAAGCCAATGCTCTTTAATCACTCTGAAACACAAATATTCCCAGACACAAGTTATAATGATGTTCCTGTTTTTTTTTTTTTGGTTCTAAAGCGCTTCAAAAATACTGTGCGCGTTGTAGGGTTGTACGGTATACCGGTATTGGTATAGTACCGCGATACTAATGAATCATATTCGGTACTATACCGCCTCTAAAAAGTACCGGTCGGTTTATGTTATGTTTAAAAACTCAGGAAATATGTCCCGGGACACATGAGGACTTTGAATATGACCAATGTATGATCCTGTAACTACTTGGTATCGGATCGATACCCAAATTTGTGGTATCATCCAAAACTAATGTAAAATATCAAACAACAGAAGAATAAGTGATAATTATTACCGCGATACTAATGAATCATATTCGGTACTATACCACCTCTAAAAAGTACCGATCGGTTTATGTTATGTTTAAAAACTCAGGAAATATGTCCCTGGACACAGTAGGACTTTGAATATGACCAATGTATGATCCTGTAACTACTTGGTATCGGATCGATACCCAAATTTGTGGTATCATCCAAAACTAATGTACAATATCAAACAACAGAAGAATAAGTGATAATTATTACCGCGATACTAATGAATCATATTCGGTACTATACCGCCTCTAAAAAGTACCGATCGGTTTATGTTATGTTTATAAACTCAGGAAATATGTCCCTGGACACAGTAGGACTTTGAATATGACCAATGTATGATCCTGTAACTACTTGGTATCGGATCGATACCCAAATTTGTGGTATCATCCAAAACTAATGTAAAATATCAAACAACAGAAGAATAAGTGATAATTACATTTTAACATATGTGCAGATAGAACATGTTAAAAGAGAAAGTAAGCAGATATTAACAGTAAATGAACAAGTAGATTAATAATTTGTTTTCTACCGCTTGTCCTTAATAATTTTGACAAAATAATAGAATGGAAAATGACACAATATGTTACTGCATATGTCAGCAGCTAAATTAAGAGCCTTTGTTTGCTTACTTACTACTAAAATACGAGTTGTCCAGTGAGAGAATGAGATATTTTTAAGTGTTCTTTTTAATCCATAGTCATGTTTAAAGCAGGTAGTATTTTCCTATGTAATGTGTCTTCTCTTGATCTCTGTGCTTGTATCTTATGTCCGCTAGTAAACTCTGTGTTTCACCTTGAAGGCGCTGGAATGCCTATTGGGCGTCTCTAAAGGCTTAGTTGGCCACATGCGTGGACAACACCTTTTAGCTCTTATTTCCAAAATAGTGTACACTACTGAATTGGGGTCTTATGGCCCTTATGTGGACACTTATACTGCCATATGGTGGTGTCAGAAGAATATAACATACCATAGAATTTGGAAAAAAAAGTGTAAAAATAAGAATTAGCATGTCAGATGACAAACATGATGTACAAGTTTGTTACTTATGGACTAAGTACATCATATCAAAAGATAATTCTTAGTTTTTATTCTAATTAGGGTCCAATAAGCCCAAATAGCAAAGAGAAATAAAAACAAGCATGTAAACAAACAGCTTGGGCCTTAAGAGGTAATGTACTCCCTTTTTGTGGAGGAGGCATTATCGGTTCAGAACAAACAAGCTGCATTTCTTTCTGGGCGGGAGAAGCTGCTTTTTGTACTAAATAAGCTGACTCTTTCCATTTGATTTTTAGACCGCTTCTTGATGCTGCTATTATCGCATTGTAAGGGCTGGTCTCCTAAAGCTTTAGTAAAACATGGTAATATTGCTATTCTGTCTTAGTGGTCCTTTTTACTGAACATATATGTCATCTGAAATAACTTGGGATTGACCAGTGTGTTTTATTCCCCGAAAGGAGGACTGGTCGGACGCAACACTAGTATGTCCACTATTTTATTTAGGGACACACTTTCAATAAGAAACATATGTTTAATGTACCGTAAGATTTTTTGTTAAAATAAAGCCAATAATGCAATTTTTTGTGGTCCCCTTTATTTAGAAAAGTATCGAAAAGTACCGAAAAGTATCGAAATACATTTTGGTACCGGTACCAAAATATTGGTATCGGGACAACAGTAGAGTGTTAAAATTTTAGCTTGCTGTAATGTCATGTTTGGATAAAAACTAGGTTTTGGAAGTATTGCCTCCTTGTTATGTTGGTTTGATATGTGTATATACAGCATATACTTAACTTTTTGGCTCAGGGGCTACATTGGCTTTTGAAATTTGACATGATGTATTTCATATATGTTGGAACGAAGAGTAGGGTTCTCAAACATGGGCTACTTTAATTATAATAAATCTATTTTCAACGATATATCATCAAAGAAACATAAACATAGTATTAAAGGGTTAACTCTTACATTCTATTTTAGTGGGAGGGGTGTTGTTGATCACCCATTTTTGCCAGTGCGTCGAAGTCTAGTATCAGTTTTGCTTAATTCTGTTTTAATATTTGGCGGGCCGGTAACATTATAGTGTATTCAAATTGTGCAGTTTTTGTTAAAATAAGGACTAGTCTTGAACCGATTATTCTTGTTTACATTGATTTTTATGGGGAAATCTGCTTCACCATACAAATTTTGCAGTTTGCCAACCGTGCTAAAGAACCAATTAAGTTTGTCTTTCCTGGCGGTAATTGAAGCCATGCCCTCTCCCATGGAAGGCAGAAACATCTACCAACACACCTGCAATGGAATATACTGCATCTTTTTAGTTGTTTTGGTCTCCTGTGCCTGTAATCGCTAGATTGGTCTAAAGACCTTTTAAAACACACCAAATAAAGATGCCGTGCAAATATGTCAAGTCAAGAGTAAAGGTAGTAAGTATTCAATTAATGTCAGAGCAGTGTGAAGAAAGGACTAACGGAAACTATGGCTAAAAAAACCGGACTGCTTTCACCTCCTCTAGTGTTTTTGTGAAATCACTTTCAAGGGCACGGAATTTCAGAAAATTTGATTTTCCAACACGGCCATCACGCAATAACGTCAACAACTTAAACCCACGGGTTATGTGAAGGTAAGACAAAGTGTTTTTTCGGGTTTTGTTTTTTTGTTTTCAGTCAACGTTATGTTGACTGAGATTGCTTTTTCATTTGAGCCTCAAGATCTGGTCGGAGGAAGTGTCGTCATGGAGATAGGACCCTACCTCCTGTTTGCACAACTCAACATCAACATATTGCATCTCTGTCCTGCGCAGGGGAGGAATTAATTATTCATTTATTTACTGAAAATGCCTCTTCTTTTTTTTTTTATGATTTTGTTTTGCTTTGATTCCGAATACCAGAATTTGCGTCGTCAAAGGACAGGGACACTCAGTTTTAGTACCTGATGCAACACATCTAGTCAAAGATTATCCATAGGACATGGTCTCTATGCTCTTTTTAAGGACAGACTGCACAAAAATACTAATCAAAGATCCTTTATAGGACATGGTCTCTATGTTCTTTTTAAGGACTGACTGCACAAAAATATTAATCAAAGATCCTCTATAAGATATGGTCTCTATGCTCTTTTTAAGGACAGACTGCACAAAAATACGCATGAAAGATTCTCTATAAGACATGGTCTCTATGCTCTTTTTAAGGACAGACTGCACAGAAATACTAATCAAAGATCCTTTATAGGACATGGTCTCTATGCTCTTTTTAAGGACCGACTGCACAAAAATGCTAGTCAAAGATCCTCTATAGGACATGGTGTCTATGCTCTTTTTAAGGACCGACTGCACAAAAATACTAATCAAAGGTCCTCTATAAGACATGGTCTCCATGCCTTTTTTAAGGACTGACTGCACAAAAATACTAATCAAAGATCCTCTATAAGACATGGTCTCTATGCTCTTTTTAAGGACCGACTGCACAAAAATGCTAGTCAAAGATCATCTATAGGACATGGTGTCTATGCTCTTTTTAAGGACCGACTGCACAAAAATACTAATCAAAGGTCCTCTATAAGACATGGTCTCTATGCCTTTTTTAAGGACAGACTGCACACAAATACGAATCAAAGATCCTCTATAAGACATGGTCTCTATGCTCTTTTTAAGGACAGACTGCACAAAAATACTAATCAAAGATCATCTATAAGACATGGTCTCTATGCTCTTTTTAAGGACAGACTGCACACAAATGCTAGTCAAAGATCCTCTATAGGACATGGTGTCTATGCTCTTTTTAAGGACCGACTGCACAAAAATACTAATCAAAGGTCCTCTATAAGACATGGTCTCCATGCCTTTTTTAAGGACTGACTGCACAAAAATACTAATCAAAGATCCTCTATAAGACATGGTCTCTATGCTCTTTTTAAGGACAGACTGCACAAAAATACTAATCAAAGATCCTTTATAGGACATGGTCTCTATGCTCTTTTTAAGGACCTACTGCACAAAAATACTAATCAGAGATCCTCTATAAGACATGGTCGCTATGCTCTTTTTAAGGACCTACTGCACAAAAATACTAATCAAAGATCCTCTATAAGACATGGTCTCTATGCCTTTTTTAAGGACTGACTGCACAAAAATACTAATCAAAGATCCTCTATAAGACATGGTCTCTATGCTCTTTTTAAGGACAGACTGCACAAAAATACTAATCAAAGATCCTTTATAGGACATGGTCTCTATACCTTTTTTAAGGACGGACTGCACACAAATATTAATCAAAGATCCTCTATAAGACATGGTCTCTATGCTCTTTTTAAGGACTGACTGCACAAAAATACTAATCAAAGATCCTCTATAAGACATGGTCTCTATGCTCTTTTTAAGGACAGACTGCACAAAAATACTAATCAAAGATCCTTTATAGGACATGGTCTCTATGCTCTTTTTCAGGACTGACTGCACAAAAATACTAATCAAAGATCCTTTATAGGACATGGTCTCTATGCTCTTTTTAAGGACTGACTGCACAAAAATACTAATCAAAGATCCTCTATAAGACATGGTCTCTATGCTCTATTTAAGGACCGACTGCACACAAATGCTAGTCAAAGATCCTCTATAGAACATGGTCTCTATGCTCTATTTAAGGACCGACTGCACACAAATGCTAGTCAAAGATCCTCTATAAGACATGGTCTCTATGCTCTTTTTAAGGACCTACTGCACAAAAATACTAATCAAAGATCCTCTATAAGACATGGTCTCTATGCCTTTTTTAAGGACTGACTGCACAAAAATACTAATCAAAGATCCTCTATAAGACATGGTCTCTATGCTCTTTTTAAGGACAGACTGCACAAAAATACTAATCAAAGATAATCTATAAGACACAGTTTCCATGCCTTTTTTAAGTACCGACTGCACAAAAAGACGAATCAAAGATCCTCTATAAGACATGGTCTCTATGCTCTTTTTAAGGACCGACTGCACAAAAATGCTAGTCAAAGATCCTCTATAAGACATGGTCTCTATGCTCTTTTTAAGGACCGACTGCACAAAAATACTAATCAAAGATCCTCTATAAGACATGGTCTCCATGCCTTTTTTAAGGACTGACTGCACAAAAATACGAATCAAAGATCCTGTATAAGATGGTCTCTATGCCTTTTTTAAGGTCAGACTGCACAAAAATACTAATCAACGATCCTCTATAAGACATGGTTTCTATGCTCTTTTTAAGGACAGACTGCACAAAAATACTAATCAAAGATAATCTATAAGACACAGTTTCCATGCCTTTTTTAAGTACCGACTGCACAAAAAGACGAATCAAAGATCCTCTATAAGACATGGTCTCTATGCCTTTTTTAAGGACCGACTGCACAAAAATACTAATCATAGATCCTCTATAAGACATGGTCTCTATTCTCTTTTTAAGGAGAGACTGCACAAAAATACTAATCCTAGATCCTCTATAAGACATGGTCTCTATGCTCTTTTTAAGGAGAGACTGCACAAAAATACTAATCAAAGATCCTCTATAAGACATGGTCTCCATGCCTTTTTTAAGGACTGACTGCACAAACATACGAATCAAAGATCCTCTATAAGACATGGTCTCTATGCCTTTTTTAAGGACTGACTGTACAAAAATACTAATCAAAGTTGCTTTATAGGACATGGTCTCTATGGTCTTTTTAAGGACCGACTGCACAAAAATGCTAGTCAAAGATCCTCTATAAGACATGGTCTCTATGCTCTTTTTAAAAAGCGACTGCACAAAAATACTAATCAAAGGTCCTCTATAAGACATGGTCTCTATGCTCTTTTTAAGGACTGACTGCACAAAAATACTAATCAAAGATCCTCTATAGGACATGGTCTCTATGCTCTTTTTAAGGACAGACTGCACAAAAATACTAATCAAAGATCCTTTATAGGACATGGTCTCTATGCTCTTTTTAAGGACTGACTGCACAAAAATACTAATCAAAGATCCTTTATAGGACATGGTCTCTATGCTCTTTTTAAGGACAGACTGCACAAAAATACTAATCAAAGATAATCTATAAGACACAGTTTCCATGCCTTTTTTAAGTACCGACTGCACAAAAAGACGAATCAAAGATCCTCTATAAGACATGGTCTCTATGCCTTTTTTAAGGACCGACTGCACAAAAATACTAATCATAGATCCTCTATAAGACATGGTCTCTATGCTCTTTTTAAGGAGAGACTGCACAAAAATACTAATCATAGATCCTCTATAAGACATGGTCTCTATGCTCTTTTTAAGGAGAGACTGCACAAAAATACTAATCAAAGATCCTCTATAAGACATGGTCTCCATGCCTTTTTTAAGGACTGACTGCACAACAATACGAATCAAAGATCCTCTATAAGACATGGTCTCTATGCCTTTTTTAAGGACTGACTGCCCAAAAATACTAATCAAAGTTGCTTTATAGGACATGGTCTCTATGCTCTTTTTAAGGACCGACTGCACAAAAATACTAATCAAAGGTCCTCTATAAGACATGGTCTCCATGCCTTTTTTAAGGACTGACTGCACAAAAATACTAATCAAAGATCCTCTATAAGACATGGTCTCTATGCTCTTTTTAAGGACAGACTGCACAAAAATGCTAGTCAAAGATCCTCTATAGGATATGGTGTCTATGCTCTTTTTAAGGACAGACTGCACAAAAATACTAATCAAAGATCCTTTATAGGACATGGTCTCTATGCTCTTTTTAAGGACTGACTGCACAAACATACTAATCAAAGATCCTCTATAAGACATGGTCTCTATGCTCTTTTTAAGGACTGACTGCACAAAAATACTAATCAAAGATCCTTTATAGGACATGGTCTCTATGCTCTTTTTAAGGACTGACTGCACAAAAATACTAATCAAAAATCCTCTATAAGACATGGTCTCTATGTTCTTTTTAAGGACCTGCTGCACAAAAATGCTAGTCAAAGATCCTCTATAGGACATGGTCTCTATGCTCTTTTTAAGGACCGACTGCACAAAAATACTAATCAAAGATCCTCTATAAGACATGGTCTCGATGCTCTTTTTAAGGACCTGCTGCACAAAAATGTTAGTCAAAGATCCTCTATAGGACATGGTCTCTATGCTCTTTTTAAGGATCGACTGCACAAAAATACTAATCAAAGATCCTCTATAAGACATGGTCTCTATGCTCTTAAGGACCTGCTGCACAAAAATGCTACTCAAAGATCCTCTATAAGACATGGTCTCTATGCTCTTTTTAAGGATCGACTGCACAAAAATACTAATCAAAGATCCTCTATAAGACATGGTCTCTATGCTCTTAAGGACCTGCTGCACAAAAATGCTACTCAAAGATCCTCTATAGGACATGGTCTCTATGCTCTTTTTAAGGATCGACTGCACAAAAATACTAATCAAAGATCCTCTATAAGACATGGTCTCTATGCTCTTAAGGACCTGCTGCACAAAAATGCTACTCAAAGATCCTCTATAAGACATGGTCTCTATGCCTTTTATAAGGACTGACTGCACAAAAAAACTAATTTAAAGATCCTCTATAAGACATGGTCTCCATGCCTTTTTTGAGGACTGACTGCACAAAAATACTAATCAAAGATCCTCTATAAGACATGGTCTCTATGCTCTTTTTAAATACAGACTGCACAAAAATACTAATCAAATATCATCTAATAGACATGGTCTCTATGCTCTATTTAAGGACCGACTGCACACAAATGCTAGTCAAAGATCATCTATGAGACATGGTCACTATGCTCTTTTTAAGGACCTGCTGCACAAAAATGCTAGTCAAAGATCCTCTATAAGACATGGTCTCTATGCTCTTTTTAAGGACCGACTGCACAAAAATGCTAGTCAAAGATCCTCTATAAGACATGGTCTCTATGCTCTTTTTAAGGACCGACTGCACAAAAATACTAATCAAAGATCCTCTATAAGACATGGTCTCCATGCCTTTTTTAAGGACTGACTGCACAAAAATACGAATCAAAGATCCTGTATAAGATGGTCTCTATGCCTTTTTTAAGGTCAGACTGCACAAAAATACTAATCAACGATCCTCTATAAGACATGGTTTCTATGCTCTTTTTAAGGACCGACTGCACAAAAATACTAATCAAAGATCCTCTATAAGACATGGTCTCCATGCCTTTTTTAAGGACTGACTGCACAAAAATACGAATCAAAGATCCTGTAGGGACGGCATGGCGTAGTGGGTAGAGCGCCCGTGTCAGCAACCTGAGGGTTGCAGGTTCGCTCCCCGCCTCTTACCATGCCGTTGTGTCCTTGGGCAGGACACTTCACCCTTGCCCCCGGTGCTGCTCACACCGGTGAATGAATGTTGAATGAATGACAGGTGGTGGTCGGAGGGGCCGTAGGCGCAAATTGGCAGCCACGCTTCCGTCAGTCTACCCCAGGGCAGCTGGGGCTATGAAAGTAGTTTACCACCACCAGGTGTGAATGAATGATGGGTTTTTAACATGTAAAGCGACTTTGGGTACTTAGAAAAGCGCTATATAAATCCCAGGTATTATTATTATTATTATTATGGTCTCTATGCTCTTTTTAAGGACCGACTGCACAAAAATACTAATCAAAGATCCTCTATAAGACATGGTCTCTATGCTCTTTTTAAGGACCTACTGCACAAAAATACTAATCAAAGATCCTGTATAAGATGGTCTCTATGCCTTTTTTAAGGTCAGACTGCACAAAAATACTAATCAACGATCCTCTATAAGACATGGTTTCTATGCTCTTTTTAAGGACAGACTGCACAAAAATACGAATCAAAGATCCTCTATAAGACATGGTCTCTATGCTCTTTTTAAGGACCTACTGCACAAAAATACTAATCAAAGATCCTGTATAAGATGGTCTCTATGCCTTTTTTAAGGTCAGACTGCACAAAAATACTAATCAACGATCCTCTATAAGACATGGTTTCTATGCTCTTTTTAAGGACAGACTGCACAAAAATACTAATTAAAGATCCTCTATAAGACATGGTCTCCATGCCTTTTTTAAAGACCGACTGCACAAAAATACGAATCAAAGACCCTCTATAAGACATGGTCTCTATGCCTTTTTTAAGGACTGACTGCACAAAAATACTAATCAAAGATCCTCTATAAGACATGGTCTCTATGCTCTTTTTAAATACAGACTGCACAAAAATACTAATCAAAGATCATCAAATAGACATGGTCTCTATGCTCTATTTAAGGACCGACTGCACACAAATGCTAGTCAAAGATCCTCTAAGACATGGTCTCTATGCTCTTTTTAAGGACCTACTGCACAAAAATACTAATCAAAGATCATCTATAAGACATGGTCACTATGCTCTTTTTAAGGACCTGCTGCACAAAAATGCTAGTCAAAGATCCTCTATAGGACATGGTCTCTATGCTCTTTTTTAAGGACCTCCTGCACAAAAAAGCTAGCCAAAGATCCTCTATAAGACATGACGAACTTTGAATGCTCCAGGATACCAAAATATTTTGGACAATTCCATGCTCCCAACCTTGTGGGAACAGTTTGGAGCGGGCCCCTTCCTCTTCCAACATGACTGTGCACCAGTGCACAAAGCAAGGTCCATAAAGACATGGATGACAGAGTCTGGTGTGGATGAACTTGACTGGCCTGCACAGAGTCCTGACCTGAACCCGATAGAACACCTTTGGGATGAATTAGAACGGAAACGGAGAGCCAGGTCTTCTCGACCAACATCAGTGTGTGACCTCACCAATGGTGGAAAATTCCTATAAACACACTCCGCAACCTTGTGGACAGCCTTCCCAGAAGAGTTGAAGCTGTAATAGCTGCAAAAGGTCATATTGAACCCTATGGGTTAGGAATGGGATGGCACTTCAAGTTCATGTGTGAGTCAAGGCAGGTGGCCAAATACTTTTGGCAATATAGTGTATCAACAGATCTGAAGTTGATCTAGAGATTTAAGTATTTAATAAAAAATAAGATACAAATAAAAATACTTATTTTTAAAATTTTTATAACTCAGATTCTCCTGAGGCCTCTGAACAAAACTTGGGGGGAGCCCTAAAGATAAAAAAAATAAATCTATATATTGTATTGGTTTTGCGAATGAAAAATATCAAAATGGTTGGATTTTTCAGTGCCGCCCTCAATGGCAAAAGTTTGGACACCCCTGCTGTATAGAACAGGACATATCTGTTGTTTTTAAAGACCTATTGCACACATGCCAGTCAAAGATCCTCTACTTAAGAGGATCATGTAATATGAATAGCATTTCTCCAAGAGCGTGGCATTAAAGATCAGGTCAGCGTGTTGACGCTGCTGCTTTCTCTATGAAGACACAGAAGGCTGGACGTCAGATGGCCCCCACGGGGGTGAGCAGAGAGAAAACACCAGCAACATCCAGCCTTTGTTCCACTCAGATACCGAGCTTTTCCCACTGGAGCCGCTGGCTCATCATCCTCGGGGTTTGAAGGGGATCTCAGGCTTTAAGGGTGAAAAGGACAAAGGATGGGGGTGGTCATGTGTCACACCAGCAAACAATTGTGAGTAGTAAAATAACTGTGTCTTGCCTATCGTCAAGCACGATAGTAGTAGTGCGCATGAGTGCTGTCGACGCTGGGGAGCTGTGGTCCAGAAAGGAGAAACGTGAAATGCAACACATTGCTGAGACATTGTGGGTAGAGCATGGCCTCCGACCTTGGCATGGTAGTTTTAGTCCCAACAAGTTACAAACTGTGCAGTTCTGGTGAAAGTCTAGCCCAAGCGGATTAAGGCAGTGCCAGATATTGATCTTCAATCTAAATGTTCACACTTTGAACACAATTTGAACATTTAAAGGTTATATATTACATGTATTGCTAGATATTTAGATGCAACTAAATGTGTATCAGATATGTTCAGTAGATTGTAAATCTATATGGTTGTACAGACTACTCTAATGTGTATATATACATACATACATACATACAGTATATACACATATAAATACATATATATGTGTATACAATATCTATACCGTATATACATATACAAAAATATATATAATATGGACATATATATATACATATATAAATACACACATTATATATATATATATATATATATATATATATATATATATATATATATATATATATATATATATATATATATATATATATATATCCATCCATTTTCTACCGCTTGTCCCTTTTGGGGTCGCGGGGGGTCGCAGGAGCCTATCTCAGCTACAATATATATATATATATACCTAAATATATACACATACATATATACAA
>NC_084758.1:21418753-21451253 GCF_033978785.1 Entelurus aequoreus
ATATATATATACATACATACATACATACATATATATATATATATACATATATACATACACACATATATATATATATATATATATATATATACATACATATATATATATATACATAAAATATATACATATATACATACACTACCGTTCAAAAGTTTGGGGTCACATTGAAATGTCCTTATTTTTGAAGGAAAAGCACTGTACTTTTCAATGAAGATAACTTTAAACTAGTCTTAACTTTAAAGAAATACACTCTATACATTGCTAATGTGGTAAATGACTATTCTAGCTGCAAATGTCTGGTTTTTGGTGCAATATCTACATAGGTGTATAGAGGCCCATTTCCAGCAACTATCACTCCAGTGTTCTAATGGTACAATGTGTTTGCTCATTGGCTCAGAAGGCTAATTGATGATTAGAAAACCCTTGTGCAATCATGTTCACACATCTGAAAACAGTTTAGCTCGTTACAGAAGCTACAAAACTGACCTTCCTTTGAGCAGATTGAGTTTCTGGAGCATCACATTTGTGGGGTCAATTAAACGCTCAAAATGGCCAGAAAAAGAGAACTTTCATCTGAAACTCGACAGTCTATTCTTGTTCTTAGAAATGAAGGCTATTCCACAAAATTGTTTGGGTGACCCCAAACTTTTGAACGGTAGTTTATACATATACATATATACATATGTATACATATATACACATACGTATACTTTATTTTTATTCGTTTTAATTTAACCTGTATATACAGTTTACATAAATTCAACTTGCATCAATAATCGTTTCATAATAAAATCGCAAGTTGCCCAAAGTTTTCTTCTAACAATCCTGGTTGCGTACAACATGTAGTCTATTACAGAGCGATGTGCTATCTTTTGTATTTAACTTTAGTTGACTAGGAAACGACTCAATGTAGACATGTGGTGAGAGAAGATTCATGAAGAAGCTGAGACAAATGACAGGCGACATATTTCAATGGCTGTGATGTGCTGCAGGGGCCACAGGCATCCTCGCCTTATACTTCTTGAGCCGAGTTCAAGGTTAGCGCTTATTCATTACAGCCATAACACATCCTCACATGTGCACACTCTCAGGTCAAGTCCATTTCCTTCCACGCAGCCCATACCACAAATCACAAAATTTGCCTGGAGGCGGCTTTGCAAGCTGAACAGCTTGACATCCAACCAAACAAGCACAACACCCCGATTCCAATAAAGGTTTTAAAAAAAGTGTTACATAACGCGGAAAATTGCACATTCATCCACACCGAGAGTCTTGTCCACGGTGGACTCGGTTACACCTCGCTGGAATTACACAAGCCAATGAAAGAAAGCGCAGTAAAAAATCTTTATCGTTTGTCATGTTGGCCTCTAGAAGGAGTTACATTTTGTACAACGTAGTTTGTACAACATCCCTTGAGAGATTGAGTTTGACACTTTAATAGCGAAGTATTGGTTCTAGTTTAGCTCGGATTTAGTACTGAAGCCAGTTTGGTGACCTAGCATGACGTTACTGTGATTGACATGCCCCGCTCCTTAATGTTACTTTGTTGTATGTGATATACAATATATTGCCAAAAGTATTTGGCCACCTGCCTTGACTCACCTATGAACTTGAAGTGCCATTCATTCCTAACCCATAGGGTTCAATATGATGTGGGTCCACCTTTTGCAGCTATCACAGCTTCAACTCTTCTGGGAAGGCTGTCCACAAGGTTGCGGAGTGTGTTTATAGGAATTTTCCACCAAAAGCGCAAAGATGAGGTCCAGGTTGGCCGAGAAGGCCTGGCTCTCAGTCTCCGGTCTAATTCATCCCAAAGGTGTTCTATCGGGTTCAAGTCAGGACTCTGCGCAGGCCAGTCAAGTTCATCCACACCAGACTCTGTCATCTATGTCTTTATGGACCTTGATGTGTGCACTGGTGCACAGTCATGTTGGAACTGTTCCCACAAGGTTGGGAGCATGGAATTGTCCAAAATGTTTTGGTATCCTGGAGCATGTAAAGTTCCTTTCACTGTAACTAAGGAGCCAAGCCCAACTCAGGGAAAAAAAACCCACACCATAATTCCTCCTCCACCAAATTTCACACTCGGCACAATGCAGTCCGAAATGTAGCGTTCTCCTGACAACCTTTAAACCCGGACTCGTCCATCAGATTGCCAGATGGAATCGCGTGATTCATCACTCCAGAGAACGCGTCTCTACTGCTCTAGAGTTCAGTGGCGACATGCTTTACACCACTGGACTTGGTGATGTATGGCTTGGATGCAGCTGCTAGGGCATGGAAACCCATTTCATGAAGCTCTCTGCGTACTGTACGTGGGCTAATTGGAAGGTTTGGAGCTCTGTAGCAACTGACTGTGCAGAAAGTCTTTGCACTATGCGCTTCAACATCCGCTGACCCCTCTCTGTCAGTTTATGTGGCCTACCACTTTGTGGCTGAGTTGCTGTTGTTCCCAAATTCTCCCATTTTCTTATGATAAAGCCGACAGTTGACTTTGGAATATTTAGGAGCGAGGAAATTCCACGACTGGATTTGTCGCACAGGTGGCATCCTATGACAGTTCCACGCTGGAAATCACTGAGAGCGGCCCATTCTTTCACAAATGTTTGTAGAAACAGTCTCCATGCCTAAGTGCTTGATTTTATACACCTGTGGCCGGGCCAAGTGATTAGGACACCTGATTCTGATCATTTGGATGGGTGGCCAAATACTTTTGGCAATATAGTGTGTGTTATATTGGACAAGTGCAGTTGAATTAATTCATTGGTTCTACAATCAAGCTCGTAATTCAAAACCCCAATGAAATGAACGGCTTACCAGGGCTTACACTGCATCCAGAAAGTATTTTTAGCACTTCACTTTTACCACTTGGGAAAAGTTTAAAAAAATATATATATATATATATTTTGAAAATGTATTACAAATAAAAAAATAAAAAATCACAAGTATTTAGAACATTTTCTCAATACTTTGTTGATGCAAAGGAAGCAATTACAGCCTTAAGTCTTTTTGAATACGATGCCACAAGCTTGGCACACCTATCTTTGAGCAAGTTGTGTCCATTCCTCTTTGCAGCACCTCTCAAACTGCATCATGTTGGATGGGAAGCATTGGTTTTTTATCCAAGATGTTTCTGTACATTGCTGCATTCATTTGTCTTTCTATCCTGACTGCTGAAAACCATCCCGCCTATTCACTGTCGGGATGGTGTTGGCCTGGTGATGAGCGGTGCCTGCTTTCCTCCAAACATGAAGCCTGGCATTCACGCCAAAGACTTCCATCTTTGTCTCATCAGACCAGAGAATTTAGTTTTTCATTGGTGCGGGAGTCTTTTAGGTGCATTTTGGCAAACTTTTTACGAGTAAATGGCTTATGTCTGGCCACTCTGCCATACAGGCCTGATTGGTGGTTTGCTGCAGAGATGGTTCTCTTAGTTGGGTAGCTCTGACAGAGCGGCCATCGGGTTGTTGGTCACCTCACTGACTAGACTAAGACGAATGCAGCAATGTACAGAGACATCCGGGGTGAAAACCAACGCTTCCCATAAACCGGGGGTCGGCAACCCGCGGCTCTAGAGCCGCATGCGGCTCTTTAGCGCCGCCCTATTGGCTCTCTGGAGATTTTTCAAAAATGTATGAAGAATGGAAAAAGATGAGGGGGAAAAAAAATCGATTTTTTTGTTTTAGTATGGTTTCTGTAGGAGGACAAACATGACACAAACCTCCGTAATTGTTATAAATCACACTGTTTGTATTAAATATGCTTCACTGATTCAAGTATTTGGCGAGCGCCGTTTTGTCCTACTTATTTTGGCGGTCCTTGAACTCACCGTATAGTCTGTTTACATGCATAACTTTCTCCGACTTTCTAGGACGTGTTTTATGCCACCTCTTTTTCTGTCTCATTTTGTCCACCACACTTTTAACGTTGTACATGAGTGCACAAAGGTGAGTTTTGTTGATGTTATTGACTTGTGTGAAGTTCTAATCAGACATATTTGGTCACTGCATGACTGCAAGCTAATCGACGCTAACATGCTATTTAGGCTAGCTATATGTACATATTGCATCATTATGCCTAATTTGTAGCTATATTTGAGCTAATTTAGTTTCCTTTAAGTCCTCTTAATTAAATTTATATCTCATGACACATGTAATATGGCTTTTAATTTTTTGCGGCTCCAGACAGATTTGTTTTTGTTTTTTTTGGTCCAATATGGCTCTTTCAACATTTTGGGTTGCCGACCCCTGCCATAAACCATAATGGTCATGGCTGTCTTGAGTTTCCAATCATTTCTACAACTCTTATTTTTTTGTGATAGAGTGATTGGAGCACATACTTGTTGGTCACAAAAAACATTCATGAAGTTTGGTTATTTTATGAATTTATTATGGGTCTACTGAAAATGTGAGCAAATCTGCTGGGTCAAAAGTATACACAAAGCTATGTTAATATTTGGTTACATGTCCCTTGGCAAGTTTCACTGCAATAAGGCACTTTTGGTAGCCATCCACAAGCTTCTGACATCACATGGACAAAGATAAGACCTTCTGGAGGAAAGTTCTGTGGTCAGATGAAACAAAAATTGAGCTGTTTGGCCTCAATACCCAGCAATATGTTTGGAGGAGAAAAGGTGAGGCCTTTAATCCCAGGAACACCATACCTACCGTCAATCATGATGGTGGTAGTATTATGCTCCGGGCCTGTATTGCTGCCAATGGAACTGGTGCTTTAAATGGGACGATGAAAAAGGAGGATTACCTCCAAATTCTTCAGGACAACGTAAAATCATCAGCTCGGAGGTTGGGTCTTGGGCGCAGTTGGGTGTTCCAACAGGACAATGACCCCAAACACACGTCAAAAGTGGTAAAGGAATGGCTAAATCAGGCTAGAATTAAGGTTTTAGAATGGCCTTCCCAAAGTCCTGACTTAAACGTGTGGACAATGCTGAAGAAACAAGTCCATATCAGAAAACCAACAAATTTAGCTGAACTGCACCAATTTTGTCAAGAGGAGTGGTCAAAAATTCAACCATAAGCTTGTGGATGGCTACCAAAAGTGCCTTATTGCAGTGAAACTTGCCAAGGGACATGTAAGCAAATATTAACATTGCTGTATGTATACTTTTGACCCAGCAGATTTGCTCACATTTTCAGTAGACCCATAATAAATTCATTCAAAAACTTCATGCATGTTTTTTGTGACCAACAAGTATGTGCTCCAATCACTCTATCACAAAAAAATAAGAGTTGTAGAAAGTATTGGAAACTCAAGACAGCCATGACATTATGTTCTTTACAAGTGTATGTAAACTTTTGATCGCGACTGTACATGTGTTTTTTAGGCAAAAATGTTAAAAAATAAAATTTAAAAATTAATCTTTTCACATTGTCATTATAGGGTATTGTTTGTAGAATTTTGAGGACAAAAAATGAATTCTTTTCATTTTGGAATAAGGCTGTAACTTCAAAAAAATGTGGACAAATTCAAGCGCTATGAATACTTTGCAGATCAATTCCAGCATTGAGACTAGATTTATGTTCCAATACACTTTTATACGACCATAGTCTGAGCATGTGGAACGTATGACGGACACGTTCCTGCATGCACAGAATCGGGACTCGGAACAAACAACAAAAGTGCCTGGAGGCTGTTTGGTCTGAAGAGTAAGTGGACCTTTCAAAGGATAACTACCAGCAAATGGAGATGCTTCCAATGTTAAATACTTGATGATGGGTATTTCATGGAAATTCATACTAAGAAAAGTCACATAACTGACATCCACCAAGGCCAACAGCCCTCACTCAGCGTCATTCTGCCTTGTTATTCATCAAACTCAATCGTCGTGGAGAGACGGTTTAGCGATAAAAGACGACAGCCTTCCGTCGAGTACCGCACAGGAGGCTGCCACGCGGTCTATCAGCCGTTTGCAATAATTGATGTTCAAGTGGCCGCTGCGACCCTGCTCAGAGTTTTAAAATGGCGACACGCCGGGCGACAAGATCATCGCCGGCGCCGTTTGAAAGTCACCCGCCGTGCCGGGATTCGGCAGTGTGCGCCTCCGCGTTTTGCAAAGCGATACAAAAATAACGTGAAAATCTAATCTGTTCTGAAGTCACATTGGAGACTAATGAATGCGGCATAATCAAATATCCATGGTTGTGTGTTTATTGAGGAGAATAAATCAGAGCAATAACACCAGCAAACAATTACAGTGGCGGTCCTAACGAGAGCCTTGCCAAAGGAAAGCTCCCGAATTGAACATTAGAGTCATTTTTTTTCCCAAATGACAAGAGAAACAAACCTTAGATAGTACAAAACCAAAAAAACAGTGAAGTTGGCATGTCGTGTAAATTGTAAATAAAAACAATACAATGATTTGCAAATTCTTTTCAACTTATATTCAATTGAATAGACTGCAAAGACAAGATATTTAATGTTCAAACTGAGAAACTTTTTTTTTTTTGTGCAAATAATCATGAACTTAGAATTTAATGGCAGCAACACGTTGCAAAAAAGTTGGCACAGGGGCATTTTTACCACTGTGTTACATGGCCTTTCCTTTTAACAACACTCAGTAAACGTTTGGGAACTGAGGAGACCAATTTTTGAAGCTTTTAAGGTGGAATTATTTCCGATTCTTGCTTGATGTACAGCTTAAGTTGTTCAACAGTCCGGGGGTCTCCGCTGTGGTATTTTACGCTTCATATTGTGCAACACATTTTCAATGGGAGACAGGTCTGGACTACAGGCAGGCCAGTCTAGTACCCGCACTCTTTTACTATAAGGCCACGTTGTTGTAACAGGTGGCTTGGCATTGTCTTGATGAAATAAGCAGGGGCGTCCATGATAACATTGATTGGATGGCAACATATGTTGCTCCAAAACCTGTATATACCTTTCAGCATTAATGGCGCCTTCACAGATGTGTAAGTTACCCATGTCTTGGGCACTAATACACTCCCATTCCATCACTGATGCTGGCTTTTGAACTTTTTACACCTATAACAGTCCGGATGGTTCTTTTCCTCTTTGGTCCGGAGAACACGACGTCCACAGTTCCCAAAAACAATTTGAAATGTGGACTCGTCAGACCACAGAACACTTTTACACTTTGCATCAGTCCATCTTGGATGAGCTCGGGCCCAGCGAAGCCGGCGGCGTTTCTGGGTGTTGTTGATAAATGGCTTTCGCTTTACAAAGTAGAGTTTTAACTTGCACTTACAGATGTAGCGACAAACTGTAGTTACTCACAGTGGTTTTCTGAAGTGTTCCTGAGGCCATGTGGTGATACCCTTTACACACTGGTGTCGCTTTTTGATGCAGTACCGCCTGAGGGATCCAAGGTCACGGGCATTCAATGTTACGTGCAGGGATTTCTCCAGATTATCTGAACATTTAGATGATATTACGGATCGTAGATGAAATCCGTAAATTACTTGCAATAGCTCATTGAGAAATGTTGTTCTTAAACTGTTCAACAATTTGCTCACGCATTTGTTCACAAAGTGGTGACCCTCGCCCCATCCTTGTTTGTGAGTGACTGAGCATTTCATGGAAGCTGCTTTTATACCCAATCATGGCACCCACCTGTTCCCAATTAGCCTGTTCACCTGTGGGATGTTCCAAATAAGTGTTTGATGAGCATTCCTCAACTTTCTCAGTCTTTTATGCCACTTGTGCCAGCTTTTTTGAAACATGTTGCAAGCATCAAATTCTACATGAGCTAATATTTGAAAAATATAAAGTTTTCCAGTTTGAACATTCAATATCTTGTCTTTGCAGTTTATTCAATTGAATATAATTTGATTTGCAAATCATAGTGTTCTGTTTTTATTTACCATTTACACAACGTGTCAACTTCGCTGGTTTTGGGTTTTGTAATAGTTGCAGCACACTCACCCACCAATATGCAGCAGTGATATTCAACTACACCCTTTTGGGGCCCAATTTGCAGATTCTCCCTTCAATATTATTCTTATTTCATATTTTCCTCAAATTTAGCATCAACCAGCAGTGGACATTTGATTTTTGTCTATTTTGTGTGGTGTCAATTCCGGGTTGGGTTAAGCCCCCCGGCCGCCATTTGAATAGCTATGATATAGAGGAATACCAAAGACTACATTAAAACCAACACAGTCCTTAAAAAACGCTGACTTTTATTCCACATAATAATATTTCAAAAATAGCCAGAGTCAACCCATTTCTCTCTCAGGCCAACACAGAGGTGCTAATGCATGTTTTTATTTCTTGTCGTTTAGACTATTGTCATTTTTTCTGGCCTTTCCAAAAAGAATATCCGAAGTCTATAACTATTACAAAACTCAGCTGCACACGTGCTGACGAGGACCAGAGGGCGGGAGCGCATTACACCAGTTTTAAAGTCGCTGCATTGGCTCCCTGTCCGCTTCAGGGTGGATTTTAAAGTTCTATTATTAGTTAACGGCCTTGCACCTTCTTATCTACACTACCGTTCAAAAGTTTGGGGTCACCCAAACAATTTTGTGGAATAGCCTTCATTTCTAAGAACAAGAATAGACTATCGAGTTTCAGATGAAAGTTCTCTTTTTCTGGCCATTTTGAGCGTTTAATTGACCCCACAAATGTGATGCTCCAGAAACTCAATCTGCTCAAAGGAAGGTCAGTTTTGTAGCTTCTGTAACGAGCTAAACTGTTTTCAGATGTGTGAACATGATTGCACAAGGGTTTTCTAATCATCAATTAGCCTTCTGAGCCAATGAGCAAACACATTGTACCATTAGAACACTGGAGTGATAGTTGCTGGAAATGGGCCTCTATACACCTATGTAGATATTGCACCAAAAACCAGACATTTGCAGCTAGAATAGTCATTTACCACATTAGCAATGTATAGAGTGTATTTCTTTAAAGTTAAGACTAGTTTAAAGTTATCTTCATTGAAAAGTACAGTGCTTTTCCTTCAAAAATAAGGACATTTCAATGTGACCCCAAACTTTTGAACGGTAGTGTATCTGACCGGCTTTTACCGTATCAACCCCCGCGGATCCTGAGGTCCTCAAGCACTGGCCTTTTAGCTTTACCAAATACCAGAACAAAGACCCACGGTGAGGCGGCATTTAGCCACTATGGCCCCCACCTGTGAAACAGCCTGCCAGAGAGCTTCAGGACAGGTTATGGAACATAAATGAAGCATTGTTGACGTATTTTGAATGCATTTTAAAAGTGATTTAGAGGTAAAATTGATGGTTTACATTCGCTGCATTTCTAGCCACCAAGAACGAGCCAATTTTACACGTCAGAACGCAAAAAAATAAAACCATTTGTCGTCTTGTCTCTCATAATGATTGTGAACGACAGGCAAAATTCCAAAAAAGTGCAGTTGCCCTTTAAATAGTTGCTATGTTTGGTGTGGAATTTTCCATTAAACTCATTAGTGGTATTAAAACCAGGTGGGGGAAATAATCGATTTTTAGATGCATTGCAATTCAGACATGGACGATTATAAAATTGATTAGTAAATGTCAATAATCGACTTATTCATTGTAAATAAAGAAATGCAGAAGGTTCTAGAATTTGGCTGACTGCAGCGAGCCACCTCACGGAGAGGTCCGACCAGCTCCTTTATTTTAGGGCACTTATGTTCCAGTTCTGCACACATTTCCTATTACAAATGCTCTGTTTTTAAAAGTTTCAAGTAGTGTTTTCCCAATATCAATATTTTGGTACCGGTACCAAAATGTATTTCGGTACTTTTCTAAATAAAGGGGACCACCAAAAATGTCATTATTGGCTTTATTTTAACATCAAATCTTAGGGTACATTAAACATATGTTTATTATTGCAAGTTTGTCCTTAAATAAAATAGTGAACATACAAGACAACTTGTCTTTTAGTAGTAAGTAAACAAACAAAGGCTCCTAATTTAGCTGCTGACATATGCAGTAACATGTCATTTTCCATTCTATTATTTTGTCAACATTATTAAGGACAAGTGGTAGGAAATACATTATTAATCAACTTGTTCATTTACTGTTAATATCTGCTTACTTTCTCTTTTAACATGTTCTATCTACACTTCTGTTAAAATGTAATAATCACTTATTCTTCTGTTGTTTGATACTTTACATTAGTTTTGGATGATACCACAAAATTGGGTATCAATCCGATACCAAGTAGTTACAGGATCATACATTGGTCATATTCAAAGTCCTCATGTGTCCAGGGACATATTTCCTGACTTTATAAACATAATATAATCAAAAGAAGATTTTGTGATGCTTAAAAATATCGATGTAATCATAGTAGTATTGACTAGATACGCTCCTGTAATTGGTATCATCACAGTGGATGTTAGGTGTCGATGCAGCAATGGTGTTTGTTTATATTGTAGCGTCCTGGAAGAATTGGTGCTGCAGGGAATTCTGGGAATTTGTTCTGTAGTGTTTATGTTGTGTTGCGGTGCAAATATTATCCCACAATGTGTTTGTCATTGTTGTTTAGTGGTTTCACTATATGGCACATGTTTATGACAGTGTTGCCGTTGTTCATGCGGCCACCCTAAGTGTGACATGTATGGCTGTTGACTAATTATGCTGTTTATTCACTCATATGTAATGTGTTCAAAGCTAAGATGATCAACCTTATGGTTATTATTCGGACATAGTGTAATTTTGTCTTAACTACGTCTAATTTAGACCGTTTTTAACACACCTAATGTTATGATTCCGGTGTGTAGTGAAGTATGTCTATATATCCCTCGTCCTACAGGGATGATTCTTGAAATTAATATACTTGACTTGGCTCCATGGAGACAGATTTAGAAGTAGCTACAACACTGGCTAGCTAGTGGATGGACGTTAGCCGCTAGCTAACTAGCTAGCCATGTTTAAAGCACCTCTTGTAGAGTGGCGTTTCAGTGTTATAACTTCAGCTTTATGTTTGTTTTTAAGCCAAAATGCATCCACTCTCCCTTCTCTGTTCACACACTGTGTCTTTTTTTTAAGTACTCCGTGTGTGTGCGCTGCCTAACATGCTCGTCTGCATGACACGATGTGACGACGATGGGTGGGAGACTGGTATTTTTTAGAGGCGGCATAGTGCCGAATATGATTAATTAGTATCGCGGTACTATACTAATACCGGTATACCGTACAACCCTAGTTCCAAGTGATAAACGCTTAACCCTTGTGTAATGTTCATATTGTTGTTACTCAGCCAGCGTTTGTGGGTCTGATGGACCCATTGCATTTTGTGGCTTTTAATGCCTCACAATCAAACACTTTTATGTTAAAATACTGAACAGATGTTTACCTTATCCCAATAAACAGATGTTTACCTTATCCCAATAAACATCTGTTCAGTATTTTAACATAAAAGTGTTTGATTGTGAGGCATTAAAAGCCACAACACTGTCTGCTCTCATTTTCTCGCACATTTGACCCTCTGATGTTCTGTGTACCTACACCCTGTCCTCCTCCTGTCGAGGCCTGCTGTGTGTGTGTGTGTGTGTGTGTGTGTGTGTGTGTGTGTGTGTGTGTGTGTGTGTGTGTGTGTGTGTGTGTGTGTGTGTGTGTGTGTGGTACACAGAACATCAATTTCCACACTTGTAACAGCCCCGGGTCCAGTGGACCCGGACATCTTATATGTAATAGAAATGTGTAGGGGGGGGGGTGTATGGTGTGTGGTCATTAAATATGTATTCTGATCACATGGCACACTGACAAAGCTTAACCTATTGTTACTATAACAATCTACAAGGTTAATGTAGGTTGCTTCTCTTTCTTCCCCTCCATTTTTCTGCATTCTTTCGTATCTCAAGTTATCATTATGTATTGTTGCATTTGAACAATTGTATTGTTGATAATAAAGGTAAAGTATTGGTATTGTTCATTATCAATAGCGCTATTTCTATTGGTATTCGTATTGCTCCATTTTTAGTGTAATAATGCTCACTGTCATTTCTGTATTATTTTTTATTTTCGCTAAATGCTTTATTTGCTATTACTTTTACCATCATATTTGTACATGTCGTATTTGCTGATGTTGCTCTGTTGTTGTTGTTTTTGTTGTGTTTGCTGTTTTTGTCTCTCTGTCTAATCCCCCTCTTGTCCCCACAATTCCCCCCTCTGTCTTCCTTTTTTTCTCTTTCTATCCTCTCCTGCTCCGGCCCGGCTGCACCAAACGATAATATAAATACATTTATTGATTGATTGATTGAGACTTTTATTAGTAGGTTGCACAGTGAAGTACATATTCCGTACAATTGACCACTAAATGGTAACACCCGCATAAGTTTTTCAACTTGTTTAAGTCGGGGTCCACTTAAATTGATTCATGATACAGATATATACTATCATATATACCAGGGGTGGGCAATTAAATTTCACCGGGGGCCGCATAAGCAACCCGGGCACTGCTGGAGGGCCACACGACAATATTTCAATTAAATTTTGCTCAATATTATTTTTGATATACCGTAAGATAAATAATAATGATGATAATAATAATAATAATCAATAATAATAATAATAATTTAATTTAACCTAACTTAACTTTATACAAAAGCAGATTGCTTTTGATGGTCACTTTATCCTGCATTATCCAACATTTTTCCCCATCAGATTTGGACAACCATCTGTTGTTAAAAATAGTTTTTAATCATATTTATTTTATATAGTTTTTTTATATTGGTTTTATATGTAATTGTTTTTTCTTTTTATTCAGTCATTGGTGGAGCTAAGGATAATATTTGAATATTGTTTTTAATATTGTTGTGCAGCACTTTGGAAACATTTTGTTGTTTAAATGTGCTATATAAATAAAGTGGAGTGGATTGTCACACCTGCCAGCTTGTCCCAACACGCATTTACCTCTGTGAACAAGTCATTACCTGTGGTTGTCTCTTTAATTGACTGCATCAGAGCTCTCATCCAAAGTTAGCGAAAAACAGTCCATGTCTCCGGGCATTATCAGCGCAGCAAAGTCCAATAAGCACTCCTTAATAAACTCTCCGTCAGAAAACGCCTTACTTTTTCTGGCGCTTTTGTGAGAAATTACGAAACTTGTCCTGACGGCTGCATCTCTGGGGGTGTGAAATATGGCACAAAGTCCTTGTTGGCTTTGCAGTTTTACCATCAACGCATCAGCCTCCCTTGCGCGCGCTTCATCAGACACATTCCGGTATTTTCCCTCGTGTTTCTTCGTGTAGTGGCGATTAAAATGATATTTAAACACAGCAAGCTGTGTACCACACATTAAGCACACGGCTTTACCATTAATTTATGTAAAGAAATACTTGGCAGTCCATGTCTTGTTGGAAACACGCCATTCCTCATCAACTTTTCTTTTTTTAGCGTCTCATCACTTGTCTCTATGCACCTTCACTCACAGGTTCCCCCCGGACATACGGCATAAATAACACATTTCAAAATAAAAGCAGCACAGTTGTATTGCGCGCACGACATAGATGTTTTTTAAACTTTATTTTGTAATTTGTAATTGTGCCGTTCAATTCACTCACAATTGCACACGCGCATACGTCCACACGGAAGTAATACAAATAACGCTTTTCAAAACAAAAGCAGCACCGTTGTATTGCACACTCAACATAGATACTTTTTGAAATTTATTTTGTAATTTATGATTGGCCTCACGCGGGCCGGACAGGGATGCGCAAAGGGCCGGATGTGGCCCGCGGGCCGTACAATGCCCAGGTCTGATATATACTATCATCATAATACAGTCATCACACAAGATAATCACAATGAATTATTTACATTATTTACAATAATTTAATAAAGTCAAATACAAATAAGGCAACAAGAGAAGTATCCTACACTTCTCTTTTGTAAAGTAAATCTGAACAGCCGATATGGGCATCTACATCTGCTATATGATTTGCCTGAGAAGCTGGACAGGACAAAAAAAAATTAAAAAAAAAAAAAAATTCTGATGTATGTTCTTCACAGAAAGTGAGCCAAAGTCAGCGAGTCTCAGTTTAAAAAAATAATTGTATCATTTTTCTTTTAATAAAAAATGAAAACATGTCCCAGAAACCCGAACACCACACAAGGGTTAAAAGAAATGTAAATCTGCATCAATATACATAAATTAAAGATGCAGTCGATTTAGTCGATTTTTAACCGAATCTTAATGGAATTGCAAGGTGGCCAAAGATTCTCACTTCTTGCACACTTGTGAATAAATAAGCATGAGGTCTTTTCTTGCTTTCTACGTCCTCATGCGCTCCAAATTATGTTTCTTTGCTTCCACACAGACACTCAAGAAAACAAACAAAAAAAACAAAACAACAGGCAACATATTTTTCTTCGACATAGCCCAGCAGAAAGGGGAAATTAGCCTCACAGAAAAATCTGCAGTATTATGCATCATCAGCCAATCAGCGCGGATTTGCTGGGCCTCGCTGAATGCGCCGGCACACTATTGACACCAAAAGCTATTAAGCGCTGAACTCAAATCACGACTTGCTGCAGCCGGCAGTGTGATTGCTCGCAGTCTGAGCTGAGGAACCGCAGAGTGCATCGCAGCAAACAATAACACGGCTGCGTTTCCACGCCCTCTGTGACAGCCTTCCGCCCCCACCAACAACTGTCAGCGATTAAGTTTTTTTAGAAAAGTTTTTTTTTTTTTAGTTTTCTTTTCCTTTAATTGACAGATGTGCTCAAGGAAGGTAGAACACATCCCTAATTGCTTTTTATTCCCGTGCTCCAACACAAATACTACACATTTCAATGACTTGTGTTCGATTTCCATGCTCATTTATTCTTTCTACTTTTTCCGGGCGGTATAGCTCGGCCGTGCCAGCAACCTGAGGGTTGCAGGTTAGATTCTTCCGCCATCCTAGTCACTGCCGTTGTATCCTTGGGCAAGCCACTTTACCCACCTGCTCCAAGTGCCACCCACACTGGTTTAAATGTAACTTAGATATTGGGTTTCACTATGTAAAGCACTTTGAGTCACTAGAAAAAATACAATTCACTTTACTTCTCTTATTTCCTTCAACAACAACAACACTACTATTCATGCATACTTCATGAATGACACCAAATACTGCTTTTGGATAAATAATGATCCATAACCTTTATCTTTTTTGAGCCCGAGAATAAGGAGGACGATGTGCAAGTTTCAAAAGCTAAGTGATAAAATCCATCTAGCATATAGCAATATTGCTAAGTGCTAAACAAGAAATACAAACTACGAAGATAAAAACAATCACTGACTGTACAATGTCTGCGCTCACTGGGACGCCGACTGATGGGATGTTTGTATCTTCCCGTTTAGATGAAGAATGAAGGATTAGTCGCATGCACTTCACACTTCCAAATGTCCATTAAATATACGACAGCCTAATAACTTGGACATTTCCTTCGGAAACTGTCCGAAATTTCCATTATTTATTTTTTTTTGTGGTAGCTACATAATCAAAACATACCGCAGTGGTCAGGCCAAAGCCAGCAATACAAACTGATTTAGAACTAGGCGATTGTAACGATAAACGATAAACGGTATTAATGACAACCGCGGTAAAACTCCTGACAGTATTACCGTTTTAAATTAAAATTATACAGCCTACAATTTTAGTTGATTTTATCTTTGTGGAAAATATTTGACACGTGTTAAGCTGTGACACTATTGTTCTTTTTATTTTTTTTTAATATAAATGTCTGTAATGATAATGTCAATGAGGGATTTTTAATCACTGCTATGTTGAAATTGTTACTAATATTGATACTGTTGTTGATAATATTCATTTTTGTTTCACCACTTTTAGATTGTTTTGTGTCCTCTCAATTGCTCTGTTTATTGCTATTCTGAATGTTGCTGGGTCGGGTTTGGTTTTGGAATTGGATTGCATTAGTATGGTATAGTTGTGTATTGTTTTGTTAGATTGATTTATAAAAAAGATTTAAAAAATACAGCCTCCAATGTTTACCGTTTTTGTCAGCGATTAGAAGACAAGACCAACCTTGTGTGCTTGTTGGCGGACATTTAAATGTTTGTAACATTTATCTAATGTATTGGAGCGTTTATAACAGGGGTGTCAAACGTAAGGCCCGCAAGCCGGATCAGGCCCACAAACAGGTTTTATCCGGCCCGCGGGATGAGATTGCTAAGTATAAAAATGAGCTGACATTTTTTAATGAAACAAACTGCTGTTTTAAATGTGTCCACTAGATGTCGCAATAGTAATTATTTGTATCTTTGTAGATTAGGCACAAATGTAAAACAAATAAACCACATGTTAGTACATCAGTCGAGGAAAATGAGCAAACTACATAAATAACATCCTGTAATTTGATTTATAATATTTTTTTATCTTGATAGACTGAAAATGAACACCAATGAGTTGACTGATTAACATTATCACATCATTTATTCAGAAAGTATAAATAACGACAAATAAAGGTAAAATACTATAAACCGCAACATGTAAATGTAAAAAAACAAGAACATTATGATTTTTACATTTTCAGAATGTGTTTGTTCTATTTTTAAACAAAGAAAACAATCAGAAGTTGTCTTTATTTATTTTTCAGTTGGGAGTAGATTTTTTTCCATGTGGCCCCCGATTTAAAATGAGTTTGACACTCCTGGTTTATATGCAAGCCGACATGATTACATTTTTTTTTTGTGATATAAAGAGGTTTCAAAAAAAAAAAAAAAAGATTTTCAAATGAATTCCGATTATTTGTAACAATTCTTAAATCGATAAAAAAATATATATATGTCGATTTTTAATTCATTAGTATTATTTATTTTTGTATCTGTTCGGTCCAGCCAGTCAAATCATATAGTTTATGTAGAGCACATATAATCACTTTAGACAAGAAAGTTGTTGGATACTTGTCTTGTTTCTTTTACTTGTATTCAACTTTATTCAATGTTGGGTGGAATTTTATTAAACAAAACCAATTTTCTTTCAAGTAATATAATAATTGACCAGAGAGGTTTATGTAGTTTAAGGAGCAATGTGGTTAATCATAGAACTGGCAACCAATGTGATTAAAACAGTATTGCTTTGAATCAAGAATCGATTCTGATACGAATCGTTACCCCCGAGAATCGATTCGAATCGTGTGGTGCCCAAACATTCACAGCCCTATCAATATCGCATCGGGACCCCCTTAAGAAGCCATGGACGAGAAAGAGTCTGAAGTCTACCTTTCACACTAACACGGCTAACAAACATGTGTATTCTCGTACAACACTTAAAACCTTTAGCATATCAGTATGTGGAATGAAATTATGGAAAGGATTAACCAAATATATCAATTAAAGCATCAATATGATTCAGTTTAAGGGACTGTTCAAACTACAAGTGTTCATAAAGAACAAGTATTAAGATGAACAACTTAAATTATTATTATTTTTTAATTTAATGTATACAAATAATATTTATGTATTTATTATTTGTTTACTTACTACTGGGTGGATGGGACAGATAAAAAAAACAAATTAATTAATTAAAAATCGATGTTTTATTATTTTTTTTAATCGATTTAAGAATCGTTACAAATAAGAATCACAATTCATTTGACATTTGTATTTTTTTTTAAACCCCCTTATATCAGAAACGTTTTTTTTTATTATGTCGGCTTGCACATAAACCAGGGGTGTCAAACTCATTTTAGATCGGGGGCCACACGGACAAAAATATTCTCCCAAGTGGGCCGGACTGGTAAAATCACGGCACGATAACTTAAAAATAAAGACAACTTCAGATTGTTTTCTTTGTTTAAAAATAGAACAATCCCATTCTGAAAATTTACAAATTAAATTGTTGTTGTCTTTTTACACTTACATGTTGCGGTTTATAGTATTCTACCTTTATTTGTCGTTATTTATACTTTCTGAATAAATTAAGTGATAATGTTCATCAGTCAACTCATTGGTGTTCATTTTCAATCAATCAAGATAAAATAATATACAAATCTATTATTTGTTTATTATTTATTTGTGCACTGTTATGTTACAGAGAACAAGGAACTAGGATACAATTGCTATGGTATGAAAAGGGGTAGGATTAAATAAACTCAGCTTCTTCCTACTCCTTTTCGGACGTGCTGTAATGAAACAACTGGAAATATGTGATGAATTACATTGTATTGTATGCATGTTCCAAATACATCTGACATTATATGGACAAAGATATGACCTTCTGGAGGAAAGTTCTGTGGTCAGATGAAACAAAAATTGAGCTGTTTTGGCCACAATACCCAGGAACACCAATCCTATTGTCAAGCATGGTGGTGGTAGTACAAACCCCGTTTCCATATGAGTTGGGAAATTGTGTTAGATGTAAATGCAGATGTAGATGCAAATCATTTTCAACCCATATTCAGTTGAATATGCTACAAAGACAACATATTTGATGTTCAAACTGATAAACTTTTTTTTTTTGCAAATAATCATTAACTTTAGAATTTGATGCCAGCAACACGTGACAAAGAAGTTGGGAAAGGTGGCAATAAATACTGATCAAGTTGAGGAATGCTCATCAAACACTTATTTGGAACATCCCACAGGTGAACAGGCAAATTGGGAACAGGTAGGTGCCATGATTGGATATAAAAGTAGATTCCATGAAATGCTCAGTCATTCACAAACAAGGATGGGGCGAGGGTCACCACTTTGTCAACAAATGCGTGAGCAAATTGTTGAACAGTTTAAGAAAAACCTTTCTCAAGCAGCTATTGCAAGGAATTTAGAGATTTCACCATCTAAGGTCCGTGATATCATCAAAGGGTTCAGAGAATCTGGAGAAATCACTGCACGTAAGCAGCTAAGCCCGTGACCTTCGATCCCTCAGGCTGTACTGCATCAACAAGCCACATCAGTGTGTAAAGGATATCACCACATGGGCTCAGGAACACTTCAGAAACCCACTGTCAGTAACTACAGTTGGTCGCTACATCTGTAAGTGCAAGTTAAAACTCTCCTATGCAAGGCGAAAACCGTTTATCAACAACACCCAGAAACGCCGTCGGCTTCGCTGGGCCTGAGCTCATCTAAGATGGACTGATACAAAGTGGAAAAGTGTTCTGTGGTCTGACGAGTCCACATTTCAAATTGTTTTTGGAAACTGTGGACGTGGTGTCCTCCGGACCAAAGAGGACAATAACGATCCGGATTGTTATAGGCACAAAGTGTAAAAGCCAGCATCTGTGATGGTATGGGGGTGTATTAGTGCCCAAGACATGGGTAACTTACACATCTGTGAAGGCACCATTAATGTTCAAAGGTACATACAGGTTTTGGAGCATCATATGTTGCCATCCAAGCAACGTTACCATGGACGCCCCTGCTTATTTCAGCAAGACAATGCCAAGCCACGTGTTACATCAACGTGGCTTCATAGTAAAAGAGTGCGGGTACTAGACTGGCCTGCCTGTAGTCCAGACCTGTCTCCCGTTGAAAATGTGTGGCGCTTTATGAAGCCTAAAATACCACAACGGAGACCCCCGGACTGTTGAACAACTTAAGCTGTCCATCAAGCAAGAATGGGAAAGAATTCCACCTGAGAAGCTTCAAAAATGTGTCTCCTCAGTTCCCAAACGTTTACTGAGTGTTGTTAAAAGGAAAGGCCATGTAACACAGTGGTGAACATGCCCTTTTCCAACTACTTTGGCACGTGTTGCATTCATGAAATTCTAAGTTAATTATTATTTGCAAAAAAAAAAAAAAGTTTATGAGTTCCAACATCAAATATCTTGTCTTTGTAGTGCATTCAATTGAATATGGGTTGAAAAGGATTTGCAAATCATTGTATTCCGTTTATATTTACATCTAACACAATTTCCCAACTCATATGGAAACGGGGTTTGTATTATGCTCTGGGCCTGTTTTGCTGCCAATGTAACTGGTGCTTTACAGAGAGTAAATGGGACAATGAAAAAGGAGGATTACCTCCAAATTCTTCAGGACAACCTAAAATCATCAGCCCGGAGGTTGGGTCTTGGGCGCAGTTGGGTGTTCCAACAAGACAATGACCCCAAACACACGTCAAAAGTGGTAAAGGAATGGCTAAATCAGGCTAGAATTAAGGTTTTAGAATGGCCTTCCCAAAGTCCTGACATGTGGACAATGCTGAAGACACAAGTCCATGTAAAAAAAAAAAAAAATTGTCAAGAGGAGTGGTCAAAAATTCAAGCAGAAGCTTGTGGATGGCTACCAAAAGCCTTATTGCAGTGAAACTTGCCAAGGGACATGTAACCAAATATTAACATTGCTGTATGTATACTTTTGACCCAGCAGATTTGCTCACATTTTCAGTAGACCCATAATACATTCATAAAAGAACCAAACTTCATGACATTATGTTCTTTACAAGTGTATATAAACTTTTGACCACGACTGTACATGAGTCCAACGCCATCATATGTGCCGACTCGTCACTTTGCTATCAAAGTATAGGCAGGCTGTTTTTTATGGATGCCGGCGCCTTTAACGCGAGGTAGTCATACCGCAGGATTTATGGACTGCTTGTCCTCCACCAATGGTCGTCACCTGGACGTGTCTCGGCCTGGCTTCAATGCCACCGTGGAAAGAATAGCAACGCTCCTTTGACCTTGGCCACCGCGCTCAGGTGGGCTTAGTTTGTTTTTGTTGTTTTTTTTCTCCCCCCCCCCCCAGCGAACGAGCAGCACACCAGACAACAAGCCGAGCCAGAAATCGATATTGCTCGGTGACATTTAAGTGGAATGCAATCTAATATAATGTGTCTCAGTGCAGGAAAATAACAACCAAAGCGTCAGTGCTAAGTAGTGCCACTTGCTTGTGTGCACATCACAAAAGATAAGAGTGCGGGTATCTGTGTTATGAACAAGAGGTGAGGAATAGAAGCATTCTGCTGTAAAAGTTTGCCGGTGTCATAGAGAGATGGGTATGTTTGTCTCACAAGTGACTCACTCAAAGCGGTTCACGTTCAAAGCAAAGTTGTGTACCTAAAGCCGGCAATTTGCATGTGCGCCCACGTGTTCGTGGGGACTGCAATCAAACGTGTCATTTAAAGTAGCGGTAGAGTGGAAAAAACAAGTCGCCTCTATATTGAAGCTATTATAATCTCAGTTTGCAGATAAATAGATATGATCAAAATAGTATTAATCTCAAGGAGATTCCTGAGCCATTCCCCATCAACAACAGTGCTAATCCAGCAGACTTTGTGAGCACCAACAATGATTACTTTGGGAAAAACTACGATATATTTTTGAGCCCGAACACAAATAGGATGACAGAGACACGCCTGATCTTTGATCTTTTGTGAGTTCTATCTTTGGTGCAAAAGCTTTTTTAATTGTATTGTTATTATTATTATTATAATTTGTATTATTATTGGGCAGCACGGTGAAAGAGGGGTTTGTGCATCTGCCTCACAATACGAAGGTCCTGGGTTCGATCTTTTGTGAGTTCTATCTTTGGTGCAAAAGCTTTTTTAATTGTATTGTTATTATTATTATTATAATTTGTATTATTATTGGGCAGCACGGTGGAAGAGGGGTTTGTGCATCTGCCTCACAATACGAAGGTCCTGGGTTCGATCCCGCGCTCGGGATCTTTCTGTGTGGAGTTTGCATGTTCTCCCCGGGACTGCGTGGGTTCCTTCCGGGTACTCCGGCTTCCTCCCACCTCCAAAGACATGCACCTGGGGTTGGTTGATTGGTAACACTAAAAATTGGCCCTAGTGTGTGAATGTTGTCTGTCTATCTGTGTTGGCCCTGTGAGGAGGTGGCGACTTGTCCAGGGTGTACCCCGCCTTCCGCCCGAATGCAACTGAGATAGGCTCCAGCGACCCCCCGCTACCCCAAAAGGGACAAGCGGTAGAAAATGGATGGATGGACTATCCATTATTATTGTTTAAATGTTTATAATTCTTTATAAGTCCCATAGAGATGAAGAATACTGGGCCCAAAGACAACAGCAGGGACTCGAATTGGCGGAAGCTGAATCTGTATCAGGAACCCTCAAGTTTCTGGACGGCGGCTCTACCATCTGAGCCACGCCTCTCTTGTTCAGCTTTACTGAACACGATCTAACTTCTCAGGATGTGCACAAAAAAACCTGATTACTTTAGTTGCATTGGATATTTCTAGTGAACTACACATTTGTGTTATAATGACACAAACAATAATAATGTATTACACATATGGGATACGTTTCAGCTCCATGAAAGTTGAAAGGGCCCAAAAAAAAGGGGGCCACAAAATGACATTTCTATTGATTAGCCACTACAGTGCCCCAATGTATTAAAGGCCTACTGAAAGCCACTACTACCGACCACGCAGTCTGATAGTTTATACATCAATGATGAACTCTTAACATTGCAACACATGCCAATACGGCCGGGTTAGATTAGTGAAGTGCAATTTTAAATTTCCCACGAAATATCCTGCTGAAAACGTCTCGGTATGATGACGTTTGCGCGTGACGTCACGGATTGTAGCGGACATTTTGGGACAGCATTGTGGCCAGCTATTAAGTCGTCTGTTTTCATCGCAAAATTCCACAGTATTCTGGACATCTGTGTTGGTGAATCTTTTGCAATTTGTTTAATGAACAAAGGAGATAGCAAATAAGAAAGCTGTAGGTGGGAAGCGGTGTATTAGCGGCGGGCTGCAGCAACACAAACACGTAGCGGCTACGTCGTAACAGGTGTTTCATTGTTTACATTACCGAACGATGACAGTCAAGCTTTACCATTGGCCTGTGGGGAACTGGGACAACAGAGACTCTTACCAGGAGGACTTTGAGTTGGATACGCGCTACCGTGAGTACGCAGCTTTGGCTTCCAAACATTTGATCGCTTGCCCGTATGTGCGTGCCGCTATGTGCATGTCACGTACGTAACTTTGGGGAAATATATGTGCTGTATGAACTTTGGGGAGGTGAACGGTACTTTGGGCTGTGGGATTGAGTGTGTTGTGCAGGTCTTTGATTTGTATTGGCGGGTTATATGGACGGGAGGGGAAGGTGTTTGTTATGCGGGATTAATTTGTGGCATATTAAATATAAGCCTGGTTGTGTTGTGGCTAATAGAGTATATATATGTCTTGTGTTTATTTACTGTTTTAGTCATTCCCAGCTGAATATCAGGTCCCACCCGCCTCTCACAGCATTTTCCCTATCTGAATCGCTTCCACTGCCCTCTAGTCCTTCACTCTCACTTTCCTCATCCACAAATCTTTCATCCTCGCTCAAATTAATGGGGTAATCGTCGCTTTCTCGGTCCGAATCGCTCTCGCTGCTTGTGGCCATGATTGTAAACAATGTGCAGATGTGAGGAGCTCCACAACCTGTGACGTCACGCTACTTCTGGTACAGGCAAGGCTTTTTTATCAGCGACCAAAAGTTGTGAACTTTATCGTCGATGATCTCTACTAAATCCTTTCAGCAAAAATATGGCAATATCGCGAAATGATCAAGTATGACACATAGAATGGTTCTGCTATCTCCGTTTAAATAAGAAAATCTCATTTCAGTAGGCCTTTAAGGCTAAAACATTAAGTGTAGTTCCTTTCTGCGTGATCTATTGCATAATTACCACTGCAATGACTTAGCTACCAGCTCCTATTTAAAAAAAAATGACGATATATTTTTGAGCCCAAACACAAAGAGAGTGAGTAATACGTTTTAGAAGCCGACTGCCAAATGGACGTGGCCTTATTGAAACACTAGCATCTGCAGCATTGCTGGGTACTAAACATACAAACTAACCACATTAAACCTTATTGTAATATTTCCACTCTCGCTGGGACACTCACATAATTCCGTTTAGATGAAGATATAATAATCACAATCCTTGCGAAGGGTTAAACAAAATGTCAGAATAATTGTATCTAAGTTATCACAAAACTTTGTGTTGCTATGAGTTCCCGGCGAGCAGACAAAAGCTGTTTTTGATCTTACCAAGCAAAAGGCTTGTAAAATTCCACTGTGTAGGATGGGGAGCGACATGAGGGTGTCGTTTTCTTTCTTCTATTGTAATCCACATGAAGATTTGATCTTGACCCGAGATCTACAAAGCGGAGAGGAGGCAGGGCCTGACCTCCCTTCAGGCACCTTTTCTTTGAACTGTTTAACGACCTTTTCTTTTAACTGTTTTGTAACCAAAGGCGATGGCTGTTTACGACCTCCCCTCCCTTAGAAACAGTTGTTGCCATGTAATCAGGGAAAGTCCCAATAAAAGAGGAGGCGTACAATCTTTCGTCAGAGCGTGGGACGACACTGTGCAAGGGTACAGTGTCTACGCATTTCTCCTCAATTGAGCTAAATTGAATTCTGTCTCTGTTTAATTCCTTGCTTCTTGTCTTGTTTAATAGATGTCATCAGTGTTTCAACCTGACACAAAAGTTGCTGCAAAAAACCTCTTTTTGGGTCTTTTTTTTTGCCACCTCAGCAGATGTGAAAGTGGAACATGGCCATATTTGTCTACTAGCAGGTGAGAGATGCATGAATTTTAATCGAGAATTGACTTTTAGCAAATTTTAGACCAAGCAGAAGCAGCCGCCGTAAGCTAGCATTAGCTCACTGCTATCAATATGCCGCTAAAATAGTCAGTCTGCATTAGCGCTTATAATAACATCACTACTATTTGGTTAATTTTCAGGTCACAACTTGTAAATGGAGTATTGTTTGTGCGTTCTGGATGTTTTTAGAGAGAGTATAACAGAAGACCTTCCATCTGTTGACTCATTTGTAATAAATAGCTATTTATTGATGATTTCTAATGCTAAAAAAAAAATAAAACATGGGTTCTTGTCTTACATAAACATTGTGAATGATAAACAGCACATCTCTTTCCAAGTTTTGCGTATTTCCAGTATGACTGATCTAATAATATGGTCAGAGTGCAGAAGCGTTACTCCAGTGACGTAGAATCTACGGAAATTGATGAAATTCAAAATGGCCGACTGAATTTGTGGCATTTTGTGATGTTAAGACGGTATTTTCACATACTTTGTGGATTGTAAATACAATTGGATATGGTTTAATAGATACACTGAAACACAATTAAGCATATAAAGTCAACTTGTTTTTCCACTTTACTGCTACTTTACGGATTAGAACATCACAAGAACATGTCAGCAAGTTATTCTAAGATTTAAAAAAAATTATTTCAGTTCAAATTTGAAAAAAAAACAAAAGATTATCAAAAAAGCTTTTCAAAAAATCAATTATTCTTTTTTAGCTCAGGTACCTTTTATCCAGTTTACAGTATGAATTAAACAAATCAAATAATGACTATTGTAGTTTAATTTCTAATGATAGGCAAATATTTAATCTATAATGAGTTATTTATTTACTGATATATTTATTTATGCATCTTTGTTTATGTACAATATGTTTTAAATTTATTTTCCTATTGTTATTTTATTTTCATAAAATACATTTTAAAAAGTGCGCAATTTAAAAAAAAAAGGACAATATCAATGCAGTATTTGTCTTACTTTTATTTGGTTTTTTGACCTTTTGTGAGTTCTATCTTTGGTGCAAAAGCTTTTTTCAATTGTTTTATTGCTATTAATTGTATTGTTTTTATTATTATTATTTGTATTATTATTATTTCAGACCATCTATTATTATTGTTTAAATTATTATAATTCTTTATAAGTCCCATAGAGATGAAGAATACTGAATCTGTATCAGGAACCCTCAAGTTTCTGGACAACGGCTCTACCATCTGAGCCACACCTCTTATTCAGCTTTCCTCAACATGATCTAACTTCTCAGGATGTACACAAAAAAACCTGATTACTTTAGTTGCCCTGAATATTTCTGTTGAACTATACATTAGTGTTATAATGACACAAACAATAATGTATTACACATATGGGATACGTTTCAGCTCCATGAAAGTTGAAAGGGCCAAAAAAAAAGGGGCCCACAAAACGACATTTCTATTGATTAGCCACTACAGTGCCCCGACGTATTAAGGCTAAAACGTTAAGTGTAGTTCCTTTCTGCGTGATCTATTGCATAATTACCACTGCAATGACTTAGCTACCAGCTCCTATTTCCACAGCGTTATCTTGTTACCCCCTTGATGTCCTGTACTTCCACAGGCGCCGCGTTGTCTGGGCCCGGCCCCTGAGATGGCGGTCATGAGGGATGGAGCCTGGACCACCAGACCTAAAGTGTGCACTGTCACGGCATAGAAGGCGCTGTGCTTGGGTTGAGATTTAAACATTGGAAAACTTTCCAGCGGAGAGAAGATAGGGAGATCACTGCTGTTACAGTTACTACAGAAAAGGTGGTTCACTTTTGGTATGGTCTTGCAGCGCACTTCCGACTTCTGGCAACAAATGTGTGTTCTACTTCCAGAAACAAAGGCGTGTGTGTCTTCTAATCATGGCAGACTTGGTAACAAACAACAAAGATGACTATTTTTGGACAAATGTAATTCACAACCTTATCTTTTTTGGAGCTGAATATACCGAGGATGAACGGCTGCTTCTAGAAAGGAGCGAGCACGAAGGAAGGGCGAGATGTTGGAGCAGATGCAAGCCGAGAGAGTGAGGTGAACGTGACTTTGATGCTGTAAATGTGGACCTTGAAGCCAGGCTTTTTCGACATAAATAGAGTGCTTACCCAAAATAAACCGGAAAAAACGCCCCGGCCAGCTGGACCGAACGCACAACTGTCCATCAAGTGAGTGGCTAGCTGTGTACAAACAAAACATGAAATAATACTTTACAGATACTGTAATATGATTGTTCATGTTTTTTAGTCAGTAGAGATTGGTGTTCTATCGCAGTGTTGTGCATTACAAACTCCCAACGCGTTTCGCAGTGTCGTAGAAGCTAGCTTATCTCTTTTCGTAGCTAGCTTTTACGGCTAAAACCGTAGCATGCCAATGTGTTACTACGCTACGAAAAAAAAGTTCCTCAGTGTTGACTCTTACAATAACAATGTCGCTACAACTTGGTTGCTCGGTTATTGTACAGGTTACAGAACGTAAATGAAGTATTGTTGACGGTTTTTGAATGCATTTTTAAAGCATTTTAGAGGTATAATTGATTGTTCCCTTTATCTGCATTGTTAGCCACCAAGAACAAGACCATTTTTACATGTTAAAACGCAAAAATACCCTGTGGAGGGAGGCGTGGCCAGCGCTGCCTGCGGGAGTGGAGGTCACTGCCAATGTTCCCTCCAATTTTTCATGTGTGTGAGCAAACGCACAAACACCCTGAGCATTCAGTGGAATACAGACGTGCACACTGTGGCCATAACAGCGGCACATTTGTCTCAAACCTGACATAACAATTTAAATGTCTTATTATTATAATCATGTGACTAGTCAATTTCAAGAGATTATTTTCTAATATATGTGATTCGGCCCACTTAGATATTGTTTTTTTTTTAATCAACTATGCACTATAGTATTTTATGCCTGGGTGGGGGTCCTGCTTTGGAAAGATTGTGTACCCCTTTCACATTTAGTTCCCCTTAAAACATTCACATGTTGCATGAGATGAAGTGTTTATTAACTTGCTGTCCGTAAAATAAATATTTTTATTAGCAATTATGTAGTCCTGTAACATCATTTCATGATTAATATCCAAAAAATGACATTCTTAACAAATGACAGTAGAATAAGCACACTGATTGAGGAGTCATAGTAAAACGACCTGAAATTTAAACTTTACGTGTAGTGTTGGAGTTGTCCAACTTTTTGTGTGGCCATAAACGCACCAGTGGCCAATTGCCATAGTGTATGTGTTGGTGCAGGTGAGAGAGAGAGAGAGCAAGCGGCTGCTGTTGATATAACAGATGACAAAGAGTTGCTTTTGGCTTGGTTTGTACGGTAGACAACGACCAGTTTTGCTTGATAAAAGTATTTTACACATTGTTTTGGTGTGGTTATGGCCGACAAACAATTTCGCTAAATAAAGGGACCGATGGAATTCCTGTCCTCCTTTAAGTGTCTCCACAGACTTTACAATAATTTAAGTGTTGACAAACAGTTTTTTCTGTTTTGGCCGCCTTTTGTCACCTGTTACTCACAGTTGCATTGCAAAATCATACAAAACAAACGATTTGTTTATTCTGTTTAGAGTGGGATTTGATTTTTTGCGCGGCATAGATTTGCTGTGCGCAAAGGACGCGTGAGCAGTGCGCAATTGCGCAGGTGCGCACCTTAGAGGGAACGGTGGTTACCGTCACTGTCCAAGGTGCTGAGGACAGCGCACCGACAGACAGGGGCGTGTCAGTGCCGGCTTCGAAACACAGCTGAACAGGTGATTAGATTTCCCAGGTGGTACAATTTGTCTAATCACCTGTTGTCTTTGACAGTAGCGGCAGGGAACAGGAGGGAAAGGACTGAGAGGGTATATCTGAAAAGATTATTGATGAGCTTATTGAGGAACATTAAAACTTTGTTCAAATCTACACGCCTGACTCCTGTGACGTGTGTGGCAGGGGAACCGCTAGGACGCGACTCCTACAAACCCCTTTTGTCTTCTTGTCTCTCATGATCTTGAACGATTGGCAAAATTCCCCCCAAAAAGTGCTGTTTCCCTTTAAACATTAAGGAGTGGGACTATCCAACACTAGCTGCAGTGTGCTCAAACAACCACCAGGTAGCATCTGTGAGTAGACAATAATGTATCATCTCTTTCTTTTTCAGACTTCTCAATGCATTCCTGACGCATTCTTCACTCACGCTTTAAGTGAGTAACGGGACAAAAACTAACCCAGACCCACTCTAAGTCCGCTTTTTCTTGATGTCGGCCATGTTTTTCAACCAGCCTTGCTCAATTTGGGGCGGTATAGCTCGGTTGGTAGAGTGGCCGTGCCAGCAACTTGAGGGTTCCAGGTTCGATCCCCGCTTCCGCCACCCTAGTCACTGCCGTTGTGCCCTTGGGCAAGACACTTTACCCACCTGCTCCCAGTGCCACCCACGCTGGTTTAAATGTAACTTAGATATTGGGTTTCACTTAGGGCTGCAACATCTAATCGATGAAATCGATTAAAATCGATTATAAAAATAGTTGGCGATTAATTTAGTCATCGATTCGTTGGATCTATGCTATGCGCATGCGCAGAGGCAATTTTTATTTTATTTTTTATTATTTATTTTATTTTATTTATATTTTTTAATAAACCTTTATTTATAAACTGCAACATGTACAAACAGAGAAACAATAATCAAAATAAGTATGGTGCTAGTATGCTGTTGTTTTTCCAATAAAATACTGGAAAGGATAGAAATGTAGTTTGTCTCTTTTATCCGATTAATCGATTAATCAAAGTAATAATCGACAGATTAATTGATTATCAAATTAATCGTTAGTTCCAGCCCTAGTTTCACTATGTAAAAGCGCTTTGAGTCACTAGAGAAAAGCGCTATATAAATATAATTCACTTCACTTCAATTTGTCCGTCAGACCTGAAAGGCAAGTCGCAAATTTCACGGTGATCTGGCTAAACAGCCTTAAAGTTACCGTATCGTAAAACTCATTTGTATACGCTAGCCTTTAAAAAGACCCCCCTTTTAGACCAGTTGATCGGCCGTCTCTCTTCTGCTCTGCCCCCCCTCTTCTGCGTGGAGAGGTTATTAGGTGACCACAGATGAAGCACTAGCTGTTCAAAGTCAGGACCCGGGGTGGACCACTCATATGTGCATCAGCTGGGGACGTCTCTGCACTGCTGACCTGTCTCCACTCAAGATGATCTCCTGCTAGCCCCACTATGGACTGGACTCTCACACTATTATGCTAGATCCACTTTGGACTGGACTCTCACACTATTATGTTAAATCCACTATGGACTGGACTCTCACACTATTATGTTAGATCCACTTTGGACTGGACTCTCCCACTATTATGTTAGATCCACTATGGACTGGACTCTTACAATGGTAACTAGATCCACTATGGACTGGACTCTTACACTATTAAATAGATCCACTATGGACTGGACTCTTACACAATTATTTTAGATCCACTATGGACTGGACTCTTACACTATTAACTAGATCCACTATGGACTGTACTCTCACACTATTATGTTAGATCCACTATGGACTGGACTCTCACACTATTATGTTAAATCCACTATGTACTGGACTCTCACACTATTATGTTAGATCCACTATGGACTGGACTCTCACACTATTATGTTAGATCCACTATGGACTGGACTCTTAAATTATTAACTAGATCCAATATGGACTGGACTCTCACACTATTATGTTAGATCCACTATGGACTGGACTCTTTCACTAGTAACTAGATCCACTATGGACTGGACTCTTACACTATTAACTAGATCCACTATGGACTGGACTCTCACTATTATGTTAGATCCACTATGGACTGGACTCTCACACTATTATGTTAGATCCACTATGTACTGGACTCTCACACTATTATGTTAGATCCACTATGTACTGGACTCTCACACTATTATATTAGATCCACTTTGGACTGGACTCTCCCACTATTATGTTAGATCCACTATGGACTGGACTCTTACACTAGTAACTAGATCCACTATGGACTGGACTCTTTCACAATTATGTTAGATCCACTATGGACTAGACTCTCACACCATTATGTTAGATCCACTATGGACTGGACTCTCACACTATTATGTTAGATCCACTATGGACTGGACTCTCACACTATTATGTTAGATCCACTATGGACTGGACTCTCACACTATTATGTTAGATCCACTATGGACTGGACTCTCACACTATTATGTTAGATCCACTATGGACTGGACTCTCACACTATTATGTTAGATCCACTTTGGACTGGACTCTCCCACTATTATGTTAGATCCACTATGGACTGGACTCTTACACTAGTAACTAGATCCACTATGGACTGGACTCTTACACAATTATTTTAGATCCACTATGGACTGGACTCTTACACTATTAACTAGATCCACTATGGACTGGACTCTCACACTATTATGTTAGATCCACTATGGACTGGACTCTCACACTATTATGTTAGATCCACTATGGACTGGACTCTCACACTATTATGTTAAATCCACTATGTACTGGACTCTCACACTATTATGTTAGATCCACTATGGACTGGACTCTCACACTATTATGTTAGATCCACTATGGACTGGACTCTTAAATTATTAACTAGATCCAATATGGACTGGACTCTCACACTATTATGTTAGATCCACTATGGACTGGACTCTTTCACTAGTAACTAGATCCACTATGGACTGGACTCTTACACTATTAACTAGATCCACTATGGACTGGACTCTCACTATTATGTTAGATCCACTATGGACTGGACTCTCACACTATTATGTTAGATCCACTATGTACTGGACTCTCACACTATTATGTTAGATCCACTATGTACTGGACTCTCACACTATTATATTAGATCCACTTTGGACTGGACTCTCCCACTATTATGTTAGATCCACTATGGACTGGACTCTTACACTAGTAACTAGATCCACTATGGACTGGACTCTTTCACAATTATGTTAGATCCACTATGGACTAGACTCTCACACCATTATGTTAGATCCACTATGGACTGGACTCTCACACTATTATGTTAGATCCACTATGGACTGGACTCTCACACTATTATGTTAGATCCACTATGGACTGGACTCTCACACTATTATGTTAGATCCACTATGGACTGGACTCTCACACTATTATGTTAGATCCACTATGGACTGGACTCTCACACTATTATGTTAGATCCACTTTGGACTGGACTCTCCCACTATTATGTTAGATCCACTATGGACTGGACTCTTACACTAGTAACTAGATCCACTATGGACTGGACTCTTACACAATTATTTTAGATCCACTATGGACTGGACTCTTACACTATTAACTAGATCCACTATGGACTGGACTCTCACACTATTATGTTAGATCCACTATGGACTGGACTCTCACACTATTATGTTAAATCCACTATGTACTGGACTCTCACACTATTATGTTAGATCCACTATGGACTGGACTCTTACACTATTAAATAGATCCACTATGGACTGGACTCTTACACTAGTAACTAGATCCACTATGGACTGGACTCTTTCACAATTATGTTAGATCCACTATGGACTAGACTCTCACACCATTATGTTAGATCCACTATGGACTGGACTCTCACACTATTATGTTAGATCCACTATGGACTGGACTCTCACACTATTATGTTAGATCCACTATGGACTGGACTCTCACACTATTATGTTAGATCCACTATGGACTGGACTCTCACACTATTATGTTAGATCCACTATGGACTGGACTCTCACACTATTATGTTAGATCCACTTTGGACTGGACTCTCCCACTATTATGTTAGATCCACTATGGACTGGACTCTTACACTAGTAACTAGATCCACTATGGACTGGACTCTTACACAATTATTTTAGATCCACTATGGACTGGACTCTTACACTATTAACTAGATCCACTATGGACTGGACTCTCACACTATTATGTTAGATCCACTATGGACTGGACTCTCACACTATT
>NC_084758.1:21456253-21463753 GCF_033978785.1 Entelurus aequoreus
TGTCGCCTTAAAAGCTAACTACGGAAAGAGAAAAGCTAGCTTGAGTTTGTAATTTACAATATCTGTAATCTGTACTGACTGAAAAACATGAACAACCATATTACAGTTTCTGTAAAGTATAAGCCCACATGGCCTGTTTAGTTTGTGTACAGCTAGCCAGACTGTGTGTACTGACTCGATGGACAGTTGTGCGTTTCGCCCAGCTGGCCGGGATTTTTTTTCGGTTTATTTGGGTAAGCACTCCATTTATGTCGGCATAGCATGGCTCAAAATTCCACAACTATGGATTCGACACTTTAATCTCACTCTCTTGGTTTTTGTCTGCTCCAACATCCCACCCTTCCTTCGTGCTCACTTCTATAAGCAGAAGTTCATCCTTCGTATATTCAGATTAAAAAAGATAAGGTTGTGAATCCTCATTCACACCTTTGTTTCTGTAAATAAAACACACAGTTGTTGCCAGAAGTGTGCTGCTATGGAAACAGAAATAATTGCGCTGAATAAATCAGTCTCAACATTGATTAAAATGATCAAACTACATTGAATATTGTACATATAACATCCATTATTTCATACATTAACTTTCAATGCCTGTTCAACATTTCTACAACAATTAACCATTTCTAAAAGATTGATCGGTAAATGGGTGGATTATTACCAAAATGTTGACACTCTGATATCAAGATTTCCGATAATAATATCTGCTGACATTACAATTTTGGGGAGAGATTTGAAATACATTGTTACATTTAATCTTGTGATCATTTCACCTATGCTGTGTAGATGAAAAAGTAAAAAAGAGTTATCATGATATCATGTTGAAACTACTTTTCCTTCCACTATTCATTGAACTTACAATTTAGTTTTATTCGGACTAAATTAGCTCGATTGTCAGTTTAAACTAACGCAACAAAATGTTGTCTTAAACTTTAACCCAGGCAAAGGATGTTACAATCTATTGACCACAGATTTGTATTGTCTTGATTTTTGTGAAAAAGTACATGATCACTATTGGTGGAGAATACCTTTTAATGTCAATCAAAAACGCCGATCCCCTCTGGCTGACATGGTATTTATTTTAGTCCCCCGGCTGACAAGTGGCTAGCAGCTATTGTGTATTTCTATACTGTACACAGTGTGGAGTCACACTCCCAGACTAACAATGATCCATTATGCCAAATAAACTGAATTTCTTAGTATCTTAAGTATCATTATCAAAAAATTACTATCATTGGAGAACGAGGCTAACCATGTTACACACAAAGAGCAAGCAGGAGCAGGCACGCTAATAGCTCACGTCTCATCCCGATTACTGTAACGTATTATTTTCGGGTCTCCCTATGTCTAGCATTAAAAGATTACAGTAGATTCAAAATGCAGCTGCTAGACTTTTGACAAGAACAAGAAAGTTTGATCATTTTATGCCTATACTGGCTCACCTGCACTGGCTTCCTGTGCACTTAAGATGTGACTCTAAGGTTTTACTACTTACGTATAAAATACTAAACGGTCTAGCTCCATCCTATCTTGCTGATTGTATTGTACCATATGTCCCAGCTAGAAATATGCATTATAAGAACTCCCGGCTTATTAGTGATTCCCAGAGCCCAAAAAAAGTATAGAGCGTTTTGTATTCAGGCTCCAGTTCTCTGGAATGCCCTACCGGTAACAGTTAGAGATGCTACCTCAGTAGAAGCATTTAAGTCCCATCTTAAAACTCTTTTATACACCCTAGCTTTTAAATAGACCCCTTTTTAGACAAGTTGATCTGCCGTCTCTTTTTTCTTCTGGGTGGAGTGGTTATCAGGCAGCCACGGATAAGCTTTCACGGAGGAACTGTTAGCTGTTCCAAGTTGGGACCCGGGATGGACCACTCCTCTGTGCATCGGTTGGTGACGTCTCTGCGCTGCTGAGTTGTCTACATGCTGGCCTCACTATGGACTGGACTCTATAAACCGTATCCACTCGGCATCCATTGCACCGGTCACCCAATGGAGGGGGCGGGAAGGTGGCACTTTTGCGGTACCTTCCGAGGTTTCTCGATGTTCCCATTGGGTCCAGTTTTTTCTTGCCCTGATGTGGGGTCTCAGACGAGGATGTTGTTGTGGCTTGTGCAGCCCTTTGAGACATTTGTGATCAAGGGCTATGTAAGTAAACTTTGATTGATTGATAAACTTTAAGCAGCGTAGATGGAACCGTGTTAAAGCAGAAAGTAAGCCGATATTAACAGGAAATTAGTAGATTAATAAGAGTCTAGAGAGGGAATATATCAACAACTGTTGGTGTGTCAGCATTGTCACAGTCATTAGAGGGTGGGAGGTGTCGATAATAAGGGGAGTATCCGTATACGATCAATTGTTCACTTTAGCCGCCAAAGGGCATCAGAGAGTTGATTATCTTAAAATGTGCTTTGCAGCAATTCCAACTTTGACCACAGCGTCAGTTGCTACGTAGAGTGCCGCTTTCCATCATTTTCAGCAGACTGCATTGCAAAATGATTAACATACCCCCTCTTCCTCTCAAGCAATATGTTCTTGTCTCTCAAAATGATTGTGAAATATAGGGAAAAAATCCCCCAAAAAGTGCAGTTCCCCTTTAAGGGCAGCACAAACCACAATGACTGATCTGAAACCCACATCCAGGCAAGGACAGACTCCAAAAGGCCAAAATGGGAAAAAGAAGAAACATTGGGAAGGGGTCACAGATGTGGGGACCCTGTTACTGGGTACTGATACTGAATTAGTCATGATAATGTGAGAGTCCAGGCTTTAATGCGGGTATGGCGGCTTGAAAAGTAAACAGTGTCATGTTGCAATAGAGAATGCCGGAATTTCAAAACACGCCAAAAATTATTTGCATAACGTGTTCACCTTGTTTGCATGAGTGCCTTCAAGTTTGAAACATGAAAACCAGGCAAACAAAGGCTGAAGTCATAAACCGACTCGTCCCACCTTTTGAATGAGCGGCTTGTCCGACATCCCCGAGTACGCAGTCCGTGACCCACAAGGAAACCCACGGTCACCTCCGGGGGAAATTAAATAAGGACCGGCCAGGCGAGATCCACCCGCGGATTACGCTAGTCGTGTGCACGGATTCCGGGGGTTTTAACTTCACTTTATCCGTCCGCCGTCCTTTCGCCATCCCTCTGTTGGCTGATGTCGGAGAGGTTCACTGCACTGCCCCCTTCCTGTCCAGGAACAACTATGAATATAAATTGGTGAGCTCCTCCAGGTATTACTTCTCATTCGTGCCTGGCAGCGGCTTGAGAATGTCAATACCTGAATAATACTTCCTACACTTTCCGAAAGGTTATAATGGAGGAAGTTTGTAGCTACCTTTTTCAATTGTGCTATTGATTCCGTGAGGCGGCGCCTCCTGAACCTGGGGTCGGGAACCAAAAATGAGTCGCCAGGGGAGGTTTTTTTTGCTTGGAAGTGAAACTAAATGCCTGGACGCAAAGCCATTGTTGTCTAAATAGATGAGTTGCACGATAATTGTGCCTGGAGCCAAGCCTGGTGGTGGTCACCTAACGATCTGGGGACTGCAGAATCTGGACTTTTGAACTGGGAGGGACCAAATGATTTAATCTCAATTATTTATTTTTCCAATCCAAGCCATCCTAAAAATATATTTTATTCAAACATTTAAATAAATGTTTCATAACAGTAGCGTTAACAACATACATACTATAAAACAAGTCTGTAAACTATACATGAACTGTACGTTTTTAAATTAAAGACAAGTCAGAGTAATAGTAATAACTAGAAAATTCCCGCGGAAATGTGTGCCCTGGACCTCTGGCCGGGGTTCGCCGTACTTATGAGATGATGTCTAGTGTCAGAATGCGTGAGTTTTAGGTGTACCTGTTCAAAACGAGCCACAGAGCTAGCCTAAAACAGTAGCATGTTTACATGAAAATGCTAACACGTAGCATGTGTGCTAACGATAGCATGATACCAGCCAGCATGTTTGATGTACCAAGTCATATGACTTAAAGGTGTATGGCTGCGGAAATAGAAAATAAAAAGTGTAAAAATAGATGAAAAAGTTAAAAAGCCTAAATTAGCTTGCTAACGTTAGCATTTTAGCAAGCTAAGGTTAGCATGCTAACAGTTAGTTGGTGTCACATACCATGTTATATGACTTTAAGGTGTATGGCTAAGGAATTAGAGGGAAAAAAAGTGCAATTAGCTAAAAAAGTTAGCACTCTAATGTTAGCATGCTAGCAGTTAAGTGTCACATACCAAGTTATATGACTAAGGTAAACGGCTGCAAAATTAGCTAAAAAAAAACCTAGCACTTTAATGTTAGCATTAAAAGTGTTGGAATTATAATAATAATAATAAAGTTAGAAGTATGAACAATAAAAATATGGGCTACTTGCAGCATGTGAATGGGAGCTGGCATTGCAGCAGGCCCATAATAATATAAAAGTAAAGATCCACCAATTGTTATCGGCCAATTTAACAGTAAAAGTGCATGATCGGCCTTCAATGCAGGGATTCTTAACCTTTTTTTACCTCAAGGTCGGATATTTCTGCTACCGATATATTAACACTAAATTGCAAATATTTTTCTTGATTTTAATGGTATTCAATAATTACATTAGGGAAGAGATTCATATGGCCCCATTCCTGGGTGGATCTCACGTGAGAGGAAGAGGGCCGGTAATCATTTTGTAATGCGGCCTGTTGAAAATGGGAAATGGAAATGGAAAGCACCACTCTATATGGCAACTGACGCTGAGGTCAAAGTCGGAATTGCCACAAAACACATTTTTAAATATTCAACATTCCACTGCCAAATGTGTCATGTTTCGTGTGTCGGGTAAACCGTGACTAATGGGGCCATATGAACAGTCTTCCTGCTAAATATTTAACCTACTTATAGTTTACAACCTTGTCAAATGATACATGAACCCCATGTGGAAATCAAAGATTGTTGGTAAGTACTAACCAAAAATCTTTACGAGGCTGAACTTCTGTGTGTGTGCACGCTGGCGTCCCTCTCTCCACCCGCAGAAACAAAGAAATGATGACTGACAAGAGGGTTCACTTTGTACAGAGTACAGAGAGTGAACCCTCTTGCAGCCTGTTTGGAAACAAAAGACGAAGAACACAAACATGCACTGTTACGCTAATTTCATTCATCCTTCGAATTACCTCTGCCAGGGGTTGTGTGCCAGCTGGGGTTTGTTTGTATGTTTGTTAGTTAGTTACTGAGCAACATAGCTCAAAAAGTTAGGCGGATTTCGATTAACCTTTCAGGAAATGTCATAAATGTGATAAGGAACAAATTATTCGATTTTAGGAGTCATTTTTACACGTTATCGTACATTACGAGTCTGAAGTTCTGTGTGCGTATCCCAGCGTCTCCACCCCCAGAGACAAATAAAAAGGATGGCTGTGACTCTTTGTATCAGTCTAAGCACCCAGTACAGAGTGAACCCTCTTGCGGCCTGTTTGGAAACGAGAGACGAACAAAACAAAACATGCACTGATATGCCAATGTATTACATCCTTTGATTAATGACCTCTTCCAGGAAGTTGCGTATTAGCTGGGGTTTGTTTGTATGTCTGTTTGTTAGTTAGCAACATAGCTCAAACAAGTTAAGCGGATTTCGATTAACCTTTCAGGAAATGTCCTAAATGTGATAAGGACCAAATCAGTCAATTTTAGGGGTCATTTTTACACGTTATTATACATTACGAGTCGGAAGTTCTGTGTGTGCATGTCAGCGTTCCTGTCTCCACCCACAGAGACAAAGAACAAGGATGGCTGACTCTTTGTATCAGTCTAAGCACCCAGTACAGAGTGAACCCTCTTGCGGCCTGTTTGGAAACGAGAGACGAAGAAAACAACACATGCACTGATATGCCAATTTCATTTATCCTTTGATTAATGACCTCTTCCAGGAGGTTGCATATTAGCTGGGGTTTGTTTGTCTGTCTGTTTGTTAGTTAGCAGTTATGGACCAATTTTGATGAAACGTGTAGCAAATGTCAGAAATGGGTAAGTCAATGTTGGTGGCGATCAGGAATTTCTAAAAGGAGTCATTATTATTGGGTTTTTCTGGTTTAATACATGCATTCCTTTGCATATGCAGTATTTGGTTCATTTTGCAACGTGGGATTACATTTTAGGTCAAACACTGCCCTCGTAATCAAATCCGTTTTTTGCAAGTGCAGCTTATAAACACCGTGGATAAGGCTTACCGATGGTTTACGTGCTATTAGATTCCTGAGACTCATAAGAGTCAATTCTACAAGAGGAGGACCGCCGACATACCTAGAGCAAATACCCCAAAACGAAGACCAGAAAGCATTATCAGGCTGGAGACAAATCCGCAGACAAACAGGAAAAGACAGCGATGTGGTTTTAGCAGAGAAAAGCCATTAAAATTCAATTTGAATCATAGCGGTGTATAAACGGCGAACGATGCACACAGCAAGCCAGAGACTGACGGTGTGACTCAGTCCTCTCATGAATTCAAAAATGTTGCTCCGTCTTCTGACCAGTCAGCCTGGGGCCAAACTGGCGCCGCTGGACGGCCACGGTGCGAGAGAAAGAGGACGAAGGAAATGGTGGAGTTTAAAAAAAAATAAAAAATTTTAGAGTTTTGTACTTTTGTGTCACGCTTTTGTGTTCCTGATGTTTCCCTCTTGTTTTTTTTTTGCCTTTTGGTTTGGGACCCTTTGGGACTGTGCGACGTGGAACACCGCAGAGGCCACCACAGTGTATATGTTTTTTGTGGCTGTGTGTAGAAGTGGCTGGTTGCATCAGATCTGCTCTTTTGATGTCTTTAATGTCCTTTGTGTCTCGGCACGGGCTCGATCCCCGCCTGTCATCTGCGGCAAGTTCTGCCGGCACCTCCGTTGGCAGCATGCCAGGACGCGCCCCTGCTTGCTGTGGCCGCATCACGCCCACTCGCCGGCAAAGCTGCAGGCAATCACTGATCAGCGCACCTGGGACTAATGAGGGAGGACAGCATAAAGACCAGAGGACCCGATGATCCTTTGCCAGAACGTAGTTAACTTCCTGTAGTAAGCATCCCGTCTCTGGCTTCCCTCCCGCGTACTTGATCTCTCTCTGTGTCTTCCCAGCTCCCGTGTCTTAAGTCCCTTGTGTCTTCCCGCAGTGCTTCCCGTGTCTCCCATGATCGAGCTGTGTGCCTCGACTCCCCTTTGGACTTTGGACTGCCTCCCTCGATCCCCTGCTTGGACACGGACCTCGTTGCTTCTCTCCAGCCCCCGACCGCTTGCTTGCCCACAGACTGCCTTCTTGCCTTGCCCCTTTTGGTCTGGCGAAAGATTCGCTCAACACTCACGGTAAAACACACCAGTTAATTCCACACTTAGTCACACACCCTACACACTTTTGGATTTCATCACACTCCATTCCCTTGTTGTTTAATTAATGGTATTATTTGTTATTATATATGTAGTGCATATATAGATAATAAATCATAGAGCTACTGCGCCCTCCTGTGGTCTGTGCCGT
>NC_084758.1:21471253-21558753 GCF_033978785.1 Entelurus aequoreus
CGTGTTTTCCATTTAGGAAAACAAATATATAATATGACTCCTTTAATAAACCCTATAATTTGGTGCGCCTTATTTATGAAAAAAGACCAAAAATTGTCCGGAAAATATTGCACCTGTATTTTTCTTTGACTACATCGTATCAAATTTGATCAAAAGAGTGAAGGGTTGAGATATTCATGAACAAACCAAATCTATTGACTGGCTCATTAACATGAACGTTTGGTTTGTTTTATTTGGAGCGAGACACATTCATCTCCCACTGTAAACCAAGGCAAAAACGGAGTGCACAGAGTGGGTGTGCGTCTCCTCTCTGCTCTGACTGGAATGGAACTTTATCGTCATTGCACTTAAAAGTAAAACAAAATGTGTTTTCAGTACCAGCTGTCTAAGAGCAGACATTCAGTTGACAGGAAAGTCTTAAGGGAAGACACAATGTCGTTGTGGACATTAGAGTGATGAGCGCCTTTGTCTCCAAACATCCAAAAAGTCGGTAGATCTGTCGCAAGTCGCTTTTGAGAAAGAAAGTTACAAAGAAGAGTAGGAAAGATACTAGATTTAGCTCGGAAGCTAGAAAGTGTTAGAAATATTGAGACAAGACCCGCCTTACGTTGCTTCTGATTGGTTTGCATTGCATGGTGCCTTCACCGTTTGGCTGGATTTAAATCAAGAACTTATGGACTGGTCTAGTTTGGTCTGGTCCTTTCGGTCAATCAATCAATTACTAAACTATGGCATGACGTAATGAAAAAAATAGAGTAGTGAATGGGGAAATATACGCGTGAGAAATGTTAAGTTAAGTTAAAGTACCAATGATTGTCACACACACACTAGGTGTGGTGAAATTTGTCCTCTGCATTTGAACCATCCCCCTTGATCACCCCCTTTGAGGTGAGGGGAGCAGTGGGCAGCAGCGGTGGCCGCGCCCGGGAATCATTTTTGGTGATTTAACCCCCAATTCCAACCCTTGATGCTGAGTGCCAAGCTGGGAGGTAATGGGTCCCATTTTTATAGTCTTTGGTATGACTCGGCCGGGGTTTGAACTCACAACCTACCGATCTCTAGCCACTAGGCGACTGAGTAGGTTAAATGTCAAGTGTGGCGTGAGAATGGGTCAAACTGCGTGACTCTCATGCTCACAGCTTGAGGCTTGGCAGGTTTATTGTGTAAATGTCCAAGCATTCACACAAGATTCTACACCAAAAACTATTAGTATTCCGCCACAAAACTTTAGAGCGCTCCAAAGCCCGAAGCTCTCATCCGATAGGAACCGTTAGGGTATTAAAACGTTCGGCTCAATTGTGAATCGTGAGCTTCCCCCCAAAAAAAATATATCCTAGATTACCTAGAATTCCTGTTTTGTTGGGTCATTTTTGCCATTGAAAATGAATGGGCCCCTTTTCGAACTTGCATAATTTCCACATTTCTCAAAACGATTTGAACCGTTCCAACTTCCACATACTCCACTCACCTTGTACAATCAAACTGACGAGTTCCAACAAATTCCAGCAATTCCCAGAATTCCCAGTTTCCAAAACCCTAATTTCACCTCTTCCTGGAAAGTTCACAGTCCACATTTTTTCAACCGTTTTTGACCATTCCACCTTCAAAACATTCTTCTTAGTTGTGACAACAAAAACTCTTAAAGACATTTAAAGAATATAAAGAATATAAATATGTTTTTCTTTTCATACAAATTTCCGGTTTTCCCGAAATTCCGAAATACCGATTTAAAATTCAAACTATTCCGACCTCAACATTTTTCAACCGTTTTGAAAAAGTCCAACACCAACCGATTCATATCTACCTATATTTTCAAAAATTGCAGTTTTCCCCAAAATTCCCAAATTTCTAGGAAATTCCCTTTCAAATGAAGACATATTTGTTGGTCAACAATGCCGAAAATCCTCAAAAGGTTGTGACGTTTTTTACCCGATTCCGACCTTTCAACCATCCACACACACTGCTCTTCACATATGTCGAATGCAAAACATGTTGTCATTTTCCCAAAATTCCTGGTTTTCAGGTAATGTTCTCCTCATTGACAATAAATGAGAAATACTGTATACAATCGACTGCATATCACACATTTCCCATCCGATTTGAACCGTTCCAACATCCACACACCTTGTACAATCAAACTGCAGAGTTAAAAAAAAAAAAAAAATCAGAAATTCCCAGAATTCCCGGTTTCCAAAGCCCTAATTTCACCTCGTCCTGGAAAGTTTTCACAGTCCACCTTTTTTCAACCGTTTTTGACCATTTCACCTTCAAAACATTCTTCAAAGTTGTGACAACAAAACCACAATTTTTTCTTTTTGTACAAATTCTCGGTTTTCCCGAAATTCCCGAAATTCCCGAAATTCCGAAATAGCCATTTAAAATTCAAACTGTTTCTACTTCAACATTTTTCAACCGTTTTGAAAAAGTCAAACACCAACCGATTCATATCATCTAGGACAATTCTTGTATTACCTATATTCTCAAAACATTAATTTAAATTTAAAAATGTTTTCCCAAAATTCTCAAATTTCTAGGAAATTGCCTTTCAAATAAAGACATATTCATTGGTCAACAATGCCGACAATCCTCAAAAGGTTGTGACGTTTTTTACCCGATTCCGACCTTTCAACCATCCACACACACTGCTCTTCACATATGTCCAATGCAAAACATGTTGTCATTTTCCCAAAATTCCTGGTTTTCAGGTAATGTTCTCCTCATTGACAATAAATGAGAAATACTGTATACAATCGACTGCATATCACACATTTCTCATCCGATTTGAACCGTTCCAACATCCACACACCTTGTACAATCAAACTGCAGAGTTAAAAAAAAAAAAAAATCAGAAATTCCCAGAATTCCCGGTTTCCAAAGCCCTAATTTCACCTCGTCCTGGAAAGTTTTCACAGCCCACCTTTTTTCAACCGTTTTTGACCATTTCACCTTCAAAACATTCTTCAAAGTTGTGACAACAAAACCACAATTTTTTCTTTTTGTACAAATTCTCGGTTTTCCCGAAATTCCCGAAATTCCGAAATAGCCATTTAAAATTCAAACTGTTTCTACGTCAACATTTTTCAACCGTTTTGAAAAAGTCCAACACCAACCGATTCATATCATCTAGGACAATTCTTGTATTACCTATATTCTCAAAAAAATAATTTAAATTTAAAAATGTTTTCCCAAAATTCTCAAATTTCTAGGAAATTGCCTTTCAAATAAAGACGTTCATTGGTCAACAATGCCGACAATCCTCAAAAGGTTGTGACGTTTTTTACCCGATTCCGACCTTTCAACCATCCACACACACTGCTCTTCACATATGTCCAATGCAAAACATGTTGTCATTTTCCCCAAATTCCTGGTTTCCAGGTAATGTTCTCCTCATTGACAATACATGAGAAATACTGTACACAATCGACTGCATATCCCACATTTCTCATCCGATTTGAACCGTTCCAACATCCACACACTCCACTCACCTTGTACAATCAAACTGCAGAGATAAAAAAAAAAAAAATCAGTAATTCCCAGAATTCCCGGTTTCCAAAGCCCTAATTTCACCTCATCCTGGAAAGTTTTCACAGTCCACCTTTTTTCAACCGTTTTTGACCATTCCACCTTCAAAACATTCTTCTAAGTTGTGACAACAAAACTACCATTTTTTCTTTTTGTACAAATTCTCGGTTTCCCCGAAATTCCAGGAATTCCGAAATACCCATTTAAAATTCAAACTGTTTCTACGTCAACATTTTTCAACCGTTTTGAAAAAGTCCAACACCAGCCGATTCATGTCATCTACAACAATTGTTGTATTACCTATATTTTCAAAAATGTTATTTAAATAAAAAAAAAAGGCCCTAAATTCCCAAATTTCTAGGAAATTCCTTTTCAAATGAAGATATATTCATTGGTCAACAATGCCAAAAATCCTCAAAAGGTTGTGACATTTTTTACCCGATTCCGACCTTTCAACCGTCCACACACATTGCTCTTCACATATGTCCAATGCAAAACATGTTGTCATTTTCCCCCAAATTTCTGGTTTTCAGGTAATATTCCCCCTAAAGAGAAATACTGTATACAATCGACTGCATAGCCCACATTTCTCATCCGATTTGAACTGTTCCAACATCCACACACTTCACTCACCCTGGACATTCAAGTCAGCATGTTTCCCGGTTCCGAAAAAGTTCCTTGATTACTCGGAATTACCAGGAATTTCCCCCCAATGAAAATGAATGGGCAAGATACAAACCTTTCCACATCCAAGATTTCTGAATTGATTCGAACTGTTCCAACATCCACCCAGTCCACTCCCTCTGGACATCCAAGCATCCAAGTGCACACAGGGCATTAACACGAAATTGCAAATTCTAGTTTAATGTTCAATTCATTACATTCCAATCATAATTACTTCTAATGATCGCACTACACATGTATTTGATGCCATCTGTGAAGCTGATAGTAACAGTATGACATACATAGCTCGGATGTATGCAAATTATCATAACACATATTAGATTGTCATCCAATGTTAATGATTAATATGTAGAAAACTGAGTTTGAGTTTATTTCGAACATGCAAGCATACAACATGATACATCACAATTTCCAGTTTCTCTTTTCAACATGTTCGAAAAGGAGTAGGAAGAAGCAGAGCTTATTTAATCCTACCCCTTTTCTTTACATAACAGTTGCTAAAACTTTTTGTTCACTTCCTGTTCACAACTTATTCACAATAAACTCCATAAGTAATCACAATAAAAATAAACAAATAAATAATAGTAATAATTTAATAATAATAATTGGTGAAGTAAGTCATATTTTATATGATGAGATAAGTAAGATTACTTTAAGAATGAATGAATGGATGGATGAAATAAATTGAGAATGTTTATCATGGTTCTTCTTCTTTGTACTTTGTAAACACTTTAAGTTTGAAGAGTTTCTTGAAGTGTATCATATTAGTACATTGTTTGATTGCTTTGCTTAATCCATTCCATGATTTAATTCCACATACTGATATACTGAAGGTCTTAAGTGTTGTACGTGCATACAAATGTTTTAAATTACGTTTTTCTCTAAGATTATATGTCTAATCTTTTTTTGAGAAGAATTGTTGTATATTCTTGGGTAGCAGGTTATAGTTTGCTTTGTGCATAATTTTAGCTGTTTGCAAATTCACTATGTCATGGAATTTCAGTATTTTTGATTCAATAAATAACGGGTTTGTATGTTCTCTATATCCAACATTATGTATTATTCTAACTGATCTTTTTTGTAACACCGTTAGTGAATGAAGTGTACTTTTGTAGTTATTTCCCCATATTTCTACACAGTAGCTCAGATATGGTAACACTAGCGAGCAGTACAGAATATGAAGTGATTTTTTGTCTAGAACATGTTTTGCTTTATTCATTATTGATGTGTTTCTTGCTACTTTATGTTGTATATTTTTTACATGAGATTTCCAGTTCAATTTATCATCAATCATTATACTTAGAAATTTGGTTTCATTTACTCTTTCAATTTCTACCCCATCTATTTCTATTTGTGTTTGACTTTCTCTTCTACTGTTGCCAAATAGCATTATTTTAGTTTTACTGAGATTCAATGATAATCTGTTTTTGTCAAACCATCTTTTTAATTTGTTAATTTATTCTGTTATTATTTGTATTAGCTTCTGTGTGTTCTCTCCTGAGCAAAACGCTGTTGTATCATCCGCAAATAATACTAACTTTAAATCTTTTGTAACTTTACAAATGTCATTTATATTTTAACTGAGAAGTGCATTAGTTAATAGTAAAGGTGGGGGAAATAATACATTTTTAAATGCATCGCAATTCGGACAAGGAAGGACAATTATAAAATTGATTAGTTAACGTCAATAATCAATAATCGATTAACCAACTCACCAAGAGATCCGACCAGTTCCTTTACTTTCAGGCACTTATGTTGCAGTTTTGCACACATTTCTATGAATATAATAAATGTAATGGGAATTAATTTAACTGTTTCTTACCACAAATGCACTTTTTTAACATTTCTAAGTGATAAACGTTTATTTTGTGAAACGAAAATAATTGTAAAACTGCGTCAATATACATACAGGTATCGGACACCTCGGTCTCCTTGGACGCATCCTCGCTCATCCATGCCGACTGGACACTGGCCAAGAGTTGGTGGGCGGCCTAGGGTGGAGTCGGCTCTCTCGGTTGCTTTGTTGGGTCTGCTCCTGTCTCTGGCCATGCTACCTATGTTTTTTATTTTATTTTATTTTATTTTTGTTTGTTGTTTTACTTCTGTAGCTGTATGTAGAAATGGTTGGTTGCATCACCTCTGCTCTTTTAATGTCTTGAATGTCCTTTGTGTTCTTTGATGTTTCCCTCTTACACACATATTGATGTGTGCTATGGCTATGAGGTTTTTTTTCTTGGCCTCAGTCTCGACCCTCTCTCCAGGGGCCCAGGCTTAGACTTTTTTTTTCTTTTTTTTTTCGCACCGCCCAAAGCGTTTACCTGTTTCTCACCATTTTTGTAAGGGGGCGCCGGAAGTTGGCAGACCTGTCAGCGATCCTGTTCTGTCTCCCTGTAATGTTTGTCTGCTCTTGAATGGGATTGTGCTGAAATTCTTAATTTCCCCTCGGGGATTAATAAAGTATTTCTGAATCTAAATTATTCTGTTAAGTTAAAAGCTGCATCAATATTTTTTAATGGAATCGTAAAGTGCCCTAAGATTCCCCACCTCTAGTTAATAATATTCAAAACATAGTTCTAAACAAAAATGGGTGCCTCGTACTTTCTGTAATTAGTAGAGACAAGCTCCCATGTGGTAATACGGCCGTCCATTTGTTACTTTAAATATACACCACGTGGAAATATGGAATCAATCGTGCATTCATGGCCGTACTCGCCACGTTGTCAATGCACTTGTAATTCCAGCTTACGCTGCATCTCCGCGCCGAGCAGTGCATAGATCACCACCTGACACCCGGCCCATACCTCATCTTTCCCTTCAACCGGCGACAATGCCCAAATTTTTATGCTGGACGGACGCCTCGGATCGGGAGCGTCGGCTGATGAATCGTTACCCGCTTGAAATGTGCCGTTTTCCCCCCAGCTTGAAAATGCAAATGTTTTTACATAACTTGAGCTCACGCCGTCTGCGCTAATCAATTTCGGGTGCTCCTCAAGAATAAACAAAAGCTGTTTGCGTCTCCCTGGCTTTATCTCCAAACGTGGCGATTACGACAGTGATTTCTGCATACACTGTAACAGCCGTAGCCACAGCCGTAGCCACGGCACGTTTTGCTCAATAATAGATAAATTGCGTTGCCTAGCAACTGCCCGAGTGCCATAACAGTACCTGCTACTGGAGGCAGACTGCATCTTGTAGTCGTCGCTGCCTTCTAATTGGCCAGGTGGGTAAACAGTGATCCCTCGCTGACGTCCTCGCTCCACTTCCAGCCACAGTCTTGGCGTCCTGGCGGGGGAGGTGCCGCCCCTGCAAGACACAATGGAACTTAAGGTTACTTGACGCCTGGCTATGCATCCATTCCCGTCATGCAACTGGGTCAGGTACATTTGCGAGGGATGCCCATGTGGTCACTGGGGATTTCATTATTACCGGTATTGGCGAAAATGTGGATTCATAAGAGAAATATAAAATCAAATTAACTACTGTTATTATGGTTACCAACGTAACTAGTCATTTGTTTTTGATAATGAAATAACATTTGACCTTAGACCCCACCAAACGTAGGAGATAAGCCCCATTTTGACACCGCAGGTGCCCAAAAAAAATGTTTTTTTTAATTTAATGGCGGATCTTATTTGTAACAATTCTTAATCGATTAAAACAAAAAATCGATTAAAACAAAAATCTAATATATATATATATATATATATATATATATATATATATATATATATATATATATATATATATATATATATATATATATATATATATATATATATATATATATATATATATATATATATATATATATATATATTTATTTATTATATCGGATTGTTTGGTAAACATATAGCATGTTCTTTATGTTATAGTTATTTGAATGACTCTTACCATAATATGCACATTAACATACCAGGCACGTTCTCAGTTGGTTATTTATGAGTCATATAACGTACACTTATTCAGCCTTTTGTTCACTATTCTTTATTTATTTTAAATTGCCTTTCAAATGTCTATTCTTGGTGTTGGATTTTATCAAAAACATTTCCCCCAAAAATGCGACTTATATATGTTTTTTCCTTCTTTACTATGCATTTTCCCCGGTGCGACTTATACTCCGAAGCGACTTATACTCCGAAAAATACGGTATATATATATATATATATATATATATATATATATATATATATATATATATATATATATATATGCATACATATATATATATATATACATACATATATATATATATATATATATATATATATATATATATATATATATATATATATATATATATATATATATATATATATATATATATATATGCATATATATATATATACATCCATAAAAAACAGACTGCTTTTACTTTGATAGCAAAGAGACGAGTCGGCATATATGATGGCGTTGGACTCATGTACAGTCGTGGTCAAAAGTTTATATACACTTGTAAAGAACATAATGTCATGGCTGTCTTGAGTTTCCAATCATTTCTACAACTCTTATTTTTTTGTGATAGAGTGATTGGAGCACATACTTGTTGGTCACAAAAAAAACATTCATGAAGTTTGGTTCTTTTATGAATTTATTATGGGTCTACTGAAAATGTGACCAAATCTGCTGGGTCAAAAGTATACATACAGCAATGTTAATATTTGGTTACATGTCCCTTGGCAAGTTTCACTGCAATAAGGTGCTTTTGGTAGCCATCCACAAGCTTCTGGCAAGCCACTGGTTGAGTTTTTGACCACTCCTCTTGACAAAATTGGTGCAGTTCAGCTAAATGTGTTTTTTTTTTTTTTACATGGACTTGTTTCTTCAGCATTGTCCACACGTTTAAGTCAGGACTTTGGGAAGACCATTCTAAAACCTTAATTCTCGCCTGATTTAGCCATTCCTTTACCACTTTTGACGTGTGTTTGGGGTCATTGTCCTGTTGGAACACCCAACTGCACCCAAGACACAGGTTGTCCTGAAGAATTTGGAGATAATCCTCCTTTTTCATTGTCGCATTTACTCTCTGTAAAGCACCAGTTCCATTGGCAGCAAAACAGGCCCAGAGCATAATACTACCACCTCCATGCTTGGCGGTAGGTGTGGTGATCCTGGGATTTAAGGCCTCACCTTTTCTCCTCCAAACATATTGTTTGGTATTGTGGCCAAACAGCTCAATTTTTGTTTCATCTGACCACAGAACTTTCCTCCAGAAGGTCTTATCTTTGTCAATGTGATGTCATTAAATGCATTGTAACTCGTTAATAAACGTAAATACAAGTCTGCTTACAGCGTAGCCAATTAGAGGTCCTCTGTTCCGCCCATAAAATGCAATAAATAACCATCCAAAAAGCGCCAAAAATACTCTATTTACATTTCTTGACTTGAATATTATTTATATTATTATTAGTGATATTGTTATTATAAGTGCTAACCTTGTGATCACTCGCTTGTGTAACTATGTTGACGTCATCGACTGGTGAGCTGCTCCCTCGCCTCTGTGATCATGAGAGTTTATTCTTGATTATAAATCATGCCTCTCAGCCTGATAGTAGAAGGCTGAGGATGTATTCCGACAAGTTGGTACACTGACAGCCAATTTAAACCTGGGTATGGCGAGAACGACATGAAAAGATGCTTGGTTCCACCTCCCTTTTCTTTGCGAGGATTATGAGTCATTCTTCATCTAAATGGCAATATAACAAGATTCGGTAACACATATTTACCATTAATTAGTTGCTTAACATGCAAATTAGTAACATAACATATTGGCTCTTAATTAGTCATTATCAAGTACTTATTAATGCCTTATTCTGCATGGCCATATTATACAACCAGTTAGCCATTAACTAAGAGTCATCCCTCAATAACCTCAGAATTATTGCTTATTAGTAACCCTAACCCTTATATGTTCCCCTAGTCTCCAAATAACTCTAAATTAAGTCTTTGTTACTTTAATAAGCAACTAATTAATGGTGAATATGTTCCGCATACTAAAGTCTTACCCAAGATTCTATCAGTCGGCATTCTTATGACAGCAGACCTTGTACAGTAAGTGATATTTTATTATGTTTGTTGGCTCTTATGAAGTCTGCAGTAAGTAATAATTAGTGATGTTGAAAAACAAAAAGTGAACATTGTGATACATTTATGAAATTGCTTAAAATTAGCAAATTATGTGAATATTCAATGATATTGTAAATGTGCCTGTTACTACATTACATATATACTTACATCATGTATATAAAACCTTAAGCGGACTTTTGATTGCATTCTTCATATTTGAAATGCATAAACAAAGAAAAACATATGCGTTCTTGTTTTACATGATTGTGAATGACATGCAACATTTTTTTAAAAAGTGCAGTTGCCCTTTAAGCGCAAAAAATATAACTAATAATTTAGTTTATTTTAGCACAAAACAAAACTGTGTAAATTGAGTTTTTTGTCAGTTATTGAGTCCCTTCTCATCCAATAAATTAGGTTAGTACTTATTTTTCTAATCAGCCTGACCTCAGCCTAAGATGTATATGTTAAATAAATAATCGTTGTGATTAATGGGGCTGTTTGCAACATTTGAAACATAGAGTGCGCTAAGTACATCCCGCCCTCTTCGGGCTTCTCGTACCTAATGACGTAATTACGCAACACGTGCATGCGCATTTACGTTGGATGTAGCTCGCACGTGGGTGGCGTGGTAGCTCATAAAAGCAATTTGGATAGTTAGCGTTAGCCGTCATATCTTCTATCATAACTAGAGCCGCAACAACTAATCGATTATACAAATATTTGCCGATTAATTTAGTCATCGATTCGTTGGATCTATGCTATGCGCATGCACAGAGGCTACTTTTTATTTTATTTTTATTTTTTTATAAACCTTTATTTATAAACTGCAACATTTACAAACAGCTGAGAAACAATAATCAAAATAAGTATGGTGCCAGTATGCTGGTTTTTTTCAATAAAATACTGGAAAGGATAGAAATGTAGTTTGTCTCTTATATCCGATTATTAATCGATTAATCGAAGTAATAATCGACAAATTAATCGATTATCAAATTAGTTGTTAGTTGCAGCCCTAATCATAACAACATGACTGCAAATTGTTCGTTGCTTCTCGAACTGGTTTTGTGTCTTGAAGGGTGTTTGCAACAGCTGACCTCACAAATTAATCTCGTATTGCGACAAATGTACGTTTTCATTTTCACTACCTGTCGGGCAAATGGCCGGGTGACCCAATATTTCTGCCCATAATAGTGCTACACAACCATAATGAGGCTTACCGTCTAATATCCCCCCGAGTTTATCTACCGGTTGTTTGGAACTGCCTCTTACAAAGTCAGATCATTGTGTACTACATCCGGTCTTTGCAACTATTAATTAGTGCTATGTAACCAGGAGACTGTTTACATCAACATACACGCTGCATGCAGCACTACACTGCACATCCCCACATCTCAGGGGTTGTTCCTTCAAATGTACACACGCCAAACAAAAACACAGGTGCTTCATTAGCTGCACAAATTACATTCTAAGACGCAATCATCAAACTGAAGGCCCGGGGGCCTGATATCGCCTGCCACTTCATTTTACATAGCCTGCAAAAGCCTGGAAATGATATGCGTCAATATAGTACTTTATCTTTTATTACTAAATGTATATGTTTCTCTTTTGGCAGAAACAAATGCATGTAGTGCAGGAAATTGCATGTATTGTATCTATATATTGTAACAAATATTATATTACCATATATTGCAAACATTTTTGTTAGAATAAAAAAATATATATCTACAATACCTGCTTGTTTTAGGATTTCAAAACAAAAATAAAAAAATAAAAAAATAAAATGTACCTTTTTTCTTAAACAGTAATACGCCTAAACTGCTAAAATGTTACCGTAAAAAAAAAGCGTGTACGTTTGTTTGTATTTACAGTAATAGACATTAAAAACAAGTTGATTTTACAGTAAAAAAAAAAAAAAAAATGCAAGCGTAATCGCCAGAATATTACCGTAAAAAAAAAAAAAAAGTTTTTCCATTTACAGCTATACACATTCAAAACAACAACAGTGGATTTTACGCTAACAAAAATAAACCCCTTGCAGCTGAGTCGCCAGAATTGAAAGAGGAGCATGTTCGGCAGCACACAATCACAGAGTACTTACAAGCAGACAGTGTGTAGACAGAAAAGGGAAAAACGGACGATTTTGGCTTAAAAACTAATTATAAAGGTGAAGTTATAACACTGAAACACCCTCAGGAAGAGGTGCTTTAAGACATGGCTAACTAGCTAGCGGCTAACGTCCATCCGCCGTCTGCAGTGTTTTAGCTACTTCTAAATCACTAATCCTTGTCTCCGTGGCGACAAATAAAGTATGTTTTTTACAAGTATCATTATAACTGAAGGACGAGGAATAGCTAAACATGCTTCACTACACACTGTAGCTCACCAGCGTCACAATGTAAACAAACGCCATCGGTGGATCTACACCTAACATCCACTGTAATGATATTAATTACAGGAATGTATCTAGTCGATACTACTATGATTGCGTCAATATTTTTTGGCATCACAACATCTTTCGTTTTTTTTTAATTTATATCATGTTTAAAAAATAAATAAAATAAATATTAATAATCGGATAAGAGAGACAAACTACATTTCTATCCTTTCCAGTACTTTATTGGAAAAAAACAGCATACTGGCACCATAATTATTTTGATTATTGTTTCTCAGCTGTTTGTACATGTTGCAGTTTATAAATAAAGGTTTATGAAAAAACTAAAGATAAAAATAAATAAATACATTTTAAAAATAAATTAAAATTGCCTCTGCGCATGCGCATAGCATAGATCCAACGAATCAGTGACTAAATTAATCGCCAATTATTTTTATAATCGATTTTAATCGATTTAACCGATTAGTTGTTGCAGCCCTAATGTGAAGTATCAAACAACAGAAAAATAAGTGATTATTACATTTTAACAGAAGTGTAGATAGAACATGTTAAAAGTGAAAGTAAGCAGATATTAACAGTAAACAAACAAGTAGATTAATAATTCATTTTCTACCACTTGTCCTTAATAATGTTGACCAAATAATAGGTAGATAAATGACACAATATGTTACTGCTTATGTCAGCAGCTACATTAGGAGCCTTTGTTTGTTTACTTACTCCTAAAAGACAAGTTGTCTTGTATGTTCATTATTTTATTTAAGCACTTAACTGCAATAATAAACATATGATTAATGAACCCTAAGATTTTTTGTTCAAATAAAGCCAATAATGCCATTTTTTTGTGGTACCCTTTATTTAGAAAAGTACCGAAATAATTGTAGTACCGGTACCAAAATGTTGGTATTGTTTCAACACTACTCCTTTCATTATAACCCAAGAAAAAGAAAGAAAAACTAAGAAGAAAAAAATGATCCCTTCAAAGTTTTCTACTTGACTTAATATACCCCAAATCGTGTTCAAAATCTGAGCCGTTATTTAAATTCCAAGCTTTTAATGGTGTCAGACAGTAGCATGACTGAGACATTAGCAAGTTTGCACAAGGCCAGAGACCAAAGCAAAGCCAACTTCTGTGCAAACCCCCGACAATTAAAGCTCGCCGTTACGCTCGCTCGGCGGCGATGAGACACGTCTTTGATGTCTCTCTTTGGCCACCTTGGAAAAAAGGTGTGTCACCGCACTACTTATCAATACGCACATCACTGCCTAATTAGCCACAATTAAGTCTGGGGCACGCTACAAATAGGGAGGGCAAAATAGAACACTTCATTATCTCTCTCCGCGAGCTGTTTGCGGACCTGGAAGGAAGAAGAAGAAGAAAGAAAGAAAGAAAGAAAAAAAGCAACACTAATTAGCTGGTTCTTAAAATAGCCCGCGTTTTGGATTACCTTTTATCAACAGAAATTGGGGAAAACATTGTTCAGTCAGCTGCCAAACAAAGTTTACAAGATATAAAGTTGATTAAAGGAGGATTTGTACATCCAAAATCTTTTTGATAGTCCTTCCACCTTGAGGGGGAACATGATGTCATCAATGATGTAATCATTCCGATATAACTGCTGCAATGGGAACAAACTATTATTTTTTTTTAGCAAAGTGCAGCATATTTGAGGTGTGAGGTGCACAGTTTGTCCATTTTATTTATTCAAAAGACAAATTAGATTGCGAGTCCTGATGTAGTGTTGTCCCCGATACCAATATTTTGGTGCCGGAACCAAAATGTATATCAATACTTTTCTGTACTTTTTGATACTTTTCTAAATAAAGGGGACCACGAAACATTTCATTATTGGCTTTATTTTAACAAAAAATCTTTGGGTACATTAAACATATGTTTCTTATTGCAAGTTTGTCCTTAAATAAAATAATAAACATACAAGACAACTTGTCTTTTAGTAGTAAGTAAACAAACAAGGGCTCCTAATTTAGTCTGCTGACATACGCAGTAACATATTGTGTCATTTTCCATTCTATTATTTTGTCAACATTATTAGGGACAAGTGGTAGAAAATTAATTATTAATCTACTTGTTCATTTACTGTTAATATCTGCTTACATTCTCTTTTAACATGTTCTATCTACACTTCTGTTCAAATGTAATAATCACTTTTTCTTCTGTTGTTTGGATACTTTATATTAGTTTTGGATGACACCACAAATTTAGGTATTATTCCGATACCAAGTAGTTAAAGGATCATACATTGGTCATATTCAAAGTCCTCATGTGTCCAGGGACATATTTCTTGAGTTTATAAACATAATATACTTTTTTTTTTAAACAAAAGATGTTGCGATGCCAAAAAATATTGATATAATCATAGTAGTATCGACTTGATACGCTCCTAATTTAGTCTGCTGACATACGCAGTAACATATTGTGTCATTTTCCATTCTATTATTTTGTCAACATTATTAGGGACAAGTGGTAGAAAATTAATTATTAATCTACTTGTTCATTTACTGTTAATATCTGCTTACATTCTCTTTTAACATGTTCTATCTACACTTCTGTTCAAATGTAATAATCACTTTTTCTTCTGTTGTTTGGATACTTTATATTAGTTTTGGATGACACCACAAATTTAGGTATTATTCCGATACCAAGTAGTTAAAGGATCATACATTGGTCATATTCAAAGTCCTCATGTGTCCAGGGACATATTTCTTGAGTTTATAAACATAATATACTTTTTTTTTTAAACAAAAGATGTTGCGATGCCAAAAAATATTGATATAATCATAGTAGTATCGACTTGATACGCTCCTGTACTTGGTATCATTACAGTGGATGTTAGGTTTGGCGTTTGTTTACATTCATGATCGGCGTCATTAGCGGTGATGCCGGTGGTTAGATTTTTGAGCGCCGTGTGTAATGTTCTATATTTTCAATGGAACCTATAAAATGGTGGTGTCGTTAACTTGAGTCATATTGCCATCATAGTGCAGTCTACACGTATCTCTTATGTTTGACTGCCATCTACTGGTCACACTGAATTGCTGAACTGAAGAAAACTTGTATTTAAAGCTCACCTTGTTAAATGTAGAATGTATTGGTATTATTATAGATCAGATGATATATTTAATTTGTGGTATTGAATGCTACACACACCGTAAATTCTGGACTATATTACTTTTGTCCTACACATTGAACCAGCATTAATTTTGTTGACTAACAATTTTCTTCTTAGTTATCGTCAACGACCTATTTTCCCCTGATTAAAGTAGGATGATAACGAGTCAAAACAAATGCACGTTGAAGAAAACTGATGAAATTAATTGACAGAGAAATACAATCATATTTATTTTCGTCTTTAAGTTGGTGGGACAAGTTAGGAATCTATTTAATCACAGTAGCAGTACTAAGGATCCGATCAGAACTACAACTACGAAGACACGATGTTTGGATTTTTCAATACAATCGACTGAATATCCCTCATTTCCCATCCCATTTTAACCGTTCCAACATCCCCACACTCCATTCACCCTAGACATTCAAACTAGCATGTTTCCCAGCTTGGAAAATTACCTGATTACCTGGAATCCCTCCCATTGAAAAGGAATGGGCAATTCACAAACCTCTCCATATCCCACATTTCTCAACAGATTCAAACCATTCCAACTTCCACTCACCCTGGACATTCAAGCCAGCATGTTTCTCGGTTTGGGAAATTACCTGATTACCCAAAACTACCAAGAATTCCCCCAGATTGAAAATAAATGGGCAACATACAAACATCTCTATATCCCACATTTCTCAACCGATTCAAACCGATCCAACATCCACTCACCCTGGACATTCAAGCGAGCATGTTTCCCGCTTCCGAAAATTCCTTGATTACCCGAAATTACCAGGAATTTCCCCCCCATTAAAAATGTATGGGCAACATACAAACATCTCTATATCTCACATTTCTCAACAGATTCAAACCGTTCCAACATCCACACACCCTGGACATTCCAGCCAGCATGTTCCCCGGTTTGGAAAATGCCTTGATTACCCGAAATTACCAGGAATTTACCTCCCATTGAAAATGAATGGGCAATTCACAAACATCTCCATATCCCACATTTCTCAACCGATTCGAACCGTTCCAACATACACACACTCCATTCACCATAAACATTCAAAACAGCCTGTTTCCCGCTTCCACAAATCCCTTAATTACCAGAAATTACCAGGAATCCCCCCGTCCCCATTGAAAATATATAGTACAAACATCTCCATATCCCACATTTCTCAACCGATTCAAACCGTTCCTACATCCACACACTCCGCTCACGGTGGACATTCAAGCCAGCATGTTTCCCGCTTGTGAAAATTCCTTGATTACCCAGAATTACCAGAAATGTCCCCCCATCCCCCATTGAAAATGTATGGGCAATATACAGTACAAACCTCTCCATATCCCACATTACTCAACCGATTCGAACCAATCCAACATCCAAGCCATCCATTCAAGCCAGCAAGTTTCCCGGTTTGGAAAATTATCTGATTACCCGGAATTACCAGGAATTGCCCCCCTCACCCCATTGAAAATAATGGGCAATACACAATTTTCTCCATATCCCACATTTCTCAATCGATTCAAACCGTTCCAACATCCACACACTCCACTCACGCTGGACATTCAAGCCAGCATGTTTCCCGCTGCCGAAAATTCCTTGATTACCTGGACTTACCAGGAATTTCCCCCCCATTGAAAATGCATGGGCAATATACAAACCTCTCCATATCCCACATTTCTCAACCGATTTGAACCATTCCAAAATCCAAACACTCCACTCACCCTGGACATTCAAGCCAGCGTGTTTCCCGGTTTTGATAATTACCCGGAATTACCCCCCTCACCCCATTGAAAAAAAATGGGCAATACACAATTCTCTCCATATCCCACATTTCTCAACCGATTAAAACCGTTCCAACATCCACACACTTCACTCACACTGGACATTCAAGCCAGCATGTTTGCCGCTTCTGAAAATTCCTTGATTACCTGGAATTACTAGGAATTTCCCCCCCATTGAAAATGTATGAGCAATATACAAACCTCTCCATATCCCACATTTCTCAACCTCTCGTATCGAATTGCAAATTCTAGTCAAGTGTGTTAGTCCAATTTTCCAAAAACGAACACAATCGAATTATGGTGTCTCAATGGGCTGTAGGAGGCTTATTTAGAGCCGTACTATTTTAGAAATTGTTGCGCTTGTAACGCGAAAACAAGACAACTTGAAGTATCTTTTGACACGCAAAAACATGTGCGCCGTTTGTTCCATAAAAGACGAGACGGAATTACCACTTACACTACCGTTCAAAAGTTTGGGGTCACATTGAAATGTCCTTATTTTTTAAGGAAAAGCACTGTACTTTTCAATGAAGATAACTTTAAACTAGTCTTAACTTTAAAGAAATACACTCTATACATTGCTAATGTGGTAAATGACTATTCTAGCTGCAAATGTCTGGTTTTTGGTGCAATATCTACATAGGTGTATAGAGGCCCATTTCCAGCAACTATCACTCCAGTGTTCTAATGGTACAATGTGTTTGCTCATTGGCTCAGAAGGCTAATTGATGATTAGAAAACCCTTGTGCAATCATGTTCACACATCTGAAAACAGTTTAGCTCGTTACAGAAGCTACAAAACTGACCTTCCTTTGAGCAGATTGAGTTTCTGGAGCATCACATTTGTGGGGTCAATTAAACGCTCAAAATGGCCAGAAAAAGAGAACTTTCATCTGAAACTCGACAGTCTATTCTTGTTCTTAGAAATGAAGGATATTCCACAAAATTGTTTGGGTAACCCCAAACTTTTGAACGGTAGTGTACATCAAAGAGACTCCAAAAGGCAGTCACAACAAACCCCCACCTTTGGGTAAATCTCCTGACAGTCACTTAAAGGGGCCACACCAAATTACTCACTCTTAACTGCATACTGTATATGAATGCTAAACAAGAACAACATTGTTATGTGCGCAATAGAACAATAACAGTGAATAGTGACGACAAAGTCAAGTAAACAGGTGTGGTGAATTATGTCCTTAAAGCAACCGCTACAAAATCGGATTTGGTGCATGGACTGGCACCTCAGTACATCTCGGACCTCATCCAAATTTACAATCCTGCACGCACTCTGAGGTCCGAGAGCCATCTCCAGTTCATGGTGCCCAAGACCAGACTTAAAACCAGGGGAGACAGGGCCTCCTCTGTGGTCGGCCCTAAGCTCTGGAACACTCTGCCCCTCCATGTTCGAACTGCTCCCACAGTGGACTGTTTTAAGTCTTGTCTTGAGACCCACTTTTATTCTCTGGCTTTTAACACTATGTGAGTTGTGTGGTCCTCTGTGTTTAAAAAATGTTGATTTCTATTTACTGTTTTAATTGGTTTTACCCTTTAAAATCGTTTTTAATCATATTTATTTTATATTGGGTTTTTTTTATATTGGTTTTATATGTATTTATTTTTTGTTTTTATTCAGTCATTGGTGGAGCTAAGGATCATATTTGAATATTGTTTTTAATATTGTTGTGCAGCACTTTGGAAACATTTTGTTGTTTAAATGTGCTATATAAATAAAGTGGATTGGATTGGATAAACCTTCGCTGACCAGGTACAAGAAGTTGTGCCTTGTAGTACCAATGGTCACTGGATGCAAACATAAGCTGGAGCGATGTCGGTTTCACAAGCTACCCATTTGATAAAGTTGCCAGGCTGCACAGTTGAGTCTTCTCCCCCTGTGGCAGCTCTGTGACATTTACCTCCTCCACGTATGCAACACAGCAATAATTACATATGATGCCCTGTGAGGCAGTCTGGATCCGGCAGAGACCTCCGACATATGATCAGTCGTGCGTCAGGGTGTATCATCGGCCCTGTGGCATTAGCCACGGCGAGCGAGAACTTGGATATCTGCGTGTCCCTGCGAAAGACTAGGCGGACTCGGCGGCCGGCGAGGGACACTGGGAGCCGAGTCAATTCATTTGCTGCCGAGCAGACGATAAGGCAGGCCATTTGTACACAGACTGGACAGCGGTCCCTCCAGAGGGGAGGCGAGGGAAGACGGGGGAGTGCCCAAGCAGCATCCTCTCACTCTGATCTGTGATGGACCGGGGGAGGGGGGGGCACAGTGGCAGATAAAAGAGCCTTTCAGCTGAAAACACCAAGGACGTCATCACTAAAAACGACATCCCACGGAAAATGGAGGTCTGCAACCCCCGCATAGATAACTCGGATTCTTTCATTTGACAACAAGATATATGGGAAGACATTACAGTGGGATTCTAGTAAGGATGATCTGAGCTGGACGCTGCTTAACGCCGAATAAGGACAAAAGAGAGAAAAACTGAAGCGCCACCAGTGTTGGAATAATTGATGATCACTGATGGAAGATTATCTGTCATTGGACAAAATCAAAGTAGTGTTGTCCTGATACCGGTACCAAAATATTTCGGCACTTTTCTAAATAAAGGGTACCACAAAAAATGGCATTATTGACTTTATTTTAACAAAAAATCTTAGAGTACATTAAACATATGTTTCTTATTGCAAGTTTGTCCTTAAATAAAATAGTGAACATACGTCTTGTATGTTTAGTAGTACTAGTAAGTAAACAAAGGCTCCTAATTTAGCTGCTGACATATGCAGTAACATATTGTGTCATTTCTCATTCTATTATTTTGTCAACATTAAGGACAATTTGTAGAAAATGAATTATTAATCTACGTGTTCATTTACTGTTAATATCAGCTTACTTTCTCTTTTAACATGTTCCATCTACACTTCTGTTAAAATGTAATAATCACTTATTCTTCTGTTGTTTGATACTTTACATTAGTTTTGGATGACACCACAACTTTGGGTATCAATCCGATACCAAGTAGTTACAGGATCATACATTGGTCATATTCAAAGTCCTCATGTGTCCAGGGACATATTTTCTGACTTTATAAATATAATATACATTTTAAAAAAACGAAAGAAGATGTTGTGATGCCAAAAAATATTGACGTATGCATAGTATCGACTAGATACGTGCCTGTACTTGGTATCATTACAGTGGATGTTAGGCGTAGATCCACCAATGGTGTTTGTTTAAATTGTGACGCCGGTGAGCTACGGTGTGTAGTGAAGCATGTTTAGCTATTCCTCGTCCTGCAGGGATGATACTTGTAAGAAACTTACTTTATTTGTCGCCATGGAGACAAGGATTAGTGATATAGAAGTAGCTAAAACACTGCCGACTGGGGCGGGACTTTAGCTGCTAGCTAGCTAGCCATGTCTTAACCACCTCTTCCTGAGGGTGTTTCAGTGTTATAACTTCACCTTTATCTTTAGTTTTTAAGCCAAAATGCGTCCGTTCTCCCTTTTCTGTCTACACACTGTCTGCTTGTAAGTACTCTGTGATTGTGCGCTGCCGAACATGCTCGTCTGCTTGTAAACCAGCAAAGACACGACGTGACGACGACGGGGTAGGCAGACTGGTACTTTTCAGAGGTGGTATAGTACAGAAAATTATTCATTAGTATTGCGGTACTATACTAATACCGGTATACCGTACAACCCTAGGTTGTATGGTGTACCGGTATTAGTATAGTACCATGATATTTAATGAATTATATTCGGTACTATACCGCCTCTTAAAAGTACCGTGGCATCAAAACTAATGTAAAGTGTCCAAACAACAGAAGAATTAGTGATTATCACATTTTAACAGAAGTGTAGATAGAACATGTTAAAAGAGAAAGTAAGCAGATATTTAAGATTTATTTACCGTATTTTCCGGACTATAAGGCGCACTTAAAACCTTTTATTTTTCACAAAACTCGACAGTGCGCCTAATGTACGGAATAATTCTGGTTTTGCTTACCGACCTCGAATCAATTTTATTTGGTACATGGTGTAATGATCATTGTGACCAGTAGATGGCAGTCAAACATAAGAGATACGTGTAGACTGCACTACAATGGCAATATGACTCAAGTTAACAACACCAACATTTTATATGTTCCATTGAAAATATATAGAACATTACACACGGCGCTCAAAAATCTAACCACCGGCGTCACCGCTAATGACGCCGATCATGAATGTAAACAAACGCCATTGGTGGATCTACACCTAACATCCACTGTAATGATACCAAGTACAGGAGCGTATCCTGGATACTACTATGATTACATCGATATTTTTAGCATCACAAAATCTGTTTTCGTTTAAAAAAAAATGTATATTATGTTTATAAAGTCAGGAAATATGTCCCTGGACACATGAGGGCTTTGAATATGACCAATGTATGATCCTGTAACTCAGATCTGGGCAAATTAAGGCCTGGGGGCCCCATGCGGCTCGTTGAGCTTTTCAATCTGGCCCGCCGGACATTCCCAAATAATTGTTTTAGATGTTTAAGATGGAAAGTGTAGCTGCCATAATGATGTGCAGTGATGTTTTCTAATGACCGGAAGTCTTCAACTACAGGTACACTAAGTCTTTCAATGCTTGGAATCTGCATCATATACTAGTTACAATGGTCATCTAATTAGTTACTATGGTCACCTAATTAGTTACTATGGTCATCTAATTACTTACTATGGTCACTATGAGATATCTCAGATTGTAGGTGGGTTTTTTTTCACTATGTTTGTTGCATTTTGGTTGCCTTTCGGTTAATTGTAAAATATATTGTCAATATTCAGTGTTTTATCATTCATAGTTAATATTGTAAATCCCACATTCTTTATTTTCATGTACATTCTGGGTGTCTCATTCAGTAAAAAAAAAAAAATCTAATTCCATTCCGTTTTTTAAGGCGGTCTGTCATAACGTTTTTAGCTTTCAATCATTATTGTGAGGTTTTGTATTAGTGTTCCTAAAAATAAATATACCGGCCCCCAGACACACTTTTTTATCTAAATCTGGCCCCCAAGGTAAAATAATTGCCCAGGCCTGCTGTAACTACTTGGTATCGAATTGATACCCAAATGTGTGGTATCATCCAAAATTAATGTAAAGTATCAAACAACAGAAGAATAAGTTATTACATTTTAACATATGTGTAGATAGAACATGTTAAAAGAGAAAGTAAGCAGATATTAACAGTAAATGAACAAGTAGATTAATAATGAATTTTCTACCACTTGTCCTTAAAGGCCTACTGAAACCCACTACTACCGACCACGCAGTCTGATAGTTTATATATCAATGATGAAATCTTAACATTATAACACATGCCAATACGGCCGGGTTAACTTATAAAGTGACATTTTAAATTTGCCGCTAAACTTCCGGTTCGAAACGCCTCTGCGGATGACGTATGCGCGTGACGTAGCCCGGCGAACACGGGTATGCCTTCCACATTGAAGCCGATATGAAAAAGCTCTGTTTTCATTTCATAATTCCACAGTATTCTGGACATCTGTGTTCGTGAATCTGTTTCAATCATGTTCATTGCATTATGGAGAAGGAAGCCAAGCAAGCAAAGAAGAAAGTTGTCGGTGCGAAATGGACGTATTTTTCGAACGTAGTCAGCCACAACAGTACACAGCCGGCGCTTCTTTGTTTACATTCCCGAAAGATGCAGTCAAGATGGAAGAACTCGGATAACAGAGACTCTAACCAGGAGGACTTTTGATTTGGATACACAGACGCCTGTAGAGAACTGGGACAACACAGACTCTTACCAGGATTACTTTGATTTGGATGACAAAGACGCAGACGTGCTACTGTGAGTATGCAGCTTTGGCTTTTTTTTGCGTATGTACGTAACTTTTTTTAAATATATAAGCTTTATGAACCTTGGGTTAGGTGAACGGTCTTTTGGGCTGAGTGATTGTGTGTGTTGATCATGTGTTTGAATTGTATTGGCGTGTTCTATGGAGCTAGGAGCTAGCAGAGGAGCTAGGAGCTAGCATAACAAACACGCAGGTGTTATTATGCAGGATTAATTTGTGGCATATTAAATATAAGCCTGGTTGTGTTGTGGCTAATAGAGTATATATATGTCTTGTGTTTATTTACTGTTGTAGTCATTCCCAGCTGAATATCAGGTACCGTGAGTATGCAGCCTTGGCTGCTAAACATTCGATAACTTGACCGTATGTGCGCGTCACGTACGTAACTTTTTAAAAATATATAAGCTTTATGAACCTTGGGTTAGGTAAACTGTCTTTTGGGCTGAGTGATTGTGTGTGTTGATCAGGTGTTTGAATTGTATTGGCGTGTTCTATGGAGCTAGGAGCTAGCAGAGGAGCTAGGAGCTAGCATAACAAACACGCAGGTGTTTTTATGCAGGATTAATTTGTGGCATATTAAATATAAGCCTGGTTGTGTTGTGGCTAATAGAGTATATATATGTCTTGTGTTTATTTACTGTTGTAGTCATTCCCAGCTGAATATCAGGTCACCCTCGGGTCTCACAGCATCTTCCCTATCTGAATAGCTTCAACTCCCCACTAGTCCTTCACTTGCACTTTACTCATCCACAAATCTTTCATCCTCGCTCAAATTAATGGGGAAATTGTCGCTTTCTCGGTCCGAATCTCTCTCACTTCATGCGGCCATCATTGTAAACAATAGGGAACTTTGCATATATGTTCAACTGACTACGTCACGCTACTTCCGGTAGGTGCAAGCCTTTTTTTTATCAGATACCAAAAGTTGCAATCTTTATCGTCGTTGTTCTATACTAAATCCTTTCAGCAAAAATATGGCAATATCGCGAAATGATCAAGTATGACACATAGAATAGATCTGCTATCCCCGTTTAAATAAAAAAAATTCATTTCAGTAGGCCTTTAATAATGTTGACAAAATAATAGAATGGAAAATGACACAACATGTTACTGCATATGTCAGCTGACTAAATTAGGAGCCTTTGTTTGTTTACTTACTACTAAACGACAAGTTGTCTTGTATGTGGACTATTTTATTTAAGGACAAACTTGCAACAAGAAACATATGTTTAATGTACCCTAAATTTTTTTTGTTAAAATAAAGCAAATAATGCCATTTTTTGTGGTCCCTTTTATTTAGAAAAGTACCTTAAAGTATCGAAATTATTTTGGAATTGATACCTGGTAGAGATGTCCGATAATATCTCGGCCGATAAATGCTTTAAAATGTAATATCGGAAATTATCGGTATCGGTTTTTTTATTATCAGTATCGTTTTTTTTAATTTTTTTTTTATTTTTTTTTATTAAATCAACATAAAAAACACAAGATACACTTACAATTAGTGCACCAACCCAGAAAAACTCTCTCCCCCATTTACACTCATTCACACAAAAGGGTTGTTTCCTTCTGTTATTAATATTCTGGTTCCTACATTATATATCAATATATATCAATACAGTCTGCAAGGGATACAGTCCGTAAGCACACATGATTGTGCCTGCTGCTGGTCCACTAATAGTACTAACCTTTAACAGTTAATTTTACTCATTTTCATTAATTACTCGTTTCTATGTAACTGTTTTTATATTGTTTTACTTTTTTTTATTCAAGAAAATGTTTGTAATTTAATTATCTTATTTTATTGTATTATTTTTTTAAAAAGGACCTTATCTTCACCATACCTGGTTGTCCAAATTAGGCATAATAATGTGTTAATTCCACGACTGTATATATCAGTATCGGTTGATATCGGTATCGGTTGATACCAGTATCGGTAATTAAAGAGTTGGACAATATCGGATATCGGCAAAAAGCTATTATTGGACATCACTACTACAAAGTGTACCCTATTAAACATCAGAAGGTAGAAAACGCGACAGTTAGCACATTTGTTGACACATTCTGTCTAAATACTCAAACATAGCAATTTGGGCTGTAACAAGTAATCCATATGTTTACAAACGTTGTGTTACGTACTCGCATGAGTGCTGTGGTCGTGACGCCAAGATGCAGGAGACTGGAGGACGACGTGCAGGTAACGGATCCTCACAAGGAGCTCATGGAGGTGCAGCGAGGAAGTGACAACCACCACCAGGTGTGGCCAGGCTGCCAATCAGTGAGGGGGAAAGAGCACACAGGAAGTGACGCAGGAAATGGAACAAAAATAAGAGCCCTGAGCAGGAAACAAGTGCTTTCCGGATAGCATTCTAACATTTGTGCTAATTTTGCAACCGTTCACCCTAGAGCCATATAACTTTGTATGTGACAGCTGTTAACTGTTAGTGTGCTAACGTTAGCATGGTAGCACGCTAACAATAAAGTGCTAACTTATTTTTTCAAAATTTACACTTTTTCTTTAATTCCGCAGCCATACACCTTACAGTCATATACCTTAGTATTCGAAACATGCTAACCGTATGCATGTTTACGTTAGCATGTTTGCATGCTAACATTAAAGTGCTAGCTTTTTGAGCTAATTTTGCAACCGTTCACCTTAGAGTCAAAAACTTGGTATGTGGTAGTGATGGGTCCGGCAACACCGACGCATCGGCGCATGCGTCGAGCTCATAGAGCGAAACCCTGTGTCGGTGCACGTACCGCTTTTAGAAAGTCACGTGACCGATCATGAGCTGTTTTGGTCACGTGACCGATACGTGAACTGTGTCACACTCCCGCCTCCTCTGTGCCCTGTGAGCGGGTCTTTTCTACAGCCGGAAAAATAATAACTAAGAAGAGACAACTGAAGTGTTGATACCAACCAAACCAAACCCCCCTCCCTCCCTCCACATCCCACCCCCCCGGATTGTAAATAATTCAATGTATATACTCTGATGCTTAACTTGTGTGATGACTGTATTATGATGATAGTATATATCTGTATCATGGACCCCGACTTAAACAAGTTGAAAAACGTATTCGGGTGTTACCATTTAGTGGTCAATTGTACGGAATATGTACTGTACTGTGCAATCTACTAATAAAAGTTTCAATCAATCAATGAAATAAATCGTCTAAAATTGAATATGTTGGAAAAACCGTTTTTTTTAAATAAAAATGTGTAAAAAAAAAATCCCAGTCCACAAGCATAATTATTCACAACACATTCTCTTAGATTTCCATGTTATGATACATGTTCACATTATTTATTGACTCTATCTAAAAAAGATTAAAACATTTTTTTTTAAATGAAGATATGAAATAATCCTAAATGAAATATAATGACTTGGTTTATATTATTGTATATACTAGGTCATAAAATCAGTGTCAGTTGAATCGGTCAATAGGTTGCCTGTAGGGATTTTTAATGTCCAGCAGATGTCAGTATTTAGTAACACAGTATCGACACAGTATCAATACAGTTTTGCAATGTGTCGAAACGCTTCATGACGCCTCATCAACCCATCGCTAGTATGTGGCACTTAACTGCTAGCATGCTTATGGTTGCATGCTTACATTAAAATGCTAACTTTTTTAGCTATTTGTAATCTTTTTTTTTCTCTAATTCCCAAGCCATAGACCTTAGAGCAGTGGTCCCCAAACTACGGCCCGCGGGCCGTATCCGGCCCCAGAGCATCCAAAATCCGGCCCACGGGATGTCCCAAGTAAAAAAGTGTTTTAATTTTTTATTTTTTTAATTTAATTTTTTTAATTTTATCTTTTTTTTTAATGATCTCATATTGCAATTAGTCAGACCAAAAGAGCGGATTGGTCAACACTCACAATGAATTAATTATCTATCTTCCTATTCCCGCCCATCCCAGCCTAGGAATTACTGATGGTACACTTACCAACTTTAGCCTCGGCAAGCAGGAGGAGCTAACCCCTGAGGTTACCCTTGACTTTTGGACTATAGACTATTAGTTATTATTATAACCCATACTCACCTTTTTAACTGTAAATTAGTAAACCAGCTACCATTTAAATTTACTCTGTGTGGGGGAGGTGATACACCCCCACATAATCCGCTTCCCCACCCTTGCTTACTTTGGCTTGGCAAGTCGATCAACCTGACTGGGATTGAACCCAGAACCAGCTACCTTGGGTTTTCTTAAGACCAGATTTAATGGTGAACCTGTGTCTGTAAACTATGATGGAGATGTGATAAAACACTGTCCACAAAACTTTCTCCCATGACTCCTCTGGATCATCCAAATGGTCATTGGCAAACTTAAGACGGGCCTTAACATGTGCTGGTTTAAGCAGGGGAACCTTCCGTGCCATGCATGATTTCAAACCATGACGTTATTACCAACAGTGACCATGGAAACAGTGGTCCCAGCTCTTTTCAGGTCATTGACCAAGTCCTGCCGTGTAGTCCTGGGCTGATTCCTCACCTTTCTTAGCGTCATTGAGACCCCACCAGGTGATATCTTGCATGGGGCTCCACTCCCATTGAGATTGACCGTCATGTTTAGCTTCTTCCATTTTCTAATGATTGCTCCAACAGTGGACCTTTTTTCACCAAGCTGCTTGGCAATTTCTCCGTAGCCCTTTCCATCCTTGTGGAGTTGTACAATTTTGTCTCTGGTGTCTTTGGACAGCTCTTTGCTCTTAGCCATGCTGAATGTTGGACTGGAGGACGAGGAATAGCTAAACATGCTTCACTACACACCTAGAGTCATATAACTTGGTATGTGACACCTAACTGCTAGCATGCTTTTGTTAGCATGCTAACATTAAAGTGCTAACTTTTTTAGCTATTTGTACTCTTTTTTTTCCCCCCTCTGATTCCACAGCCATACACCTTAGAGTCATATACCTTAGTATTTGAAACATGCTAACTGTATGCATGTTTACATTAGCATTTTAGCATGCTAACAATAAAGTGCTAGCTTTTTGAGCTAACTTTGCAACCGTTTACCTTAGAGTCATATAACTTGGAATGTGACACTTAACTGCTAGCATGCTTATGTTAGCATGTTTACAATAAAATGCTAACTTTTTTAGCCATTTGTACTCTTTTTTTTCTGTAATTACCAAGCCATACACCTTAGAGTCATACAACTTGGTAACTAACTATTACTATGCAAACATTAGCTTGCTAGCATGCCAACATTTTGAAATAGTTTTGCTACCGTTTACCCCATAGTCATATTACTTGTTATGTGACACTTGTTAACTTTTATCATGCACTTGATAGCATGCTAGCTAGCTAAATTAAACATGCCAACTTTTTCATCTACTTTTACACTCTTTTTCCAAAGCCATACACCTTACAGCCGTGTTAATTGACGTGTGAGACATGCTAACTGTTAGAATGCCATCGTTAGCACATTTGCTAAGTGTTAGCATTTTAATGTGCGCATGCTAACTTTTTAAGCTAGCTCTGTAACTCATTTTGTACAGTTATACCTAAAACTGACAAATTCAGACACTCTACACCATCTTCACAGTACAGCAGCTTCCGGCGACCCCCGGCCAGGGCTTGTATAGCAGGCTCATCAAAATTTCAGCGGAAATTTTCTAGTTTCAATTACTGTACTTTCCGGGCTAAAGAGCGCACAGGTATTTAAGACGCAACCACCAAATTAGCCGCAGATATACACGATGTGAAATGAGATATTTACACTAACTTTCTGTAAATGTTTATTTAGATACCTTAATTGTTTCCATGTCTGTAACAAGGCAGTAAAACGGTTGATAGAACAAAAATAGAAGTCACCGTCATGGACCTAGTAGCTGCGGAAACTAGCACTCCAATCAGCTAAACAGACTCAATCACTTCACGGTGACGTTTATGGGAATTTTCAAAACTGAAACAATACAAACAAAATGCCGTTGTAAGCTAATACTACTAACACAGACACTCGTAAATGTGTTAGCAGATTAGCTGATGCTAACCACGCCACTTTTATTACATCACGAGAGCACGTACAAAAATAGTAGACGAAACGAAACATACTTCTGGTTCAAGGCACGAAATCCAAAAGTACATTTTCAACCCGCGGCACCTGCAGTGAGCGAACTCGTCCAAAAGATGGCCCCATAGCACAAACAATAACACACCGTTTTAGTGTTTGTCGGTGATATATGAAGACTATTTGTTGACAACAAACATTATAGCCGTTAGCGAAGAAAAATCCATTAGGTAGCCGCAGCTTTCAAAGCATAGGAAGAAATCAGCGGAAAAATACAGTACTTTTCGCTAAGTATAATCATTCTAGAACAGTGATTCTCAAACTGTGGTACGTGCACCACTAGTGGTACACCAAATAATCACTTGATTAAAGTACAGTGTTTTATTTTCTTATCGTCAATCACAGTGTTACTGTTCAAACTGTGTATAATGCAGTGGCCAAAAATATGAAATATACTAGTTAAATGAAACCTACATCTTGTTTTAAATGAATACTTAGGCCTATTACGCTACTGTATTTTTTAATGTAAGTCATTATGGTGGTACATGGAGAGCAAAGTTTTTACAGAGGTGGTACTTGGTGAAAAAAGTTTGAGAACTACTGTTTTTGAAGATGTATTTTTGCTAACTAGGCTGTAGGGTGTAACATTTGGAGAACTTTCTAAAAGCTGCAAATCTTTACTGACACCTGGTGTTAGTTGGAATAGTATGTGGGATAGCTTAGTAATAGTACAAGGTCAGCATTAAAATATATATTTATTTCCCCAGAGCTTGGGAACACGTATAAGTCTTACGCATGTGCTGTTTTATTTCCATTTTGTTCCCCTAAGATCTCACTGGATAAACGTATGTAACAGTTTCAAACGATTGCAATGCTAGTTTTCGTTAGCCTGTCAATGGTAAAGTCAATTGTATGTTAGTGTCAAGCTAAGTGGTAACTTATTTACCGTATGGTTTCAGTGCAAATTTCACTTCGTACCAGGCTGCATTGTTAAATTCAAACTTGCATTTCTCCAGTTTCTCTTTCCGACATGTTCGAAAAGGAGTAGGAAGAAGCAGAGCTTATTTAATCCTACTCCTTTTTCTTTTCATAGCGATACCTTACATCTTTGTTTACTTCCTGTTCTCAATTTGTACACAGTGTACATCCATAAATATACAAAGTTATCACTAAAGAGTTTAATAAGTTGTTATTCACATAAGTACTTTAATAATATATATTTGTTTAATAAGGTTCAAGATGTTAATCAGGATTCTCAGACTTAAATTGTTTACAAACTGCAAAGAATAAGTTAAGAAACTGTTCAAACTCAGACAAAATGTATTGATCCACAAGTGAAATTGTTCCACACAGTAGCTCAGTTTCAAAAGCATGGAAAGGGTAAGGATGGAAAGGATAATGCAGAGAAAGAGTTTAATAAGTTGATATTCACATAATTACTTTAATAATATATATTTGTTTAATACGGTTGAAGATGTTAATCAGGATTCTTATTCTTTGCAGTTTGTAAACAATTTAAGTTTAAGTTAAGAAACTGTTCAAACTCAGACAAAATTAATTGATCCACAAGTGAAATTGTTCCACAGTAGCTCTGTTTCAAAAGCATGGAAAGGGTAAGGATGGAAAGGATAATGCAGGTATTAAGTACATTTATATATATATATAAAGAATCTCCTTCTCACCCCGGCGGGGTGGTATCTGTGTCATCCTCAAGCTTGAGTCCTCTACCAGAGGCCTGGGAGTTTGAGGGTTCTGCGCAGTATCTTGGCTGTTCCTAGGACTGCGCTCTTCTGGACTGAGGCTTCAGATGTTGTTCCTGGGATCTGTTGCAGCCACTCTACCCAGTTTGGGGGTTACTTCTCCGAGCGCCCCCACTACCACGGGGACCACGCTAGCCTTGACCTTCCACATCCGTTCCAGCTACTCTTTCAACCCTTGGTTCTTGGTACAACCCTAGTTTCTCGTGTTCCTTCTTCCTGATATTGGCGTCAGCTGGGATTGCCACATCTATCACCACCACCCTTTACTGCTCTTTGTCCACCACCACTATGTGTGGTTGGTTAGCCAGAAACCGTTTGTCAGTCTGGAAGCTGAAGTCCCGCAGAACCTTGGCCCTGTTGTTCTCAGCCACCTTCTGTGGTATGGCCCATTGGGATTTGGGTACTTCTATTCCGTACTGGTTGCAAATGTTCCTGTATACTATCCCAGCCACTTGGTTGTGCCTCTCCAAGTACGCTGGTCCAGCTAGCATCCTACAGCCTGCTACTATGTGCTGGACTGTCTCAGAGGCTTCTTTGCACAGGCTGCATCTTGGGTCTGATCTACTCTGGTAGATCCTGGCCTCTATGGCTCTTGTGCTTATGGCCTGTTCTTGTGCTTAATCCATTCCATAATTGAATCCCACATACTGATATACTAAAGGTCTTAATTGTTGTACGTGCAGACAAATGTTTCAAAGTAGATTTTCCTTTAAGGTTATATTTCTTCTCTTCTCTTGTGTACAATTGTTTTACCTTCTTGGGTCGCAAGTTACCGTTTGATTTCTGCATCCATTTAGCTGTAGGCAAATTCACCAAATCATTGAATTTCACTATTGCTGTTGATTTAACATGTTGTTTTTGGCACGTCGTGTGTATATCACTGAACTCTTTTTATGTGCCTATTTGTACTGTCATTTAATTTGAAAGTAACCGATAATCGACCTTATCTTGGTAGTTTTTCCCGTATGTAGGGTGTGCATGCCTATCTGCCAAACTAAAACCAATATTCACCCCAATAGGACATGTCATACAGAAAAATGATGGCTGGATAGATGTACACTATATTGCCAAAAATATTTGGCCACCTGCCTTGACTCACATATGAACTTGAAGTGCCATCCCATTCCTAACCCATAGGGTTCAATATGATGTCGGTCCAACCTTTTGCAGCTATTACAGCTTCAACTCTTCTGGGAAGGCTGTCCACAAGGTTGTGGAGTGTGTTGAAAGGAATTTTCCACCATTCTTCCAAAAGCGCATTGGTGAGGTCACACACTGATGTTGGTGGAGAAGGCCTGGCTCTCAGTCTCCGTTGTAGTTCATCCCAAAGGTGTTCTATCGGGTTCAGGTCAGGACTCTGTGAAGGCCAGTCAAGTTCATCCACACCAGGCTCTGTCATCTACACTGCAAAAAGTCAGTGTTCAAAAACAAGAAAAAAAAAATACAAAAATTAAGGATATTTTATTTGAATTTAGCAAAATTATCTGCCAATAGAACAAGAAAATTCGGCTCGTCAAGACTTTCCAAAACAAGTAAAATTAGCTAACCTCAATGAACCCAAAAATACCTTAAAATAAGTATATTCTCACTAATAACAAGTACAATTTTCTTGGTAGAAAAATAAAATGAGACCTTTTTGCTCAATATATTTTGAAAAATATTCTTACATTAAGTAAATGCTAGTGCCATTATCTTGACATAATGATATGCATACATCATGATTTTTTGTTATGCTTGAAGTAGGAAATTATTACTTTAAAAAAGTAGTTTTATAAAGCTTTTTTGCAACAGTTGATATTCTAGTTTCATGCATGTTTTACTCAATATAGGTCATCAAATCTCAGCAACAAGCTGTAATATCTTACTGAGATCATTTAGGACCAAAATCCTTAAAACAAGTAAAACACTCTAACATAAAATCTGCTTAGTGAGAATAATTATCTTATCAGACAGAAAATAAGCAAATATCATTCTTATTTGAGATATTTAATCTTACTTAGATTTCAGTTTTTGCAGTGTATGTCTTTATGGACCTTGCTTTTTGCACTGGTGCACAGTCATGTTGGAAGAGGAAGGGCCCATTACATGGGGCTCTCTGCGTACTGTACGTGGGCTAATTGGAAGGCCACATGAAGTTTGGAGCTCTGTGAAGTGAATTGTGAATTATATTTATATAGCGCTTTTCTCTAGTGACTCAAAGCGCTTTACATAGTGAAAGCCAATATCTAAGTTACATTTTTAAACCAGTGTGGGTGGCACTTGGAGCAGGTGGGTAAAGTGTCTTGCCCAAGGATGGCGTAAGCGGGGATCGAACCTGGAACCCTCAAGTTGCTGGCACGGCCACTCTACCAACCGAGGTATACCGCCCCTCTGTAGCAACTGACTGTGTAGAAAGTCTTTGCACTATGCGCTCCAGCATCCGCTGACCCCTCTGTCAGTTTACGTGGCCTACCACTTGGTGGCTGAGTTGCTGTTGTTCCCAAACTATTCCATTTTCTTATAATAAAGCCAACAGTTGACTTTGGAATATTTAGGAGCAAGACATTTCACAACTGGATTTGTTGCACAGGTGGCATCCTATGACAGTTCCACACTGGAAATCACTGAGAGCGGCCAATTCTTTCACAAATGTTTGTAGAAACAGTCTCCATGCCGAAGTGCTTGATTTTATACACCTGTGGCTGGGCCAAGTGATTAGGACACCTAATTCTCATCATTTGGTATGGTGGCCAAATACTTTTGGCAATATAGTGTATGTATAAATCATAGTAAAACGCACACATATATTAAATTTAAGGCAAGATATCTGCTGTGGAGAGTGAAACTATAGTCTCTATTTCAGCATGTCAACAATACAATGTCCGACTCCTGTTTGGAATCACCATTCATAAATATATTTCCGCACACCCTCTTGGGCGTCACCCTGCAGTTTAGTTTTTTTTCGTTGTTGTTGCTTTTTTGTTATATGTTTTTAACTTTGAAGCAAGCTTGACATGTCTGTCTGCTTCTCTGCTGGCTGCGAATGATTTATTGGCCTGAAAAATGCCCACGCTGTGACAACTTGTCAATTAAAGTCAGGATCACGGCGGCTGACACCTGACACTTCTAATTTCAGTCATCACTGTGCTCGGGCACCTCTTCACATTCAATGACAATCATGCATAATCATTTTGGAATGTTTATTTATTTATTTTTGTAACTCTGCTATGCATTAGTATAGTATGTTGTTTTGTCTTTGTTCGCGGGTAAAGACCAGACTAAAAATTGGTCATGGTTACAGGTGTCCTGATACGATGTCCTATGAGCCAACTAATATCGGATTATGTCGACTTGCATCTAAAATCCCTGACACAGTTCTACTTGTGTAAAACTGCACAGCCAGGTAAAATCTAAATGTCCTCCAATAAGCACACAAGGTTGGCATTGTCTTCTATTTTAGCCATTTACAAAAGGTAAACATGGTAGGCTATAGGCTACTAGGAGCTAGCAGCTACACAACAGCTAAGCACACAATAGCACACAAGCTAGACCTACACTACCGTTCAAAAGTTTGGGGTCACCCAAACAATTTTGTGCAATAGCCTTCATTTCTAAGAACAAGAGTAGACTGTCGAGTTTCAGATGAAAGTTCTCTTTTTCTGGCCATTTTGAGCGTTTAATTGACCCCACAAATGTGATGCTCCAGAAACTCAATCTGCTCAAAGGAAGGTCAGTTTTGTAGCTTCTGTAACGAGCTAAACTGTTTTCAGATGTGTGAACATGATTGCACAAGGGTTTTTTAATCATCAATTAGCCTTCTGAGCAAACACATTGTACCATTAGAACACTGGAGTGATAGTTGCTGGAAATGGGCCTCTATACACCAATGTAGATATTGCACCAAAAACCAGACATTTGCAGCTAGAATAGTCATTTACCACATTAGCAATGTATAGAGTGCATTTCTTTAAAGTTAAGACTAGTTTAAAGTTATCTTCATTGAAAAGTACAGTGCTTTTCCTTCAAAAATAAGGACATTTCAATGTGACCCCAAACTTTTGAACGGTAGTGTACATAATAGGTATCCTTAATTCAGTGCTTCTCAATTATTTCCTGTTACGCCCCCCCTAAGAAGAAGAAAGCATTCTCTGCCAAGACTATAAATAGTACCGTATTTTCCGGACTGTAAGGCACACTTAAAATATTTTTTTTCTCTCAAACTTGTCAAGGCACCTTATAACCCGGTGTGCCTAATGCATGGAATAATTTTTGGTTGCTGACCTTGAAGCAATTTTGTTTGGTACATGGTGTAATGATAAGTGGGGCCAGTAGATGGCAGTCAAACATAAGACATATGTGTAGACTGCACTATGATGGCAATATGACTCAAGTAAACAACACCAACATTGTATATGTTCCATTGAAAACAAAGAACATTACACACGGCGCTCAAAAATCTATCAACATTTTTTAGTACGACTTTGGTAAGCTATGAAGCCGCACCGCTTGATGTGCTTCAACATAGGAGTATTATTATGGTGTGTGTATAAGGTAAGACATTATCTGGCGTTTTGTTTCGCAATATTATGCAAAAACAACTTTTCTTACCTTCTGCTACCTGCCGATGTGTGTTTGGGATCTGCATCAATCCTGAAAAATTGCGCGTGTCCACCTTTGTAGTCCGTAGTCGATAAGCTTCTTCTTTTTCTTTATCTTCTTGTTATGGGACATTCATCCTCCGCTGTTGCCATTTCTAATATAAAGTAGTGTAAAGTTCTTACTTATATCTGTCAGTAAACTCGCCATGAAAGTGCTAAAACATACCGATATAGTGAGTTTACATTATTCACCCAAAGAACTTTAGTTATTAGACAGTTCCGGTCGGACGGATCTTCACGGGACACATTTCCAGTGTTCCTGTTTCCAGATGAGGAGATGCTGCTCCTTTATTGATTGAAGTAAAGTCTGAATGTCATTCTGCACTACCATGAGCTAATGCAACGAAAATGTGTTCTTATCTGTACTGTAAAGTTCAAATTTGAATGACAATAAAAAAGGAAGTCTAAGTCTAAGTCTCTAAGTCTAAAACAGTTAGCTCCATTTGACCGGAACTCTAATAACTAAAGTTCCTTGGGTGAATAATGTAAACTCACTATACCGGTATGTTTTAGCGCAGTGGTTCTCAACCTGGGTTCGATCGAACCCTAGGGGTTTGGTGAGTCGGCCTGAGGGGTTCGGCGTAGCCTCCGCCACGGAGGTAAAGAGACATCCGACTTATCGTGTAAATAAAAGGTTTTTTGATTGATTGATTTAAACTTTTACTAGCAAATTGCAAAGGAAGAGAATACACAGTACAGTACATATTCCGTACAATTGACCACTAAATGGTAACATCCAAATACGTTTTTCAACTTGTTTAAGTCAGGGTCCACGTTAATCAATTCATGGTAATGTCTGTAAGGTGTGTAATTTGTTGTGAGTTCATGCACTGTGTTGGTTTTGTTCTTTGAACAAGGTGATGTTCATGCACGGTTCATTTTGTGCACCAGTAAAAAAAACATACAACTTTTTCTTAAATTTGAAAACAAATATATATACCCTAATTTCCGGACTATAAGCCGCACCTGACTATAAGCCGCACCAGCTAAATTTAGGGGAAATACAGATTGCTCCATATATAAGCCGCACCCGACTATAAGCCGCAGGGTTTTGATGTGTAATTAGCGTAGTATATAGGGGTTCCTGCTACCACGGAGGGGATTGTCGGGACAGAGATGACTGTTTGGGAACGCAAAGCGTCCCATTTATTAACAATAAATCTTTCAATCATTCAATCAAACTTTCACATCTTTGACATGGCGAACAGCATTCGTGCAGAGTACAAATAATACAACGGTGCAAAGTAATACAAAGTGCTCGCCTGTACGTTATCAAAATAACCAGCCTACCGGTATATGAAAAGTCAGTCTTTAATCATTGTGTCAACGTCTACCTCCTGCGTACTAAAACCACCGAAATCCTCTTCGTCGGTGTCGGAGAAGAACAGGCCGTAAATAAGCCGCACCCTTGTATAAGCCGCAGGGACCAGAACGAGGGGGAAAAGTAGCGGCTTATAGTCCGGAAATTACGGTATATACGTATTGTTCACTAAAGAAGGGTTCGGTGAATGCGCATATGAAACTGGTGGGGTTTGGTACCTCCAACAAGGTTAAGAACCACTGTTTTAGCGCTTTCATGGCGAGTTTACTGACATATATAATAACTTTACACTACTTAATATTAGAAATGGCAACAGGGGAGTATGAATGTCCCATAACAAGAAGATAGAGAAAAAGAAGAAGCTTATCGACTACAATTTTTCAGGATTCATGCAGATCCCAAATACAGATCAGCAGGTACCAGAAGGGAAGAAAAGTTGCTTTTGCATAATATTGCGAAACAAAACGCCAGATAATATGTCTTACCTTATACACACACCATAATAATACTCGTATGTTTAATGCGCCGACTTCATAGCTTACCAAAGTCGTACTAAAACATTTTGATAGATTTTTGAGCACTGTGTGTAATGTTGGAACATTTAAAATGTTGGTGTTGTTTACTTGAGACCCACACTAGTGCAGTCTACACTTATCTCTTATGTTTGACTGCCTTCTATTGGTCACACTTATCATTACACAATGTACCAAATAAAATATCTTCGAGGTTGGTAAGCTCAACCAATCTTATTCTTAGACACACCGGGTTATAAGGTGCATTGTCGAGTTTTGAGAAAAAAAAAAAAAAGGATTGTGCGCGCCTTACAGTCCGGAAAATACGGTATGTAAATAAACACTTACAGAATATGTCTGTGTAAATAACTCATTTCACAATGTATATATCAGCGGCTTATAGTCCAGTGCGGGTAATATAAGGAAACACATTTTTTTTCCTCTATAATTTAGTGAGTGCGCTTATATTCCGGTGCGCTGTTTAATCCGGAAAATATGGTAATTGTCAAAGTGTAGCATTAAGGATAAACAATACTAGAGATGTCCGGTAATGGCTTTTTTGCCGATATCCGATATTCCGATATTGTCCAACTCTTAATTACCGATTCCGATATCAACCGATACCAATATATACAGTCGTGGAATTAACACATTATTATGCCTCATTTTGTTGCGATGCCCCGCTGGATGCATTAAACAACGTAACAAGGTTTTCCAAAATAAATCAACTCAAGTTATGGAAAAAAATGTCAACAAGGCACTGCCATATTTATTATTGAAGTCACAAAGTGCTTTTTTTTTTTTTAACATGCCTCAAAACAGCAGCTTGGAATTTTGGAGGGTGGGTGTAGATTGTAGCGTCCCGGAAGAGTTAGTGCTGCAAGGGGTTCTGGATATTTGTTCTGTTGTGTTTATGTTGTGTTACGGAGCGGATGTTCTCCCGAAATGTGTTTGTCATTCTTGTTTGGTGTGGGTTCACAGTGTGGCGCATATTTGTAACAGTGTTAAAGTTGTTTATACGGCTACCCTCAGTGTGACCTGTATGGTTGTTGACCAAGTATGCATTGCATTCACTTGTGTGTGTGAAAAGCCGTAGATATTATGTGATTGGGCCGGCATGTTTATTGGCGCTCTATACTTCTCCCTATAACCGTGTACCACTCCGTACAGCGACAGTCCGATATTATCGGACATCTCTAAACAATACCTTCATTCACTCAATGTTTATCTATAATTAATGACATGTGTGATCTTTATTTGTAAAAATGCCACACAGACGAGAAACAAAAGTGACCTCTCGCCGCAGTGCGATCAAAGCTAACTCAGCACGTTTGTTGCCGTAGCTCGCTGGACTGTTATTCTTTCACTCTGGCCTTGTGCCGGCGCACACTATGAAAAGCAGAGGCCTCCTCTGAGATTGCGTATCAAAGGTTACGCTAGTAGTTGTTTGAGAGCATGGAGCGGTTCATTGGCGAAGATGAAATGTCACATCAAGAATTTGTTTTCTTTCGGGCTAAAACAAATTGAATGCGGTGGGAGCTCAGTCAACTGGCGGTCGTGAGGGAGGAAAGAGAGATAAAAAAAAAAAAAAAAAAAAGGTACGCTCGTCCAATTGTGCGGCCAGTGTACAGAGCGCCAGCTCATTGTCAAGGGTAAACCGTGTCAAGTGCGGCGCCATTGAATAATGCAGGTTGCATCGGCGGGTTGGAGGGAGAGAGGGGTGATTGTGTGTGTGTGTGTGTGTGTGTGTGTGTGTGGCGGGGGGGTCATTATGTGACATCTGCAGTTCCAACAAGTGCTGGCAAATTATAGCTGCGAGTAGCCAGTGATTGGCACCTAATGAGCAAATGTGACGGACAATGAGCTTTAGCCCGGAGGTGACAACAGCATGGGGCACTGCTCGGTCATGAATCTGGAATAATAAAAAAGTAAATGGTCTCCATCACTGCTATTGATTCCCCTTAGCCTCGCGGCCTATGTTTTATGCGGCCGCGATGCATTGACACGCGGGGCAGGACTGGAATGCATGAGCTGTATGGAACCTTTTACACCATACCTCAAAAGACTGATCTACACTAAGTCGTTTAACCCCTTAAACGAATAATTATTTAGCCTAAGCCCTGTTTCAGCCACACTGAACCAGCGTTTAAGGTCCCCCTCCTCTGACACATTTTTACACGGGTGATTTTTTGAATCTCCGGCTCTTAGCTTTGTATGGACTCATTGATCGTTTACAAACTGAGTTCGGAGAGGATGTGACGTCAGAAAGAACGCGCCACAGCCAGCTTCCTAATAAAGCAGTTTCGTAGCTCGGAGCTAACCACTGGAAATATGGAGGCGAGTCATCCAGACATGCCCGTGTTTCTCCTTCCTCTACATGTACAGACGCTAGTGGACATCACACATGAATACCTTAAGAGAAAGTGATTGCAGCTATTTGGGATACAACACTTCTCAGACGGCAAGAGAACTTTTCAATGTCTGGCCGGGTCAGCTGTGTTTCTACTTAGCTGAAAACGTTGTCCATTTGTCGAAGGACAGACAACGAGGATGCGAGCTCCCGGGGATGTGATAAAAAAGGTAGCGTGTGCTTTGTATTACCTGGCCGTCAAGAAAAACGGCGGATGCATTTAGACTGGCAAAGCAGACTGTATCAGTTATTGTCCGCCATGTATGTCGCAGACTCAAAGTCTAGGTCCAGAGTATATAAAGTCACCAAAAACTAATGGACAATGAAGGGGAAGGTAAAAGAGTGAGGAGTGTCCTGACCAGATATCTAGGTCCCTACATTGATTGTTGTCAAATGTTCTTTATCACATTGTTTACGTGTCTAATAAAGATTTGATTAATTTATGATGGCTCAGGTGTGATTCACTACAATAGGGCCCCACAGCACACTGGATTCCAGTTAATTGAAATACCACAACACTGAATATTGTTCAGATAAGTTACATTTAAGAACTTGCAAACAAAGCAAGATAAATGGCTGTCTAGTTATGTTTATAACCATGAGCAAAATGTGTATGTCAATGGTTGTTCTTCATCCAAACTTAAGATGTCATGTTGAGTTCCTCAGGGGTCTATACTTGGACCCCTACTATTACTCAATGACCAGACTGCTGTATCTTCATCCTTTACGATTCTTGATGATGATACAAATTTGATCCTAAAATTTGAAAACCTCATTAGGGAAGCTAATTCCGGTACAGCTGTGCTATCTGAATGGTCCTTTGTTAATAGGCTATGACTAAATGTAACAAAAAATCCAACCTTATTGTGTTTGCAAGCAAAAACAAAACATACTGTAAACAGATGCTAAGATTTCTATTGGAGGAATCGAAATTAGTCAACTTTCATCTACCAAATTTCAAGGTATCCCAGTCGATGAAAAATTGTCTTGGACAGAACACATAGGTTCAGTAACCAACAAAGTGTCAAGATTTCTTGGTATCAGCAGAATAATCAGGGGTTTGGTCCTCTTAACTCGTTATTACAGTTTAATTTATCCATATCTTATTTATTGCAATATTTCCTGGGCTAGTACATATCCATCAAATGTAAACAAATGATTCATTATGAAAAAGCCATTTGTAAAAATAGCTACCTCCTCTAACTATTTGGCTCCATCTGCTCCTCTGTTTAGGAAACTAAATGTACTATCTATTTATGATATCAACACAGTTCAGTCCTCTTCTTTTATCTATAAATGTACTTACCTCCCTAACACACTTCCTACACCTTTCAAAGACCAATTCACAAGATCATAATACCAGACAAATTGATCATCTCCGTCCTATCTTTGGCAGTTTTCCTTTAAACACAGAGGTTCTTTACTCTGTAATATTCACCTATGTATTGCAAACTCCTCATCTTCACTCAGTTACTTTAAACATAGACTAAGAGCCAGCCTGATGAATCAACATTCTCCATATGTTCTTACTTTATAATGTAGCCCTATACTTTCTCACACACACACACACACACACACACACACACACACACACACACACACACACACACACACACACACACACACACACACACACACACACACACACACACACACACACACACACACACACACACACACACACACACACACACACACACACACACACACACACACACACACACCTAGACTCAATCCACACAAGGTAGACTACTGTATTTTCCGGACTATAAGGCGCACTTACATTTTTTTTTTTGTCTCAAAACTCGACAGTACGCCTTATAACCTGATGCGTCTAATGTACAGAATAATTCCGTTTTTTCTTACCGACCTCGAAGCAATTTTATTTGGTACATGCTGTAATGATGGCAGTCAAAACCTAATAGATATGTGTAAATACCTGCAATATGATGGCAATATGACTCAAGTAAACAACACCAACATTTGATATGTTCCATTGAAAATATAGAACATTACAAACGGCGCTCAAAAATCTATCAAAATGTTTTAGTACAATTTTGGTACGCTATGAAGCCACACCGCTTGATGGATTGTCAGCGCATTAAACATACAAGTATTATTATGGTGTGTGTATAAGGTAAGATATTATCTGGTGTTTTGTTTCGCAATATTATGCAAAAGCAACTTTTCTTACCTTCTGGTACCTGCTGATCTGTATTTGGGATCTGCATAAATCCTGAAAATTTGCGTTACCTTTGTAGTCCGTAGCGACACCGTAGTCGATAAGCTTCTTCTTTATCTCTATCTTCTTGTTATGTGACATTCCTCTGTTGCCATTTCTAATATAAAATAGTGTAAAGTTCTTTCTTATATCTGTCAGTAAACTCGCCATGAAAGTGCTAAAAACATACCGGTACAGTGAGTTTACATTATTCACCTAAGGAACTTTAGTTATAAGAGAGTTCCGGTCGGACGGTTTTTCACGGGCCACATTTCCGGATGAGGAGAAGCTGACTAATCCGCTGACGTCACAAGTGTGAGCAAATTCCACACGGCTTATTTATAGAAAGTGTGAAGGAAGGCAAGATTGTTTTATAAACATCTGTGCAATGCCTCCACGTTTTGATTCCACATTTTCTGGACTTATGGAGACCCCAAATACACAACAGCAGGTACCAATAGGTAAGGATAGTTGGTTTTCCATAACAGGGCTCTAGGATTCTCAGAAGAATGTGTCCAAAATTGGCTTCCTGTGCACTTAAGATGCGACTTTAAGGTTTTACTACTTACGTATAAAATACTACACGGTTTAGCTCCAGCCTATCTGGCCGATTGTATTGTACCATATGTCCCGACAAGAAATCTGCGTTCAAAGAACTCCGGCTTATTAGTGATTCCCAGAGCCAAAAAAAAGTCTGCGGGCTATAGAGCGTTTTCTATTCGGGCTCCAGTACTCTGGAATGCCCTCCCGGTAACAGTTAGAGATGCTCCCTCAGTAGAAGCATTTAAGTCCCATCTTAAAACTCATTTGTATAATCCAGCCTTTAAATAGACCCCCCTTTTTTAGACCAGTTGATCTGCCGTTTCTTTTCTTCTCTCCTCTTCTCTCCTGTCCCTTGCGAGGGGGAGTTGCATAGGTCCGGTGGCCATGGATGAAGTGCTGGCTGTCCAGAGTCGGGACCCCGGGTGGACCACTAGCCTGTGCATCGGTTGGGGAAATCTCTGCGCTGCTGACCCGTCTCCGCTCGGGATGGTTTCCTGTTGGCCCCGCTGTGGACTGGACTCCCGCTGATGTGTTGGATCCACTGTGGACTGGACTTTCACAATGTTATGTCAGACCCACTCGACATCCATTGCTTTCGGTCTCCCCTAGAGGGGGGAGGGGGGTTACCCACATATGCGGTCCTCTCCAAGGTTTCTCATAGTCATTCACCGACGTCCCACTGGGGTGAGTTTTTCCTTGCCCGTATGTGGGCTCTGTACCGAGGATGTCGTTGTGGCTTGTACAGCCCTTTGAGACACTTGTGATTTAGGGCTATATAAATAAACATTGATTGATTGATTGATTGAAATGCAGTGTTACCTACTGTATTTACTACTCACTGTGTATTTAAGGCTATGCAACGTCCAGGTTGAGGTGTGTTTGTCCTAACTTTGAAACGTAAAGAAAAGTTTGCAGAAATCTTGCCTTACCAGAGGACTTGCACTTGACCCCTGCTCCCACTTCCCTCCCTCTTCTTCATCATTATCATGCCGCCGTTGGAGTGCCTCATAAATGCAGCCGCTAAAGTCGCGGGGAGCGTGCACGCCCACCCGCTGAGGCCCTTTCCCAGCTCATTATGCAACTCATCACGGTTGCGTGACTCCTCTCGGAAGCCACCTATCTGCCAATCCGCCTCCCCTCCCACCTGCCACTCATGACAACCGCCCCCTCCCTCTCCACTCAGACTCGCCTCACCATCCGGTCGGAACAGGGATGCACGGTGCTGGCGAAACGTTTCATCGTGGGACGAGTCACGTTTTGCACAAACTATTTTGATGCATCAAGGTTCCACGCATCATTGCTATGCCTAGGAAGTAATAAAGGGCAGACTTCCTGCTGGGGAGTGATAAAGACACGCTGGTTCTTGTCAAATGTGTTCGATTCGCACTGAGAAAATCCAGCTGAGCTATTTCTACATGATTTTTTACCAATTTATGATGTAATTTTGAACTAAGTGGCTCAGTCATTTTTGTTTTTGGTGAATTCTAAAGTTCTTGTTATTTAGTAAATCTGTTTTCACCTCAGAGTTGACAAAGGTGGAAACGCATGGTGAGGTCCCTGAACTAATCCTAGGACAATAGAATGTGGGAGACCGGAAGCTATTGCATTATGCACACTTGGCAACACTTAAGCCTTGTGGGAGCCACCCGAGTGTGCCGAGGTTAGTCGTTGCATACAGCAGCCGAACAAAAGATACACTTTCAAATACTTCAAACTGTTTGCAATCTTAGGCCCTGTCTACATTAAGCCGGATAACTCCTTAAACAAATAATTATTTAGCCTAAGCCCCGTTTCAGCCACGTTTAAGGTCCTCCTCCTTGGATAATTGTTTACACGGGTAAGTGCGTCGTGTTTTTCTTGAATCTCCGGCTCTTAGCTTTGTATGGACTCATCGATCGTTCACAAACTGAGTTCGGAGAGGAAGTGACACCAGAAAGACCGCACCCCACACAGGAAGTGGCGTCAGAAAGAACACGTCACACCCAGCTTCATAACAGACACTTGTGGAAATCACACGTGAATACCTTAAAAGAAGGAAACGGGCGATTGCAGCTATTAGGGATACAACACATCTCGGACGGCAACATAGCAATGTCGAGCGACGGTTTTGGATAAGACCTGGAAGAACGGCAGCCTGGTGGGATATGTTTGTCAACAAGTGCGTCGTGCCACAGGAACCTTTGTCCGTTTGTCGAAGGGGAGACAACGAGAATGCGGGCTCCCGTGGACCAGGGAGTACTACGGAAAACAGCGAATGCATTTGGACTGGCAAAGCAGACCATCAGTTATTGTCCGCGATGTATGTCGAGCGATTACTCAACGTCGAGTTTTGTACTCCATAACTATTGTGAAGCCATGAAGTGGTTGAGGCCGTCAAGTACGACCGCCAATTTCAGCTTACAAGCACAGTGTCTTGGCTAGATATCTAGATCCCTTGATTGACCATTGTAAAATGTTATTTATCACATTGTTTACTTTCACACGTCCATTAAAGATATAATTCATGTATGATGGCTCAGGTGTGATTCACTACAATAGTCTAACAGCTGCTGATGGTGAGGCAAGCAAGGTTTACTGTTAAGAGAAATGTGGCAATAGGCTACATTGAAAAACAGGGTAAGAATACACTTCCAGGTCGGACGGAGGGGGCAAGGGGTCTTAAATCGTGGCATTGTGTTTGTGTGGACAAGGGTAAGGTTAGGTGGGATACGTCCTGGATAGCCTTAGCCGGCTTAGTGTATAAGGGGCCTTACACTAGAAATCATAGTTTAGTTCATTACTCTTCTTTTTGGTTGTGCTAAAAACTGTAAGTCCTTCAGGATGGTGTAAGCTAGAGGTGGGAATATTTGGGCACCTCACGATTCGATAACAATTCAGTAGCTACGATTAAATTAAAAATTATTGATGCATCTTTAATTTATGTATATTGATGTAGTTCTACACTAAATATCCTTTCACTACATAAGTGTTTATCACTTGCAACTTAAAAAAAAATTGGGAATAAGAAATAGTTAAATTAGTCCCCACGTTTATCAAATTAATGAAAATGAGTGCAAAGCTGGACCAGATAGTAAAGGAGCTGGTCGGATCTGTCGGTGAGGTGGCTCATTGCAGTCAGCCAAATTTGAAAACTGTCTGCATTGCTTTATTTACAATAGATCAATTATTGATTAATGTTTACTAATTGATTCTATAATGGTCCATATCCGAGTTGCAATGCATCTAAAAATCGATTAGTTCCTCCACCTCTAGTCTAAGCCAGGGGGTCAACACTTTTCCACTAAGGGCCACAATCAATTTATTACAATTATTGGCCACTTGCCAAATTAGATTTCTAGAAACTTCCCTAGTTTTAAACAGCAATTTACTTATTTTTAGTCATTGACTTTAAATCATAATCTTGATTTTAGCAATAATAATTATATTTTGTTTAATCGAGTTCAAAAATGTGAAAATGGAGAAAATAACTATTCTATAACTATTGGTTTTCATCCCAAGGATGCTTAATTTAAGAAGTGCAAGACGAAAATGTATTGTTTTCAGAATGAAATACTTATTTCTAGCTTTAAAGTCCCGCTTTTTCATTTTTATTTTCCTGAATGTTGTCTGTCTATCTGTGTTGGCCCTGCGATGAGGTGGCGACTTGTCCAGGTTGTACCCCGCCTCCCGCCAGATTGTAGCTGAGATAGGCTCCAGCGTCCCCCGCGACCCCGAAGGGAATAAGCGGTAGAAAATGGATGGATGGATTAAAATCTATTTTACAAGAGTGACCTGCTCAAGAGGACAGACAAACAGGTTTCATAAACACATAGAACAACAACAAACATCAGGAGCACTATAGTTAAAAGCACAAAATACTTACAGCATAAACATAAAAACAGGTAAAAAGGTAAAAACAATAAAACGTTTAATTAAAAACAGTTTAAAAACAAGTTAGAAATCTTCTTTTAAAATGGCCTGAAATTCCCCCAAAGGGATTAGTTTAGGTAGGCTCAGATCATTTTGTAATTCATTCCATGACCAGCAAATCTGAAGGCTTTTTTTTTTATTTACCAAGACTTGTGTTGGTTCTAGGAACCAACACGCCAAGGATGGCCTGTGACTGCAAACTGTAGCGACTGAAGTCTCTACACATACAATAACATGAATAAGGGGGAACCTACATTGCTAAATTCAAGATATATAGATCTTAAATTGGCATGTACAATTAAGTATGTGCATAAACATAATTGTCACTAGTTTTTTTGTATTTTGTTCGTAAAATCTAGACTTTTTATCTCATATTTTATCTTTTTTGCAGTATAACGAAAAATCTAAGTATGCGTGGGCCATTTTGATGTAAATTTTAATTTTATTTCAAAATACATTCTAATAACAGATATTACAAAGTGCGGCCAGGGGGCCATTTGCGGAAGACAGCTTGAGTTTTGATGGCCCATAATTTATTTTTTGAAAAAAAAACAAAAAAAACAGTAAAAATGGAAGAACAAAGGAGCAAAAAGATGTAATTTAAAGAGAAAAACCTGACATTTGATACCAATAATACAATTTGTCAATTAAAACACAAAGTTGACACTAAGTTTTGATGTATAATGTCTGATTGTGGCATTCCTTTTTTGGGTTTTACAAAAGAAAAAATATTAAAATGCCCCTGCAACAGTGGCTTTTACAGCACTGTATTTAATGTATTTTATTTTAAACTTTCTAATACCGTACAGTAAATGGAACCAAAGTTTTTTAAGGTAAAGTTTTAGCAACTGAGCTGCTAGTTTAAAAAAAAAAAATTGTTGTGTTTTTCAAATCATAAAATCTATTGTCATTTTTACAGTGTACAGTCTTTTTTAAAATGTTTTATACATATATCTTTAGTCAAACAGATATTCACTGTATGTACCATATTTTCCGGACTATAGAGTGCATTGGTATATTAGCCGCACCTACTAAATTATAGAGGGAAAAAAAGTATTTTTCCATATATTAGCCGCACCAGGTTATAAGCCGCAAACATATACAGTACGTTGCAAAAAAATAAATGTTTATTTCCACACCTTAAATGTTTTGACCGAAGAATCACCATTACATGTTATGTAGACCACAAGGAAGTGTTTTACATGTGGGGGGGAAAAAAATCCTAATATGACCCCTTTGACGAATGTGGACCCTCAGACTTACTTTTCTAAAAATAATGTTATACGGTACACTTCAAAAACTGAAATCTAAGTAAGATTAAATATCTCAAATAAGGGTGATATTTGCTTATTTTCTGTCTAGTAAGATAATTCTTCTCACTAATCAGATTTGATGTTAGAGTGTTTTACTTGTTTTAAGTGTTTGGTCTTAAATTATCTCAGTAAGATATTACAGCTTGTTGCTGAAATTTGATGGCCTATATTGAGTAAACTGTTGCAAAGCTGTGTCATCAACACTCGCAAGTATAAAACTACTTTTCTAAAGTAATAATGTCTTATTTCAAGCATGAAAAAAGCAAATCTTGACTTTGACACAAGTGTGTCTCATTATAAAACAGATGACAGCCAAATGGACTTTGCTGTTTTATTTTCAATGAAACAATATAAAATGCGTACTCATATAGAAATACAGTTGGCACAGTACAGTAAACTGACAGTTAATATTTAAACATTTAACATGTGACATTTCTAACAATTTTGAACAGAAATAAATCATGCACATTCAGGTAAATTCCTCAACATTACAATAAAAAAAAATTTGGCCGGGGGCAGGGCTGTGTATATGCACACTAATTGACTCAAAGAGCACGCACTTGGCGCGATGATGTCATGTTGTCGATGGAAAAACGCATTTTTTTAAACCATACGATTTGCCTGAGCTGCTAGGAGACCCCGGGAGAAATTGCCTTGTTGTCTTTCCATTAACAACAATAAATTAGTTTTTAGTATAAGTTTGCTGGTTTCAAGAAATGTAATATATTAATATTAATATATATTATATTTATTTATTTATTATATTAATATATCATTATGTCAAGATAATGGCACTAGCATGAACTTAATTTAAGAATATTTCTCAACATATTGAGCAAAAAGGTCTCTTTTTTTCTACCAAGAAAAGTGCACTTGTTATTAGTGAGAATATACTTATTCTAAGGTATTTTTGGGTTCATTGAGGTTAGCTAATTTGACTTGTTTTGGAAAGTCTTGACAAGCCAAATTTTCTTTTTCTAGTGGCAGATAATTTTGCTTAGGTCAAGTAAAATACCCCTCATTTTTGTGTTATTTTTTCTTGTTTTTGAACACTGACTTTTGTATCTTTAAGAATACGACACTGCAACATGTTTACTTTGTGGTCTGTGTATGTACTCATTTTAGCCGAGGTGTAAATGGTAAATAGGGTTATACTTGTATAGCGCTTTTCTACCTTCAAGGTACTCAAAGTGCTTTTACACTATTTCCACATTCACCCATTCACACAGCTGCCATGCAAGGCGCTTACCACGACCCATCAGGAGCAAGGGTGAAGTGTCTTGCCCAAGGACACAACGGACGTGACTAGGTCGGTAGAAGGTGGGGATCGAACCAGGAACCCTCAAGTTGCTGGCACGGCCACTCTCCTCGTACCGTGTAACAGGTCCCACGTGAGGATCTCGAGCTGGGACACATCTGTTACCTATTGTGACCTCATGTTTAGATTGTGTCATATGTGGACTCAAGCCAGGTGCACCCCTTAAAAAAAAACTATTCCCGAAACGGCGTAGTGAGATTGGACTCCCTGCCAATGACGCAAGACATGAGTGCAAACATGCACGCATGCCGGAGCACATGGGCGGGGAGGGAAGAGGAAGGCGGCGAAGCTCTGAAGGATGGGTAATGCGAGACAGTATGTGTCCTGGGATCATTGGATGGATCCTCCATTGCGAGGGCGATGAGACCTGAAGGGCGACAGGGAGACGGACGCATTGAGGGAGAGAGAAAGAGACGCCGCAGCCCGGCGCTCTGTTAGGCGCCTAATGGAGAGGCAGCAAGGAGGCGAGCGAGCACTACAGGGCCCAGCGCTCACAGAGGAACGCCGGCGAGGGACGGGGGAGGAGAAAGTTGAGCGGCGCAAGCTGCTGCAAGACACCGGCAAATTCGGATGGACCAATTCCCTCTGCTCTGCATTGCAGAGCAGTCAAGGGTACACGGTACCCCTGTGCTGAAAATATATTTATTTATTTGTGTCCCTTTCTAGGGTACTGTCCTACTTGTTAAACGTACTCGAGCAATATCTGATGTTTTCTTTTGTATTAGACTTGGGGTTGTGTTTCAGATACGCCACTTCTTGTTTTTTCAGCGTTTCCCCCTGATCCGATTGTTTGATGCCAGCTTTATTCAGTCAATATAGTGATTGGACCCCGACTTAAACAAGTTGAAAAACTTATTCGGGTGTTACCATTTAGTGGTCAATTGTACGGAATATGTACTTCACTATGCAACCTACTAATAAAAGTCTCAATCAATCAATCAATCAATTGGTATCCAGCAGGCACAAGACGTTAGATTAGAACAACGTTGAGAACTTGTTGAATTAGGTCCGGACGTTGAGCAACTCAAACGTGATGCTTTTTGACGACGTTTAATCAATGTCGGGTTCTGACGTTAATTTGACCATTGAATTTTGGTAATTTCCCAACCAATATTCCACAACTCAAATACAACGTTGAAACAACATACTTTTTGAGAAAGTATAGTCAATGTCAGGTTGTGATGTTCATTTGACCAGTAAAATGTGGTCATTTGCCAACCAATATTCTACAACACAAATACAACATTGAAACAACACGCTTTCTGACAACCATCAATCAATGTCAGGTTCTGACGTTGATTTGACCATTGAATTTTGGTAATTTCCCAACCAATATTCTAAAATACAAATACAACGTTGAAACAACATGCTTTTTGACGACGTGTATTCAATGTCAGGTTGTGAAGTTGATTTGACCAAATTTGATCATTTCCCAACCATTATTCCACAACACAAATACAACATTGAAACAACATGCTTTTTGACTACATTAATCAATGTTGGGTTCTGACGTTGATTTGACTATGGAATTTTGGTCATTTCCCAACCAATATATTACAACACAAGTACAACATTGAAACAACATGCATTTTGACAACGTTTAATCAATGTCACGTTCTGATGTTGATTTGACCATTGAATTTTGGTCAATTCCCAACAAATATTCTACAACACAAATACAACGTTGAAACAACATGCTTTTGACAACGTTAAACAATGTTAGGTTCTGACGTTGATTTGACCATTGAATTTTGGTCAATTCCCAACAAATATTCTACAACACAAATACAACATTAAAACAACATAATTTTTGACAACGTGTATTCAATGTCAGGGTGTGACCATTGAAATAAGGTAATTTTCCAACCAATATTTTACAACACAAATACAACGTTGAAACAACGTGCTTTTTGACAAGATTTAATCAATGTCAGGTTCTGACGTTGATTTGACCATTGAATTTTGGTCATTTCCCAACCAATATTCCACAACTCAAATACAAAGTTGAAACAACATGCTTTTTGACGACGTGTATTCAATGTCAGGGTGTGACGTTGATTTGACCATTAAAATAAGGTCATTTTCCAACCAATATTCCACAACTCAAATACAACGTTGAAACAACATACTTTTTGAGAAAGTATAGTCAATGTCAGGTTGTGATGTTCATTTGACCAGTAAAATGTGGTCATTTGCCAACCAATATTCTACCACACAAATACAACATTGAAACAACACGCTTTCTGACAACCATCAATCAATGTCAGGTTCCGACGTTGATTTGACCATTGAATTTTGGTAATTTCCCAACCAATATTCTACAATACAAATACAACGTTGAAACAACATGCTTTTTGACGACGTGTATTCAATGTCAGGTTGTGAAGTTGATTTGACCAAATTTGATCATTTCCCAACCATTATTCCACAACAAAAATACAACGTTGAAACAACATGCTTTTTGACTACATTAATCAATGTTGGGTTCTGACGTTGATTTGACTATGGAATTTTGGTCATTTCCCAACCAATATATTACAACACAAGTACAACATTGAAACAACATGCATTTTGACAACGTTTAATCAATGTCAGGGTGTGACCATTGAAATAAGGTAATTTTCCAACCAATATTTTACAACACAAATACAACGTTGAAACAACGTGCTTTTTGACAAGATTTAATCAATGTCAGGTTCTGACGTTGATTTGACCATTGAATTTTGGTAATTTCCCAACCAATATTCCACAACACAAATATGTTGAAACAACATGCTTTTTGAGGACGTGTATTCAATGTCAGGTTGTGACATTGATTTGACCAATGAAATTTGATAATTTCCCAACCATTATTCCACAACACAAATTAAACGTTGAAACAACATGCTGTTTGATTACGTTAATCAATGTTGGGTTCTGACGTTGATTTGACTATGGAATTTTGGTAATTTCCCAACCAATATTCTACAATACAAACACAACGTTGAAACAACATGCTTTTTGACGACGTGTATTCAATGTCAGGTTGTGAAGTTGATTTGACCAAATTTGATCATTTCCCAACCATTATTCCACAACACAAATACAACGTTGAAACAACATGCTTTTTGACTACATTAATCAATGTTGGGTTCTGACGTTGATTTGACTATGGAATTTTGGTCATTTCCCAACCAATATATTACAACACAAGTACAACATTGAAACAACATGCATTTTGACAACGTTTAATCAATGTCACATTCTGATGTTGATTTGACCATTGAATTTTGGTCAATTCCCAACAAATATTCTACAACACAAATACAACATTAAAACAACATCATTTTTGACAACGTGTATTCAATGTCAGGGTGTGACCATTGAAATAAGGTAATTTTCCAACCAATATTTTACAACACAAATACAACGTTGAAACAACGTGCTTTTTGACAAGATTTAATCAATGTCAGGTTCTGACGTTGATTTGACCATTGAATTTTGGTCATTTCCCAACCAATATTCCACAACTCAAATACAACGTTGAAACAACATACTTTTTGAGAAAGTATAGTCAATGTCAGGTTGTGATGTTCATTTGACCAGTAAAATGTGGTCATTTGCCAACCAATATTCTACAACACAAATACAACATTGAAACAACACGCTTTCTGACAACCATCAATCAATGTCAGGTTCTGACGTTGATTTGACCATTGAATTTTGGTAATTTCCCAACCAATATTCTACAATACAAATACAACGTTGAAACAACATGCTTTTTGACGACGTGTATTCAATGTCAGGTTGTGAAGTTGATTTGACCAAATTTGATCATTTCCCAACCATTATTCCACAACACAAATACAACGTTGAAACAACATGCTTTTTGACTACATTAATCAATGTTGGGTTCTGACGTTGATTTGACTATGGAATTTTGGTCATTTCCCAACCAATATATTACAACACAAGTACAACATTGAAACAACATGCATTTTGACAACGTTTAATCAATGTCACGTTCTGATGTTGATTTGACCATTGAATTTTGGTCAATTCCCAACAAATATTCTACAACAAAAATACAACGTTGAAACAACATGCTTTTGACAACGTTAAACAATGTTAGGTTCTGACGTTGAGTTGACCATTGAATTTTGGTCAATTCCAACCAATATTCTACAACACAAATACAACATTGAAACAACCTAATTTTTGACAACGTGTATTCAATGTCAGGGTGTGACGTTGATTTGACCATTGAAATAAGGTAATTTTCCAACCAATATTTTACAACACAAATACAACGTTGAAACAACGTGCTTTTTGACAAGATTTAATCAATGTCAAGTTCTGACGTTGATTTGACCATTGAATTTTGGTCATTTCCCAACCAATATTCCACAACACAAATACGTTGAAACAACATGCTTTTTGACAACGTTCAATCAATGTCAGGTTGTGACGTTGATTTGACCATTGAAATTTGATAATTTCCCAACCATTATTCCACAACACAAATTAAAAGTTGAAACAACATGCTTTTTGATTACGTTAATCAATGTCAGGTTCTGACGTTGATTTGACCATTGAATTTTGGTCATTTCCCAACCAATATTCCACAACACAAATACGTTGAAACAACATGCTTTTTGATGACGTGTATTCAATGTCAGGTTGTGACATTGATTTGACCATTGGAATTTGATAATTTCCCAACCATTATTCCACAACACAAATTAAACGTTGAAACAACATGCTTTTTGATTACGTTAAACAATGTTGGGTTCTGACGTTGATTTGACTATGGAATTTTGGTCATTTTCCAACCAATATATTACAACACAAGTACAACATTGAAACAACATGCATTTGGACAACGTTTAATCAATGTCACGTTCTGATGTTGATTTGACCATTGAATTTTGGTCAATTCCCAACAAATATTCTACAACACAAATACAACGTTGAAACAACATGCTTTTGACAACGTTAAACAATGTTAGGTTCTGACGTTGATTTGACCATTGAATTTTGGTCAATTCCAACTAATATTCTACAACACAAATATGTTGAACCAACATGCATTTTGACAACGTTCAATCAATGTCAGGTTGTGACGTTGATTTGACCATTGAAATTTGGTCTTTTCCCAACCAATATTCCACAACACAAATACAACATTAAAACAACATGCATTTTGACAACGTTTAATCAATGTCAGGTTGTGACGTTGATTCGACTATTGAATTTCGGTAATTTTCAAACCAATATTCTACAACACTAATATGTTGAAACAACATGCTTTTTGACAAAGTTTAATCAATGTCGGGTTCTGACGTTCATTTAACCATTGAATTTTGATCATTTCCCAACCATTATTCCACAACATAAATAAAACGTTGAAACAACACACCTTTTGATGACGTTAATCAATGTTGGGTCCTGACGTTGATTTGACCATTGAAATTTGGTAACTTCTCAACCAATATATTACAACACAAATACAACGTTGAAACAACATGCTCTTTGACAACATTTAATCAATGTCAGGTTCTGACGTTGATTTTGCCATTGAATTTTGGTCGTTTCCTAACGAATATTCCACAACTCAAATACAACGTTGAAACAACATACTTTTTGACAAAGTTTATTCAATGTCAGGTTGCGACGTTCATTTGACCATTAAAATGTGGTCATTTGCCAACCAATATTCCACAACACAAATACAACATTGAAACAACATGCATTTTGACAACGTTCAATCAATGTCAGGTTCTGACATTGTTTTGACCATTGAATTTTGGTAATTTCCCAACCAATATTCTACAATACAAATACAATGTTGAAACAACATTCTTTTTGACTACGTGTATTCAATGTCAAGTTGTGATGTTGATTTGACCATTGATATTTGATCATTTCCCAACCATTATTCCACAACACAAATACAACATTAAAACAACATGCATTTTGACAACGTTTAATCAATGTCAGGTTGTGACTTTGATTTGACCATTGAATTTTGGTGATTTGCCAACCAATATTCTACAACACAAATACAACGTTGAAATAACATGCTTTTTGACAACATGTAATCAATGTCAGGTTGTGACGTTGATTTAACCATTGAATTTTGGTAATTTCCCAACCAATATTCCACAATTCACATAGAACGTTGAAATACCATGGTTTTTGACGACGTTTATTCAATGTCAGGTTGTGACGTTGATTTGACCATTGAATGTTTGGTCATTTCCCAACCAACAACGTGGATCTATTTTGCAACGTTGTTTCAAAGTCAGTTTTAAAGGACATGTGTGTATAATCAACGTTGTATCAATGTCTTGTGCCTGCTGGGTAGTGCAGCAAATGCTTCAATTACAGCCCGGGTATTTGTTTACCTACTGTTCAAAAAGGACGGGACGGAGGCCGTAATTGGAAAGAGGCTGTTTTTACCAAATTTAAATGTAATAATCTAATCAATTTAAATGTATTGTATAAAACAAGTAGATTTAAACAAACATATTTAACAATTTTTTGGAGCGCTTGAGAAAGTAGAAAGAAAAATCCCACATCTCTTTCATCACATGGTCATTCATTACTAGGTAAAGTAGTACCTCGGGCACAAGTTTAATTGGTTCTGTGATTAACCATTGAAATTAATTAAAATCAATTCATCCCGTGCTTAAACCTCCAAATCAGCACTTTTTTTTGTATGTCTTTTAAATGGACAAACAGACTTTTAGATAAGAAATATCGTATGAAAAACAATACAATAGAACATACTACAAACAGCTCTAGTAGTTTTGTGACGTAATGTAGTAAAAATGTACAGTATTGACTTGGGCTGTCAGTCTTTCGGCGCCAGACGATTCAATTCGATTCGATTCTTGGGGGTAACGACTCGATTCAAAATCAATACTTTTTTAATAACATTGGGTGCCCATTCAATGATTAACTACATTCCTCCATAAAATAGATAAACAGCTCTAATACATTTCTATATTACATAAAAAAACATATATTTTTTTAAATGTATTTTTATTTTTTTTATTCTACCTAAATGACACTGAAAAGGTGTGTTATTGTTTGTGCTACGGTGCCATCTTTTTGACGAGGTCGTCAACTGCAGGTGCTGCTGGTTGACAATTTACTTCCTGTTTCGTGCCTGATGTATCTCCGTCCATAACGTTTCTGCTCAAAAGGATTCTTCATTCATCACTCCAAGCAACGTTTGTAAGTTTCGTAATATAACTTAAACAATTCTTACTTACTAAACCGTCCTATGTGTGATGTCTGTAGGAGTGTTTTCGTGCATATTTGCACGTGCTGTCGTAACGTAATCAAGCAAGCGTCGTTAGCATCCGCGAACATGCTAACACGTTAGTATTATTAACTCACAATGGCATTCTGTGTGTATTGTTTCAGTTTCGTAAATTCACCAACGCGTCACCGTGGAGTTATTGCGTCTGTTTAGCCGATTGGAGAGCTGGATTCCGCAGCTAGTGGGTCCATGACGATTACCTCTGTTTTGTTTGATAAGCAGTTTGGAAACAATTAATGTACAAAATATTTTGTACCGGTATATATCTGCGGCTTATAGTCAGGTGCGGCTAATATACGTAGGAAAAATAATTCTAAAATTTGATGGGTACGACTTAAATACGAGTGCGCTCCATAGCTTGGAAAATGCAGTACTGTATTTTTCGGATTATAAGTCGCTCCGGAGTATAAATCACACTGGCCAAAAATGCATAATAAAGAAGGAAAAAAACATATATAAGTCGCACTGGAGTATAAATCGCATTTTTTGGGGAAATTTATTTGATAAAATCCAACACCAAGAATAGACATTTGAAAGGCAATTTAAAATAAATAAAGAATAGTGAACAACAGGCTGAATAAGTGTACGTTATATGAGGCATAAATAACCAACTGAGAATGTGCCTGGTATGTTAACGTAACATATTATGGTAAGAGTCATTCAAATAACTATAACATATAGAACATGCTATACGTTCACCAAACAATCTGTCACTCCTAGTCGCTAAATCCGATGAAATCTTCTTCCTCTGTGTCGCTTCTAAACAACTCTGCCAACTCCAAAGGTAGACAATGAGCCGTAATGTGTTAATAATTTCACACATAAATCGCTCCAGAGTATGAATCGCACTCCCGACCAAACTATGAAAAAAACTGTGATTTATAATCCAAAAAATACGGTAATTGTTTAATATAGTCAAGGTTTCTATGGTTTATCCATTATACAGTGCTCAATACCGGGGTAGAGCGGGATATACGTTAGCTCGGAAAACAACACAGAGGCTATTTCATCCCTACAAGCCTGTTTCATAGGTTTACCTTCTAAAATCCCCCGAAGAGCAGGGAAACCTGAAAAAACAGGCTTGTCGGGATGAATTAGCCTCAATGTTTTTTCCTGACCTAACGTAGTTGTTTCATGAGTACAACTAATCGGAATTGATCAAATCCGACTTCCATGGAGAATTTTAAATGCACAGTCATGCACACCTGTTAAAAGTGCAATTTATTTGTTGATTATGTTTATTTCTTAGAAAATAATAATGAAAGTTATGGCAAGCAGAATACTTTTCTTTAAAAATAAATTGTGTTTTATCTGATTACTCGATTAATCAAACAAACAAATTGTGAGATTGCAAAATGATGAGTTCCTTGTAAATAATTTTACGAATACATCTGACATAGTTCAAAAGCAATGACTGCCATTTTTTGTCAATGCTTATGTTTTTGATCCGAAACCAGTGGGACACCCTGGTGGTTATGTGCTTTTTTTGCATACCGCACACACGGCGACCAGAGATGACCCTGCGGTTAACTATCTAGATGCGTTAGTTACAGCATTTACGACAGTTAACTTCTGTGCGGCTGAGGCCAATGATCAACTGAGAGAGTTTCTTGGGTTGGTTGCCCCAAGTCAGAGAAGATAGGCTCCAGCTACCGACACTAGATAATTAGCTTTGGTTATGTTGGGTCGACACAGTATTGACCCCAAAGGAAATTCCTTGTTGATTAGTGGAACACAAACACCAATGTGTTTTGGGGGATTGTTCCAATCATTTATCAAGATGCACACAAAAAAAAGGTAGAGTAGATACTAAAACTGAAGAAGCAAGAGATCTGATAGGACATCACAGCCCATTTCACCACCTCAATCTAGTCAAATCTTGATTGACGTTAATCCATAGGCATTTGGCGGCTTAATCCTACTGGGAACATACATTGTGTCCCAACAGCTCCATTTTTGTTTCATCTGACCATATAACTTTCCTCCAGAAGGTCTTATCTTTGTCCATGTGATGTCAGATGAAACAAAAATACAGCTGTTTGGCCACAACACCCAGCAATATGTTTGGAGGAGAAAAAGTGAGGCCTTTAGTCCGAGGAACACCCTCCCTAACGTCAAGCATGGTGGTGGTAGTATTATGCTCTGGGCCTGTTTTAATGCCAATGGAACTGGTGCTTTACAGAGAGTAAATGGGACAATGAAAAAGGAGGATTACCTCCAAATTCTTCAGCCCGGAGGTTGGGTCTTGGGCGCAGTTGGGTGTTCCAACAGGACAATGACCCCAAACACACGTCAAAAGTGGTAAAGGAATGGCTAAATCAGGCTAGAATTAAGGTTTTAGAACGGCCTTTCCAAAATCTTGACTTAAACGTGTGGACAATGCTGAAGAAACAAGTCCATGTCAGAAAAGCAACACATTTAGCTGAACTGCACCAATTTTGTCAAGAGGAGTGGTCAAAAATTCAAGCAGAAGCTTGTGGATGGCTACCAAAAGCGCCTTATTGCAGTGAAACTTGCCAAGGGACATGTAAGCAAATATTAACATTGCTGTATGTATACTTTTGACCCAGCAGATTTGCTCACATTTTCAGTAGACCCATAATAAATTCATAAAAGAACCAAACTTCATGAATGTTTTTTGTGACCAACAAGTATGTGCTCCAATCACTCTATCACAAAAAAATAAGAGTTGTAGAAATGATTGGAAACTCAAGACAGCCATGACATTATGTTCTTTACAAGTGTACGTCAACTTTTGACCACGACTGTATGTCCATGTGTGTACTCTCAGTAGAATACGCATCATTCGGCAGGTTTTTACCGTACACACTTCAATACCAATCTGTCCACAGAGCGGGCTTTTACCTTGACATATTTTTCTACCAACTTGAATCCTCTCTTCGCCCTTTGCCTGCGTCGTGCGCTCGATCTGTTTGACAGCCCGCTTCTGTCAGACTTGAATGCTTGACAAGAACAAGTCTTCAAGTTCCGTCTCAGAGATCCACATCTCAATAAGTTTGCCTGCCCTGAATCCTGGCGCTAGAAATCCGAGGTTGCGTTCGCGCTTGTCATATTCTGTTTGATTAAAAAAGAAACTCTAGGCTCTTTGGTCTGCTAACACAATTTTTTTTTTGGTCGAGTGGGAATGTGATCATCTGAACCCGAGCACCAAACGAGCGGACTAGAACGGCTTGAAGAGATGGCAGGCAAACGCCGGGGCGGTTCGTTAACTTGAGCTCAGATGTGAACCACAGACAGGAACCAGTGTTAAATTGACAGCAAAGAGCATGCAGGAATTACAAGTAAAATGTGTTGGAAGAGCTATCTCTCTGCTCTGTGCAAAAGCACAATATTTTTCAAAGCTTTTCTAATACAGGGTCCAAATTGGATTTGTCCGTCAAATCCGATCGTTTTATGTAGTTGTTTACATGAAAAAAAATATCCAATGTCTAATGCAGTGGTTCTTAACCTTGTTGGAAGTACTGAACCTCACCAGTTTCATATGTACATTCACCTATCATCTTTAGTGAAAAACACAATTCTTATTTTTTTCAAATTCAAGACAAAGTTACATGTTGTTTTTTTTTACTGGTGCACAAAATGAACAGTGCATGAACATCACCTTGTTCAAAGAACAAAACCAACACAGTGCATAAACTCACAACAAATTACACACCTGCAAACCAGATGGAAAAGTAAAGGGGAACATTGTTTGGTGGTATACATAGAAGTTTTTATTTACACGATGAGTTAGGTGTGTCTTGACTTCCGCGGTGGAGGCTCCGCCGAACCCCTGAGGCCGACTTACCGAACCCCTAGGGTTCGATCGAACCCAGGTTAAGAACCACAGGTCTAATGTGAACGCAATCCGACCCGCATGCATTCTTTCTATCTTTAGTTTATTGAGTTTGAGTTTGAGTTTATTTCGAACATGCAAGCATACAACATGATACGTCACAATTTCCAGTTTCTCTTTTCAACATGTTCGAAAAGGAGTAGGAAGAAGCAGAGCTTATTTAATCCTACCCCTTTTCTTTACATAGCAGTTGCAAAACTTTTTGTTCACTTCCTGTTCACAATTTAGTCACAATAAACTACACAAGTAATCACAATAACAATAAATACATAAATAATAGTAAGAATTTAATAATAATAATTGGTGAAGTAAGTCATATTTCATATGATGAGATAAGTAAGATTACTTTAAGAATGAATGAATGAATGGATGGATGAAATAAATTGAGAATGTGTGTCATGGTTCTTCTTCTTTGTACTTTGTAAACACTATTTCGAACATGAACACACTTACAGCGTAATACATCACACAATTTCAAATCAATTCACTTTACATCATGTCCGAAAAGGAGTAGGAAGAAGCAGATCTTATTTAATCCTACCCGTTTCCCACTTCAGAGCGTTTACAAATGTATACATTCATTTACTGACTTTTTATAATAAAATGACATCTGTGAATGATTAATACAGTTTTGTAATTTACAATTAAGTCAGTCATGATAAACATACTGAGATGAAGAATATCTTATTTTCAATAAGGTTGAAATAATTTCTCATAATTATTCTTCTTTGCACTTTGTAAGCACTATAAATTTGAACAACCTCTTAAACTGGATCATATCAGTACAATGTTTAACTTCTTTACTTAATCCATTCCATAATTTAATTCCACATACTGATATGCTAAGGGTTTTAAGTGTTGTACATGCATACAAATGTTTTTGTCACGTGGAGAGTCGCAGCTCATTGCGGGGTCGTTCTCCCGGAATGCAGAACGGACAACTCCGGACAAAGCGTGAAGGTAGGATTTATTGTCATAAATCATAGCTTAAACCAAAAACAGGAAACAAGCAAAAGGAAAGCGTGCCGTTTGCACAAGAAGCTAAAAAACTAAAACTTAGCACTGGAATCATGAACTAGGAAACAAGGAATACCCAACGTAACTGTTGCATTCGCAAACAAGGAAGCCAGACTGAGCGTGGCGAGCATGGTGAATAAAAAGCTCTCTGATTAGTGGTTGACAGCAGCTGAGCGTGGGGCCACTAACCAGAGGCAGGTGAACCCCATAGTGACCAAAATAAACCCAGGAGTGCACACAACAGGAACTAAGGGAGTCCAAAACTAACAGAACATAACTAACCAAAACATGATCCGGACCACGGATCATGACAGTTTTAAATTAGATTTTCCTCTAAGGTTATATTTCTCCTCTTTGGTTGAGAAAAATTGTTGTACATTCTTTGGTAGCAGGTTATAGTTTGCTTTGTGCATCATTTTAGCTGTTTGCAATTATACCAAATCATCGAACTTTAATATTTTTGACTCAATATATAAAGTGTGCTCTATATCCAACATTATATATCAGTCTAATTGATCTTTTTCGTAACACAGTTAGTGAATGTAGCGCACATTTGTAGTTATTTCCCCATATTTATGCACAATAACTCAGACATGGTAACACTAGCGAGCAGTGGAGAATATGAAGTGATTTTTGGCCCAGGACGTGTTTTGCTTTATTCATTATTGAAATGTTTTTTTGCCACCTTATGTTGTATGTTTTGTATATGAGATGTCCAGTTCATTTTATCATCTATTAATACTCCCAAAAATCTGGTTTCTTCTACCCTTTCAATTTCTACTCTGTGTATTTACTTCGTTACATTTACCTAAGTAACTTTTTGGATACATTGTACTTGTCAGAGTAGTTTTAATGTAACATACTTTTTTTTTTACTTTGACTTCAGTATTTTTGTGAAGAAGAAACACTACTTTTACTTCGCAATGCTCACGAAGAGTTGAGTGTGTCAACAATAGCAGCGTAAGCTAGCATTAGCTCACTGCTATCGATTCGCCGCTAAAATAGTCCGTCTGCGTCAGAGCTTATAATAACAATGTCACTCATATTTGGTTCATTTTCAGGTCACGACATGTAAATGGAGTATTGTTGGTGCTTTCTTTTAGAGACTATAATGAGTACAACAGAGGACCATCCGTCTGTTAACTCAAATCTTTGCTCTTTATTTACGATTTAGAATGCATAAAGAAAGCAAATGTTTGCGTATTTCCATTATGACTGATCTGATAATATGGTCAGAGTGCAGAAGCGTTACTACACCGACGTAGAATCTACGGAAATTAAAGCAGTGGTCCCCAACCTTTTTGTAGCTGAAAATTTGTCCCACGGACAAATTTAATTTATAAGAAATACAATAATGTGTGCTTACGGACTGTATCCCTGCAGACTGTATTGATCTATATTGATATATAATGTATATATTGTGTTTTTTATGTTGATTTAATAAATAAAAAAAAAAAATATATATATATATATATATATATATATATATATATATATATATATATATATATATATATATATATATATATATTTTTTTTTTTAAATTTTTTTTTTTTTTTTTTTTTTTTTTTTTTTTAATTTCTTGCGCAGCTCGGTACCAATCGGTGGTTGGGGATCACTGGTGTAAAGCACGTCGCCACTGGACTCTAGAGCAGTGGAGACGCCTTCTCTGGAGTGATGAATCACGCTTTTCCATCTGGCAATCTGATGGACCAGATGGAGAACAATACCAGGAGAACAATACATTTCGGACTGCATTGTGCCGAGTGTGAAATTTGGTGGAGGAAGAATTATGGTGTGGGGTTGATTTTCAGGAGTTGGGCTTGGTTGAAGCTGGAATAGCTGCAAAATGTGGACCGACATCATATCGAACCCTATGGGTTAGGAATGGGATGGCACTTCAAGTTCATATGTGAGTCAAGGCAGGTGGCCAAATACATTTGGGAATATAGTGTATCTGTGTGTATCATATTGCCCTCAGTATTGCTATAGTGGGCATTCAGACCCCAGTGGATTTCCTTTCTCATAATATGTCTGCTGAAGAATCATCTGGTCTGGCAATCCTCTTCCTACCAGGAACTGCTGTGATTTACAGCAATTAAAGCCGGTAATGTAAATATTCACGCATCGCTGACTGTGAGCATGCATTTCAACATCTTACCATGAGCAGCCATGCAAAACACATTCATCTTCCAGAGGCAGGAATTCAATAAATAAACTGACAGCCAATTGTGGTAGCGCCTAAAAAAAACTACACCTGAGAAGATTGTCAGCAGATATTAACACAAAACCTCCTCCGGTTCCTCCATCATCTGCCTCGGTGGCGCTTGTATGCAGCCAGCGTGCCGTCACGAGTGGGCACTGGTTCAGAGAAAAAAAAAGACACAGTTGGGAGGAAGTGGGTTAGAGGAGCTGAAGGGCCCAGAAGGACTCGGCTACATTCCACTCAATAAGAGAAGCCCTAAACGGATTTCTGCGAGGGAGCTGCTTGGGGAGAAGCGAACAGATTGATGGATAGACATTCTGCATGCTGTTGCTGGCGGGGCAGCGACACTAAAAGCTTCTCATCGACAATTACGGTGGCGAGAGAGCGGGGCCGAGGGGGAGGTACGGCCGGGGGAAACGACGCAATGGTCGTTTTGTTGCAAAAGGAGAAATAAACCCCCAACGGGACGGATGTGTTTTAAGCAGGGGGGTCGACTGAAGCCAATGCCAATACTCTCAAGACCACCTCTGGCCTTTCTTTGGGGCGCATAGGCTCTCAAAACACTGCCGATGTGTTGATAATTGTTTACCTACCCGTGGAACATTTGGTGCAAATAGCACTCGATCAAACAGTGAATAATGGTGCGTTCACTTTAGCTGGGAAGTTTGAGCTGTGAATGGCGTCACAGCACGGTTGTAAGCGTTCCAGTTACGAGGTCGGAAATCAGGATGGCCACATCCACGAAAGTAGAGATGTCCGATGATGGCTTTTTTGCCGATATCCGATATTCTCATATTGTCCAACTAGAGATGTCCGATAATATCGGCATGCTTTAAAATGTAATATCGGAAATTATCGGTATCGTTTTTTTTATTATCGGTATCGTTTTTTTTAAAAATGGTTTAATTTTTTTAATTTTTATTAAATCAACATAAAAAACACAAGATACACTTACAATTGGTGCGCCAACCCAAAAATCCTCCCTCCCCCATTTACACTCATTCACAGTCATTCACACAAAAGGGTTGTTTCTTTCTGTTATTAATATTCTGGTTCCTACATTATATATCAATATATATCAATACAGTCCGCAAGGGATACAGTCCGTAAGCACACATGATTGTGCGTGCTGCTGGTCCACTAATAGTACTAACCTTTAACAGTTAATTTTACTCATTTTCATTAATTACTGGTTTCTATGTAACTGTTTTTATGTTGTTTTACTTTCTTTTTTATTCAAGAAAATGTTTTTAATTTATTTATTTTATTTTATTTTATTAATTAAAAAAAAGGACCCTATCTTCACCATACCTGGTTGTCCAAATTAGGCATAATAATGTGTTAATTCCACGACTGTATATATCAGTATCGGTTGATATCGGTATCGGTAATTAAAGAGTTGGACAATATCGGAATATCGAATATCGGCAAAAAGCCATTATCGGACATCCCTATGTCCAACTCCTAATTACCGATTCCGATATCAACCGATATCGATATATACAGTCGTGGAATTAACACATTATTATGCCTAGTTTTGTTGTGATGCCGCGCTGGATGCATTAAACAATGTAACAAGGTTTTCCAAAATAAATCAACTCAAGTTATGGAAAAAAATGCCAACATGGCACTGCCATATTTATTATTGAAGTCACAAAATGCATTATTTTTTTTAACATGCCTCAAAACAGCAGCTTGGAATTTGGGACATGCTCTCCCTGAGAGAGCATGAGGAGGTTGAGGTGGGCGGGATTGGGGGGCGGGGTTGAGGTGGGGGGGCAGGGGATGGAGGTAGGGGGTGGCGGGGGGTGTATATTGTAGCGTCCCGGAAGAGTTAGTGCTGCAAGGGGTTCTGGGTATTTGTTCTGTTGTGTTTATGTTGTGTTACGGTGCGGATTTTCTCCCGAAATGTGTTTGTCATTCTTGTTTGGTGTGGGTTCACAGTGTGGCGCATATATGTAACAGTGTTAAAGTTGTTTATACGGCCACCCTCAGTGGGACCTGTATGGCTGTTGACCAAGTATGCATGGCATTCACTTGTGTGTGTGAATAGCCGTAGATATTATGTGATCGGGCCGGCACGCAAAGGCAGTGCCTTTAAGGTTTAGACCTTCAGAGGTGTCCTAAGTGGTTAGGAGTTGCCAGCGGGGGATGGCACTGAGGCGAGAGAGACGTGCGCAAACGTTCAGGGAGCAGAAGGATGTCCTGGCTTTGTTTGATGACGAGCAGCTGATCAAACAGTATCATTTAGACGGAGCGGGTATTATTTTTGTCACAGATTTAATAAGGGGCGTCATCTCATCAGCAATTTATACAGTATATAGAGCCACCCACACCAGTTTCAAATTAGTTGCCTAATTAATGAATTGGAAATAAAAGGAAACATTCATTTTTGATTCATTGCCAATATTGCTTGTTTGTTTTGTATTATTTTGTAGTTTATTTTCAAAATATACACTCCCATTGTCCACTTAAATATTTCTAAGATATTTCTTTATTCTTAGACAAGGGATTCCCTTCCGTGATTGGTCATTTCTAAGGACACAGAAATGACGTCACCTAAAATTCCGTTTACGCCACATAGTAATGTCGTAATTCAGCTCTGAGTGTGACACTTAAAGGCCTACTGAAACCTACTACTACCGACCACGCAGTCTGATAGTTTATATATCAATGATGAAATCTTAACATTGCAACACATGCCAATACGGCCGGGTTAACTTATAAAGTGCAATTTTAAATTTCCCGGGAAATATCCGACTGAAAACGTCTCGGTATGATGACGTTTGCGCGTGACGTCACGGATTGAACGGAAGTATTGGGACACCATTGTGTCCCAATACCAACAGCGTCTGTTTTCATCGAAAAATTCCACAGTATTCTGGACATCTGTGTTGGTGAATCTTTTGCAATTTGTTTAATGAACAATGGAGATAGCAAAGAAGAAAGCTGTAGGTGGGATCGGTGTATTAGCGGCTGGCTACAGCAACACAACCAGGAGGACTTTGAGTTGGATAGCTGACGCGCTATCCGACGCTAGCCGCCGACCGCACCGATGATCGGGTGAAGTCCTTCGTCGCGCCGTCGATCGCTGGAACGCAGGTGAGCACGGTTTGTGATGAGCAGATGAGGGCTGGCGTAGGTGGAGAGCTAATGTTTTTAGCATAGCTCTGTCGAGGTCCCGTAGCTAAGTTAGCTTCAATGGCGTCGTTAGTAACAGCATTGCTAGGCTTCGCCAGGCTGGACAGCATTAACCGTGTGGTTACAGGTCCAGGGTTTGGTTCGGTGTCTCCTGATAGTAGAAGTAATAGTAGTATTGTTGATCTTCTGTCTATCCTTCCAGTCAGGGGCATGTTTCTTCTGTTTCTATCCGCAGTTAAGCACGATGCTATCACGTTAGCTCCGAAGCTAAAGTGCTTCACCGATGTATTGTCGTGGAGATAAAAGTCACTGTGAATGTCCATTTCGCGTTCTCGACTCTCATTTTCAAGAGGATATAGTATCCGAGGTGGTTTAAAATACAAATCCGTGATCCACAATAGAAAAAGGAGAAAGTGTGGAATCCAATGAGCCCTTGTACCTAAGTTACGGTCAGACCGAAAAAAGATACACCCTGGCGTCCTGCACTGCACTCTAATCCTTCACTCTCACTTTCCTCATCAACAAATCTTTCATCCTCGCTCAGATTAATGGGGTAATCGTCGCTTTCTCGGTCCAAATCGCTCTCGCTGCTGGTGTAAACAATGTGCAGATGTGAGGAGCTCTTCAACCTGTGACGTCACGCTACTTCCGGTACAGGCAAGGCTTTTTATCAGTATCAGCGACCAAAAGTTGCAAACTTTATCGTCGATGTTCTCTACTAAATCCTTTCAGCAAAAATATGGCAATATCGCGAAATGATCAAGTATGACACATAGAATGGACCTGCTATCCCCGTTTAAATAAGAACATTTCATTTCAGTAGGCCTTTAAGATTCAGTCCTACACTTCGCTGAAAGTGTGAGTAAGACGCTTGATAACTAACTTTTAAGTGCAGCTTTCAGCGAAGAATTTCTTTACTCATAAGTAGAGATGTCCGATAATATCGGTCTGCCGATATTATCGGCCGATAAATGCGTTAAAATGTAATATCGGAAATTATCGGTATCGTTTTTTTTATTATCAGTATCGTTTTTTTTTGTTTTTTTTTATTAAATCCACATAAAAAACACAAGATACACTTACAATTAGTGCACCAACCCAAAAAACCTCCCTCCCACATTTACACTCATCCACAATCATTCACACAAAAGGGTTGTTTATTTATGTTATTAATATTCTGGTTCCTACATTATATATCAATATATATCAATACAGTCTGCAAGGGATACAGTCCGTAAGCACACATGATTGTGCGTGCTGCTGGTCCACTAATAATACTAACCTTTAACAGTTAATTTTACAAATTTTCATTAATTACTAGTTTCTATGTAACTGCTTTTATATATTTTTTCCTTTCTTTTTTATTCAAGAAAATGTTTTTAATTTATTTATCTTATTTTATTTGATTCATTTTTTTAAAAAGTACCTTATCTTCACCATACCTGGTTGTCCAAATTAGGCATAATAATGTGTTAATTCCACGACTGTATATATCGGTTGATATCGGTATCGGTTGATATCGGTATCTGTAATTAAAGAGTTGGACAATATCGGCATATCGGATATCGGCAAAAAGCCATTATCGGACATCCCTACTCATAAGTCAACTCTTAGCAGACTTCTTAGGAGTAATTCTAAGAAGCTTGATAAATACGGCCCCAGAACACTAAACGAAGGAGAATAATACCAAACATAAACACAGAATATAAATGGCGCGACAAACCACAACAGAATATGATGCTAAACCAGGGGTCACCAACGCGGTGCCCGCGGGCACCAGGTCGCCCGTAAGGACCAGATGAGTCGCCCGCGGGCCTGTTCTAAAAAAAAAATTTAAAAAAAAAAATTTAAAAAAAAAAAATAAAAAAAATAATTTTTTAAATTAAATCTACATAGAAAAAAACAAGATACACTTTCAATCAGTGCATCAACCCAAACAACCTCCCCCATGCACACTCACCCACACCCACTCACACAAAAGGGGTTATTTCTTTCTGCTACCAATATTCTGGTTCCCACAACATAGACAACACATCTGCAAGGGACACAGTCCCTGAAGCACACATGATTGTATAGGCTGCTGGTCCACTAACATTTTCATTAATTACTATTTTTTATGTAATTATTTTTATATTGTTTTACTTTCTTTTTTATCCAAGAAAATGTTTTTTATTTATTTATCTTATTTTATTTTATTTTTTAAAAAAGGGCCTTATCTTCAACAGACCAGGTTGTCAATGAAATTAGATTTGTTTAAAGGGTTTTTTAAACTAGGCCCAGTCCAGATAATGTCCAAGTCGGACTCAGCAACACACACCTTCATTCATGTACACAGAAAAAAATTAGGGAACACAACAGATATCATATAATCTATAAACATAATTATACTTTCAAAATAAGCCTTTGAGGACTTCTCATCTTTTTTTTAATGTTTTTTGGCATCATTATCGTTTTCAACCATGTAACTTTCTAAAGTTAGAAAATACTGAATACATGTTTTAAAGAAAGTAATACTAAGTGAATATCTGTTTTTGGCCTTAAAAATAAACATTTTACCGAGTACTATAATTAAATTGACTAAATCATGATTGTAAATGAACTCTCCTAAAATAACAGAAACCACATTAAGCTTCATAAACAAACCAATCCTTAAACACATTTTTTCAAATTCCACCCAAAACAAAGACACAATATGACAATACCAAAACAAATGCAGGGTGGATTCAGGCTCCTGACAACAAAATCGGCAATCATCTGACTCTGTCATATTCCATAATTTTAACATTTTCCCTGTGGGTAAGAAGTTATAAATAATTTTAATTTGAAAATAACAATTTTGCACATCGATAGTGGTTTTATAGATTAGTTTGAATATGGCATCCCATGGCAACGGGCAGTCAAAAAAGTCCTCCCATTTTCCATTTGTGTTGTATGAGGCAGCCTTCAAAGATTTCTTTATTAAATAAAAATTATGTATTTTTCTATTTATTTTAGTTCCTTTTTGCCAACTATAATTTCTTATTAGAGGTTTACAAACTAATAATTTAGTAGTTCCACAATTAATTATTTGTTTCCATCGTTTCCCAATTACTCCAGTTAGTTGATAAAATGAAAAGCTTGAGCAAGCATCACCATACATAGCTCTAAATTCATCATACTTCATAATTTTACCATTCTCATTGATAATATCATTGACAAAAATGATTCCTCTTTCAAACATATTTTTCCAAAAGAAAGGCTTTCCATCTATTACAATATTAGAGTTCATCCATATTGACTGCTGCAAAATATCGTCTCTTTTTTCTGGCACATAAAATTGAAAACACCACTATGAGTGGATTGTTTCCTTTATGAACCCCGCCATGTTTCCCAGCAGACTCTCTGGGAGGGGATCACTTGTAAAAAAGGATACAATTTCTTTTGATACAGTACATGTTTTTTGTCCAACAGGACATTTGTGTACCACTCAATGTTTAAATACATCTTTGGAACAATTGATGCTTTTAAAGACAGACACATAGCTTCAAGGTTGAGAAGTTTCAGGCCCCCATATTCATACTCTTTGTACAAAACCTTTCTTTTAATCTTTTCTGGTTTGCCGTTCCAGACAAAATCGAAGACCCTCCGCTCACAATTCTTAAAAAAGTTTTGTGATGGAGCTGGTAATGACAAAAACAAATAAATAAATTGAGGAATAATTAACGAGTTGGCAATAGACATTTTACCATACAAGGTTAGGGATTTCCCTTTCCATAATTGCATAATTTTGTCCAGCTTTCTTAGTCGATTATCATAATTTACTGAGCCTAGATCTTCCAGATTTTCTGGGACAACAACACCAAGTATGTTAACTGGTCCATCTGTCCACAAAACAGGCACTTTGCATTCCATTCGAAAGGACGTTCCCTTTAGATTTCCGATCCTTAACATTTTACATTTATCATAATTAAGCTTAAGGCCAGATTGCTGTGAAAATATGTCCAAAAGATTAAGAAGGTTCCGCAAACAATGAGGAAAAATCTTAACTTTGTGAATCAGCCTTTTCTGACATGAACTTCATCAAGAACAAACACAGAACACGCCTCACTGATGCACATCTGCAAGACTCACTCAGAGTTGCAGTGTCAAGTTACACACCAGAGTACAACACACTAGTTAACAGCATGCAATGCCAGGCTTCCCACTAACTGACAAAGAAACAGATAACAGATTTGGTGTCCAGTTCAAAGTGTGACATGATTTAAAAATTTGAGAGTTTACTTTTGTATTTTACATGAGTTATTATTTGTACAAACATGGTGCAAAGTAATTCATGATTTGTTAAAAAATGTTAGTGGCTAGCTAGTTAAAATGGGATATTGTGATTTCACAAGACTGTCTTAGAAGTGATCATTTGAAAATGTTCAACTTGAAAAATGTGCACTTAGAGAAAATATAAAAATAAAGTGTTGCATATTGATATTTATCTGTTTCTGTATATATTTATTGTGAGAAATCATTAAGATGATCAGTGTTTCCACAAAGATAAATATCATTAATTATTAATAATAACAGAGTTAAAGCTAAATTGAGCAAATTGGCTACTTCTGGCAATTTATTTAAGTGTGTATCTAACTGGTAGCCCTTCGCATTAATCAGTACCCAAGAAGTAGCCCTTGGTTTCAAAAAGGTTGGCGACCCCTGTGCTAAACAAACCTTTTGGTTGCGCAACATGGCCTTGGCAGAAGACAATGCAGTTGTGAACGGTCATTACATAATTGCTAAACCAAGAGAAGACATCAACACGACACACGGAATACAAAAGGTTCTCCAACTAAGCGGCGTAGGACAACAAGCTGCACAATTCAAAGGCGCTTGAAGGCTGCATCACAGCTCCAATCCGCATTCAAATGGCAAAAATAACATCAGCTTCTGGGGGACTTTGATAAGAAACCCTCCCCTTCTTTCTTTCCCCCCTTGCAGCCACTTCTGCCTTGGCATGGCGTGCGGTTTTGGCGAAACGCTTGAAGTCTCTCTTGGGCGCGCGGCAAAAGAGAGGGTTGCAGGTGTTGATTAGACGTCATCTTCACTTTGGGAGATAAGTTGCGGCGCGCGCGGGCCTTTCTTGATTTTTCAAGGGCACAGAATGCATTGCAGCCCAGCGCCAAGTGGGAGTGTGTGTGCGTGTGTGTGTACGTGTATGTGTATGTGTATGTGTATGTATGAGACGGGGGAGCCACGCTTCATGCTGCCGTGCACACCGAAAGCACCATTAAGGGAATGATATCGTCATTTTAATGTCGGCTTTTTTGATGTACCCTCTCCGTATGCGCGCGTACATCCGCTATATGCGTTCACCTTTCAAGGGTCAGCGAGCGCCGGAGCCTATCCCAGCTGACTTCCGACTGAGAGGTGAGCTTCTGCCAGTCAATCAGAGGGCCCTTTGAATTTCGATATTTGAATATTAATGCAAAGGGAGTTATGGTTCTAATTACATGCAATACCTGTCACTATGTCAGAATGAATCTTCTATCTTATATGATGAATATTTAAGTTCAATTCCAATAAGCCCACTTGGCTCTCTACTAGATATCTATGAACAGGGACGAGTTAGCATTCACAAATATTCATGTTATGGCGCCACCTGTAGGTTGTTTGCAGATATATACGTTTCAAAATGGGTTATTTACACAGAACTATTCTGTAACATACATGTTTACATGCTTTAACTGTTTCCAAACGGTGTTTGTAACACAGCAGTAAAACGGCCGATCAAACAAAACAGAGGTCATCGTCATGGGCCCGCTAGCTGCGGAAGCTATCTCTTCAATCCGCTAAACAAACTCAATAACTCCACGGTGATATTTGGGTGAGTTTACGAAACTGAAACAATACAAACAGAACGCCATTGTAAGCTAATGATACCAACACAGACACTCGAAAACATGTTAGCATACTAGCGAATGCTAACGATGCTAGCTTTATTAAATTACTATAGCACGTACAAATATGCATGAAAACACTCCACTCAGTCGGAAGTTATATTGACTTCCGACTGAGAGGTGAGCTTCTGCCAGTCAATCAGAGGGCCCTTTGAATTTCGATATTTGAATATTAATGCAAAGGGAGTTATGGTTCTAATTACATGCAATGCCTGTCACTATGTCAAAATGAATCTTCTATCTTATATGATGAATATTTAAGTTCAATTCCAATAAGCCCACTTGGCTCTCTACTAGATATCTATGAACAGGGACGAGTTAGCATTCACAAATATTCATGTTATGGCGCCACCTGTAGGTTGTTTGCAGATATATACGTTTCAAAATGGGTTATTTACACATAACTATTCTGTAACATACATGTTTACATGCTTTAACTGTTTCCAAACGGTGTTTGTAACACAGCAGTAAAACGGCCGATCAAACAAAACAGAGGTCATCGTCATGGGCCCGCTAGCTGCGGAAGCTATCTCTTCAATCCGCTAAACAAACTCAATAACTCCACGGTGATATTTGGGTGAGTTTACGAAACTGAAACAATACAAACAGAACGCCATTGTAAGCCAATGATACCAACACAGACACTCGAAAACATGTTAGCATACTAGCGAATGCTAACGATGCTAGCTTTATTCAATTACTATAGCACGTACAAATATGCATGAAAACACTCCTACAGACATCACTTATGGACGGTTTAGTAAGTAGTTTTAGTTATATTGTAAAATTTACAAACGTTGCCTGGAGCGATGAAAGAGGAATCCATACGAGTAGAAACGCAATGGACGGCTAGAAGATGGAACGGCACTTAATTGAGAACACTAAATGGAAGGACACTCCAGCGAGCGAACTCGTCCAAAAAATAGCGCCATAGCACACAATAAAATGAAAATGCGTCGTGAGCCATGGTCTTTCTCTCCCTCTCTACACTGCAAAAAGTCAGTGTTCATAAACAAGAAAAAACAAAAACAAAAGTTAGGGGTATTTTATTTGAACTAAGCAAAATTATCTGCCAATAGAACACGAAAATTTGGCTTGTCAAGACTTTCCAAAACAAGTAAAATTAGCTAAAATACCTTAAAATAAGTATATTCTCACTAATAACAAGTGCACTTTTCTTGGTAGAAAAAACAATTGAGACCTTTTTGCTCAATATGTTGAAAAATATTCTTAAATTATGTAAATGCTAGTGCCATTATCTTGACATGATGATAAGCGCTCGGCATCATGATTTTTGTTTTCATGCTTGAAGTAAGAAATGATTACTTTAAAAAAGTAGTTTTATACTTGTGAGTGTTGATGACCCAGCTTTGCAACAGTTGATATTCTAGTTTCAAGCATGTTTTACTCAATATAGGTCATCAAATCTCAGCAACAAGCTGTAATATCTTACTGAGATCATTTAGGACCAAAACCCTTAAAACAAGTAAAACACTCTAACATAAAATCTGCTTAGTGAGAAGAATTATCTTATCAGACAGAAAATAAGCAAATATCACCCTTATTTGAGATATTTAATCTTACTTAGATTTCAGTTTTTGCAGTGTAGGTCTAAATTGGATGTCAAAGTTGACCAACTTTCCGGTTTATGTCCGCAACCTTCTACTATTAGTTTATTAGTTTAATAAGGATCCCCATTAGTCTACACCACAGTGAACCCCATTCTTCCTGGGGTCCAGGCAAAAAACATCACACAATCACAAAACAAAAGATTACAATGCAGTACAACATGATCAAATAATAAAATGTTGTAATACAAAAATAGCAACAACAAAGAACCAAAAAAAACCCCCAATAACTTTGAGTTTACATAAAAATGTTCATACTAATGATAAAAAGAGCAATATATATATACAGTATATATAATGTATATATACCGTATTTTTCGGACTATAAGTCACAGTTTTTTTTCAAAGTTTGCGACTTATACTAAGGAGCGACTTATGTGTGAAATTATTAACACATTACCGTAAAATATCAAATAATATTATGTAGCTCATTAACGTAAGAGACTAGACGTATAAGATTTCATGGGATTTAGCGATTAGGAGTGACAGATTGTTTGGTAAACGTATAGCATGTTCTATATGTTATAGTTATTTGAATGACTCTTACCATAATATGTTACGTTAACATACCAGTTGGTTATTTATGCCTCATATAACGTACACTTATTCAGCCTGTTGTTCACTATTCTTTATTTATTTTAAATTGCCTTTCAAATGTCTATTCTTGGTGTTGGATTTTATCAAATAAATTTCCCCAAAAAATGCGACTTGTACTCCAGTGCGACTTATATATGTTTTTTTCCTTCTTTATTATACATTTTCGGCCGGTTCGACTTATACTCCGGAGCGACTTATACTCTGAAAAATACGGTATATATTTTAACAAAAATAAAAGAAAGAACCAATGGCCTAAAATATACACATTAGTGTACCACAGACAAACAATAAGTGACGAAAAAGTACCATCCATCCATTTTCTACTGTTTGTCCCGTAATCAATAAAATAGACAATAATTTATCCAGGTGAGAGGCATGATCTGCAATCTAGAATTAACTTTCACCAACTCAGAGGCGATGCAGCAGCTCAATATGTCAATATAGCAGCATAAGCTAATCAGCTAAAAATATTTGGTGTGCATTAGCGCTTGTAATCAGTTTACGACACTGAAACAATACAAAATGAACGCCATTGTAAGTTAACGATACAAACAAAGACACTCGAAAACGTGTTAGCATACTAGCAAATGCTAACGACGCTAGCTTTATTACATTACAAATATGCATGAAAACACTCCTACAGACATCCCACACGGGACGGTTAAGTAAGTATAAAAAGTTGTAGTTATATTGTAAAACATACAAACGTTGCTTGGAGCGATGAAAGAGGAATCCATATGAGTAGAAACGCAATGGACGGCTCGAAAATGGAACGGCACGTGAAAACACTAAATGGAAGGAGACTCCAGCGAGCGAACTCGTCCAAAACATAGCGCCATAGCACACAATAAAACGCCTTTTCAGTGTTTCTACTTGTTGTTTTTTTTACCATTTGCATTATGGCCGTCAGCGAAGAAAAATCCACTAAATGCATATGAAAAAGTGCAATATATATTATCTGTACAGTAACCTATTTATTTATTTATATCTGCACCTTATTGCTTTTTTATCCTGCACTACCATGAGCTAATGCAACGAAATGTTGTTCTTATCTGTACTGTAAAGTTAACATTTGAATGACAATAAAAAGGAAGTCTAATAATAATAATAATAATAATTGATTAGATTTTATATCGCGCTTTTCTATTGTTATACACTCAAAACAGAGTTTAAATTAATAGTGCTTACAAAGTACAAAGAAGAAGAATTATGAGAAAAACTTCCAACCTTATTGAAAATATTCTTCATCTCAGTATGTTAATAATGACTGAATTAATTAATTACATATTACAAACTGTTGTATATACTAATTCATAGATGTTATTTTATTATATAAAAAGGTCAGTAAATGATTTTATATAATTGTAAATGCTTTGAAGTGGGAAAGGGGTAGGATTAAATAAGCTTTGCTTCTTCCTACTCCTTTTCGGGCATGATGTAAATGAAATGATATGAAATTGTGTGATGTATTATGATGTAAATGTGTTCATGTTCGAAATAAACTAAAAGAAAGAAGAAAGAAAGAAAGAAAGAAAGAAAGAGACGTGGGAACCCATCATTCATTCACACCTGGTGGTGGTAAGCTACATTTGTAGCCACAGCTGCCCTGGGGTAGACTGACGGTCTAAGTTTAAGTCTAAGTCTCAATTAGCTGCACTGTTTTATAAGCCGCAGGGTTTAAAGTGTAGGAAAAAAAAATAGCTTAATTTACGGTAATAAAGCTATCCTCAACGTTTTACAATGATCAGACAAATGGTTGATGACTTATTGACAATTGTACTTGTTTTACCATGTTTTTTAACAAATCTTGCTCATATTTTACACATTTTAGTAAATCCTCTAAAGTTGTGTAGCATCTAGGGCTGCAGCTATCCATTGTTTTAGCAATCGAGGAAATATCAATTAAATTGTTTGTTTTATCGAATAATCGAATAAAACACATGTTATAACCTCAATGCGTCAATTAGGGAAAATAGTTGGGATACACAAGGATTGTTCTGATACCACTCTACCTTTCTTCTTATAAATGCAATTACCATTAAAATTGCACATATACCATGGGAGCGTTACGTTATATTGCTTTTACTAAAACAAAAACAAAAAAACAGTTAAAAAGTAAATAAATACAAACTTGTGTAGCCTGAAACCAGTTAATATGTAATAAATAGGAGCTTAAACTAGTCAGTTAATTTCGAACATGCATACAATATAATTACAATGTAATGCATCACATAAGTCCAGTTGTTTCATTACAGTACGTCTGAAAAGGGGTAGGAAGAAGCACAGCTTATTCAATCCGACCCCCATTCGTATCATAGCAGTTTTATCCCATTTCTTTGTTCTCTGTTTGTAACAGAAGAGTAAACAAATATATCAGTAAACAAATTGATGTACAAAATATTGCAAATTGAGTCACAATGTGTTTAACATTTGAACATGTACGCATTGAAGGAGTGTGGTTTGATGTTTGGACTGAGAACTTAGTTTATTAGTTTAGTTAGTTTAGTTTATTATTTCTTCGGTCAGTGGTCAACAAAATAAACAAACAGTTTTACATAAACAAACAGTTGCACATTCATAAATTGAAAATGTTGCAGACTGAAAGGGCTGAAGTTGAACAGTTATTGCGCCTACCCCTATAAACAATGTCAAATACAAGATGAACTTCCAAAAATTATGAAATTTCCTTTGCACAACATATTATAAATACACCTTGTACACAAAATAAACACTGTTCAATTATATACACAGTAAAGACTTGTGAAATATCTTTGTACACGTGTTAAACCTTTGTACCAATTATATACTACGTTTGTATATACAAACAATTATACTTACATTATTATTTATATCCCACATTTAGTTTGTAATTAACATTGATCATAGTATTAACTACTGTGTTGGTATGCCCTTTTGTGCTTGAATAAAACATCTGTTATGCAGGTCAAACACATAAGATAGCTACCAAAATACTCTTTACTTTGTTTCTGCTTGTTTGTTGCTCTTAAATATGGAGGGTGCTTTTTTTTTTTAGCACTTTTTGTAGTGCTATTGTGAAATATTAGTGCAAATAGTTCACTAGGATGTCTGTCTTTTTCCACTTTTAAATGATCGAAAAACCTTCGACCGCTTCAATTGTCTTCTTTGGGCCCTTTGCTCTCTTTCTCCCTCTTCTTTGAGCCATCTCTCTCTCGGCACTCCGCTCTAACCGTCGTACGCACACACAGGCCATATTACTACCTGCAGCGTGATCTACGTCACCACACTTGCAGTATGTGTGCCCTAGGGTTGTACGGTGTACCGGTATTAGTATAGTACTACGATACTAATGAATCATTTTCGGTACTATACCGAGCAGAGGAGCATGTTCGGCAGTGCACAATCACAGAGTACTTACAAGCAGACACAGTGTGTAGACAGAAAAGGGAGAACGGACGCATTTTGGCTTAAAAACTAACGATAAAGGTGAAGTTATAACACTGAAACGCCCTCAGGAAGAGGTACTTTAAAAACATGGCTAGCTAGCTAGCGGCTAACGTCCATCCGCCGTCGGCAGTGTTTTAGCTACTTCTAAATCACTAATCCTCGTCTCCACGGCGACAAATAAAGTAAGTTTATTAGCAAATAAAGTAAGTTTAAATAGCTAAACATGCTTCACTACACACCGTAGCTCACCGGCGTCAAAATGTAAACAAACACCATTGGTGGATCTACACCTGACATCCACTGTAATGATATCAAGTACAGGCACGTATCTAGTCGATACTACCATGTATATGTCGATATTTTTTGCATCACAACATCTTCTTTCATTTAAAAAAAAATGTATATTATGTTTATAAACTCAGGAAATATGTCCCTGGACACATGAATATGACCAATGTATGATCCTGTAACTACTTGGTATCGGATTGATACCCAAATATGTGGTATCATCCAAAACTAATGTAAAGTATCAAACAACAGAAGAATAAGTGATTATTACATATGAACAGAAGTGCAGATAGAACATGTTAAAAGAGAAAGTAAGCAGATATTAACAGTAAATGAACAAGTCGATTAATTATTTTTTACAGCTTGTCCTTTATAATTTTGACGAAATAAAAGAATGGTAAATGACACAATATGTTACTGCATATGTCAAAAGACTAAATTAGGAGCTTTTGTTTGTTTACTTACTACTAAAAGACAAGTTGTCTTGTATGTTCACTATTTTATTTAAGGACTCAACTGCAATAAGAAACATATGTTTAATGTACCCTAAGATTTTTTGTTAAAATAAAACCAATAATGCTATTTTTTTTGTGGTCCCCTTTATTTAGAAAAGTACCGAAAATTAGCAAAATAATTTTAGTACCGGTACCAACATATTGCTATCGTTACAACACTAGTGTGCCCTATTGGAGCCGTCTTGGAGGATTGTTGTTTTTTTTTTTTTTTTTACATTTATTTAACTCAAATGAATCATGGAAGCAACACAAAATAATCAATTAATCGTTGCAGATGGTGATAAGGCAAAACACCCTTAAAGGCCTACTGAAATGCAATTGTCTTATTTAAAGGTGTCATACTTGATCATTTCGCGATATTGCCATATTTTTGCTGAAAGGATTTAGTAGAGAACATCGACGATAAAGTTCGCAACTTTTGGTCGCTGATAAAAAAGCCTTGCCTGTACCGGAAGTAGCGTGACGTCACAGGTTGTGGAGCTCCTCACATCTGCACATTGTTTACAATCATGGCCACCAACAGCGAGAGCGATTCGGACCGAGAAAGCGACGATTACCCCATTAATTTGAGCGAGGATGAAAGATTTGTGGATGAGGGAAGTGAGAGTGAAGGATTAGAGGGTAGTGGAAGCGATTCAGATAGGGAAGATGCTGTGAGAGGCGGGTGGGACCTGATATTCAGCTGGGAATGACTACAACAGTAAATAAACACAAGACATATATATACTCTATTAGCCACAACACAACCAGGCTTATATTTAATATGCCACAAATTAATCCCGCATAACAAACACCTCCCCCCTCCCGTCCATATAACCCACCAATACAACTCAAACACCCGCACAACACACTCAATCCCACAGCCCAAAGTACCGTTCACCTCCGTAAAGTTCATACAGCACATATATTTCCCCAAAGTTACGTACGTGACATGCACATAGCGGCACGCATGTACGGGCAAGCGATCAAATGTTTGGAAGCCAAAGCTGCGTACTCACGGCAGCGCGTCTGCTATCCAACTCAAAGTCCTCCTGGTTGTGTTGCTGCAGCCGGCCGCTAATACACCACTTCCCACCTACAGCTTTCTTCTTTGCTGTCTTCATTGTTCATTAAACAAATTGCAAAAGATTCACCAACACAGATGTCCAGAATACTGTGGAATTTTGCGATGAAAACAGACGACTTAATAGCTGGCCACAATGGTGTCCCAATATGTCCGCTACTATCCGTGACGTCACGCGCAAACGTCATCATAACGAGACGTTTTCAGGAGAATATTTCGCGGGAAATTTAAAATTGCACTTTACTAATCTAACCCGGCCGTATTGGCATGTGTTGCAATGTTAAGATTTAATCATTGATATATAAACTATCAGACTGCGTGGTCGGTAGTAGTGGCTTTCAGTAGGCCTTTAAAGTTACAGGGGGTGTTTTTCAAAGAAATTTCAAGTCAAATCATTAAAAAATAGCAACATCATGTGCTATATTTGTAAGAATAACTGCACAGGGTGCAATATTTGACAATTGCTTACCCAGTTCAGGAGTGGACGCGCAATCCTTCCCCCATTAGGTGACTGTATTGCATCTACTGGGTTGCAATGTGGAATTTGCAGACCTAAATGAGTTTTCGGAGAGATTCACTTTGCTGCAGGCTTCTAAGTGAACCTTCACATTCTACATTTTGCAGCAGGAGCCGAGTCCAGCAGGCTGTCATTAAGTGCGAGATGCAGTTTGCGATGATGTGGTTGCCAGGCAACACTAACTACTTGATTACTTGACGGACAGAATAGAGTGTGTGTGTGTGGTGGTGGGTATTTACATTTTTTTGTGTATTTTTTTGCGATAAGCAGCCCTTTTTCTACCTATCAAGATGATGAGCTGCAGGGCTGGCAAAGCTCAAGGCTACGTCGACGAACCGCTCAGCCCTCCGAGTGCGTTTGCGCTGCTTCTCCGTCGCCGCGTTTTTGTTGTTGTTGTTCAGCGCTAATATCCTGCACATTTCTGTAAAACTCCCACTCTGTCTGTTGATCTGCTGGCAGCCAAGCGGAGCCAAAACACGGCGTCATTAAAGCCGTTTTTTTTTTGCAGTTGACCCTTGCTGAATGTTCCGGTAAAGTGCTTAATGCATGCCAGTTCCATTTCTGGAGGCAGAAACCTTATTAGGCAGCACCCGTGTCCTCTGTCCCCGAAATTCAACCAGTTTGGGAGAAATGTAGGTCATCGTCCACACACACACACCCTCATCCTCTCCATGCTCAAATCCCACTGACGTATTTGAGGTAAGACAAGTCCCGGGCGGCGCACTAATCCTTCCGGTCATACTGAGTATCAAATTCTATCTCACTTTTCTCATTATAGGCGTTGGAGACACGGAGACCCCATATCGGTCAAGAGATAGTCGGGCTAATCTGATAGGGTTCTGCTGTTAGACCCGCAGAAACAGATAATCCCGGATCCTTGGGTTGGGGATATTAACCGTGCCGTGCAGGTGGTGAAACCTGAGAGGACGGACTAAACCTCACTTGGTCGGGGTGGCGAAAAATGTAGAACCCAACCAGGCAGGCATTGTAAAGAATTACCATGTTTTCCGGACTGGAAGCAAACCCCAGAACCAGTGAAGTTGGCACGTTGTGTAAATGGTAAATAAAAACATAATACTATGATTTTCTAATCCTTTTCAACCTATATTCAATTAAATAGACTGCAAAGACAAGATAGTTACCGTTCGAACTGGAAAACGTTGTTATTTTTTGCAAATATTAGCTCATTTGGAATTTGATGCCTTCAACTTGTTCCAAAAAAGCTGGCACAAGTGGGAATAACACTTATTTGGAACAGGCTAATTGGGAACAGGTGGGTGCCGTGATTGGGTATAAAAGCAACTTCCATGAATTGTTTAATCATTCACAAACAAGGATGGGGCGAGGGTCACCACTTTGTGAACAAATGCGTGAGCAATTTGTCCAACAGTTTAAGAACAACATTTCTCAACGAGCTATTGCAAGGAATTTAGGGATTTCACCATCTACGCTCCGTAATATCGTCAAAAGGTTCAGAGAATCTGGAGAAATCACTGCACGTAACATAGAATGCCCGTGACCTTGGAGCCCTCAGGCGGTACTGCATCAAAAAGCGACATCAGTGTGTAAAGGATATCACCACATGGGCTCAGGAACAGAAAACCACTGTCAGTAACTACAATTTGTCGCTACATCTGTAAGTGCAAGTTAAAACTCTACTATGCAAAGCGAAAGCCATTCATCAACAACACCCAGAAACGCTTGGCTGGGCCCGAGATCATCAAAGATGGACTGATGCAAAGTGGAAAAGTTTTCTGTCCACGTTTTAAATTGTTTTCGGAAACTGTGGGCGTGGTGTCTTGCGGAACAAAGGGGAAAAGAACCATCCGGATTGTTCTAGGCGCAAAGTTGAAAAGCCAGTATCTGTGATGGTATGGGGGTGTATCATTGCCCAAAGCATGGGTAACTTACACATCTGTTAAGGCTCCATAAATGCTGAAAGGTATATACAGGTTTTGGAGCAACATATGTTGACATCCAAGCAACATTATTATGGACGCCCCTGCTTATTAGTGATTCCCAGAGCTCAAAAAAAGTCTGCGGGCTATAGAGCGTTTTCAGTACTATGGAATGCCTTTCCGGTAAAAGTTAGAGATGCTACCTCAGTAGAAGCATTTAAGTCCCATCTTAAAACTCATTTGAATACTCTAGACTTTAAATAGACCCCCCTTTTTAGACCAGTTGATCTGCTGTTTCTTTTCTTCTCTCCTCTGCTCCCCTCTCCCTTGGGGAGGGGGAGTTGCACAGGTCCGGTGGCCATGGATGAAGTGCTGGCTGTCCAGAGTCGGGACCCGGGGTGAACCGCTAGCCTGTGCATCAGTTGGGGACATCTCTGCGCTGCTGACCCGTCTCCACTCGGGACGGTTTCCTGCTGGCCCCACTATGGACTGGACTCTCGCTGATGTGTTAGATCCACTATGGGCTGGACTTTCACAATATTATGTCAGACCCACTCGACATCCATTGCTTTCGGTCTACCCTAGGGGGTGGGGGGTTACCCACATATGCGGTCCTCTCCAAGGTTTCTCATAGTCATTCACATCGACGTCCCACTGGGGTGAGTTTTTCCTTGCCCGTATGTGGGCTCTGTACCGAGGATGTCGTTGTGGCTTGTGCAGCCCTTTGAGACACTTGTGATTTAGGGCTATATAAATAAACATTGATTGATTAATTGATTGATTATTTCAGCAAGAAAATGCAAAGCCACGTGTTACAAAAGCCTGGCTTCATAGTAAAAGAGTGTGTGTGTGTGTACTAGACTGACCTGCATGTAGTACAGGAAGATTACCCCCCAAATTCTTCAGGACAACCTAAAATCATCAGCCCGGAGGTTGGGTCTTGGGCGCAGTTGGGTGTTCCAACAGGACAATGACCCCAAACACACGTCAAAAGTGGTAAAGGAATGGCTAAATCAGGCTAGAATTAAGGCTTTAGAATGGCCTTCCCAAAGTCCTGACTTAAACGTGTGGACAATGCTGAAGAAACAAGTCCATGTCAGAAAACCAACAAATTTAGCTGAACTGCACCAATTTTGTCAAGAGGAGTGGTCAAAAATTCAAGCATAAGCTTGTGGATGGCTACCAAAAGCGCCTTATTGCAGCGAAACTTGCCAAGGGACATGTAAGCAAATATTAACATTGCTGTATGTATACTTTTGACCCAGCAGATTTGCTCACATTTTCAGTAGACCCATAATAAATTCATAAAATAACCAAACTTCATGAATGTTTTTTGTGACCAACAAGTATGTGCTCCAATCACTCTATCACAAAAAAATAAGAAGTGTAGAAAATATTGGAAACTCAAGACAGCCATGACATTATGTTCTTTACAAGTGTATGTCAACTTTTGACCACGACTGTATAATATGCAGTCAATATGTCTGTTAGATGTTTATGTAAGCTTGTGTTTTATAAATTAGCCATATACAGATAAGGAAAGTGTGCGTGAGAAGGAACCATTTCCAAATCGAGAAACACACTCCAATCCTTGTTTTTGTTGGATCCATTAAGACAAAAATGTCAGGATGAGTTAAACCAGGACATGAACTCCACATTGTTGTTGTATAAGACTCAGCAGCTTGCGACATAACGGACGTGGAAGTGTGTGTGTTGCAACAAACTGAAGAATCCGACTCAGACTTGACAGCCTCAAATTGCACAACCCGGGCTGCAGTTTGTGATGTTCTGTCTTTGCTTATTATTTGTTTCACAGGCCATTTAAAATACACAAACGATGCAAGAGCACACAGGATGTTTGTGGTGGGAACATATACTTGGAAGCCCCAAATGAAGTTATGTTTTGCAGCTGTTCCGTGTTTAAACACAAAGTTGTCGACTCCAAGCGCAAAGAGCTTCTACGAACATTCTCTCATTTGTTATTAGCATCCCTGGGATTGTGCGCTATCAGGTTCTGCCTCTCGTTTCAAGCCTTCCGGGCTCATCTCCAGCAGGGTTCTGACCCATTTTGGGGATTTTTAAGGGGAAATGTGATTCATATCAGCGGGCTGCTGAGCCCAGGCTGACAGTCCAAAAAAGCTCTCCCGAAATAGAAGTGTGTCGAGGTTTGCACATGGACTTGATTTAGGAGCGCGCAAAAAGTACAAAGTTGTGCGTCGCACAGCTGGACCTGGGGTTGCGTTACTCGGGAGAAAGTCCTGCAAGTGGACCGGGCGTGGGCAGATGTTCCGTCCTCATTTTGGACTGGAGTCCTGCAAAAGTTGTGATCTCGCAGCCAAGATCATGCGGAGACAGGAAATACCAGCGCAGGGGGAATAACAAAGGAAAGACCCACGCTGAGTCGGATCAGTTTTAGAGAAAAGCAGATTTTGGCACTCGGTATGAGATCTTCATTTCTGTCCTTCGTTTAAGATTCACAACTCTGCTTCAGTCAAACGGTAATAACCGTCAATATTTTGCTTTTGCGAAAATGAAGCCATGCATAATGTATTGTCTTTTGGAACGCTCTGACTACTTGGAAAACATCCTTGGCAGTGCTATTAATGTATGCACAATGCTCAACAAGGCACCGTTTAGAATGAACATGCCTTTTTATTAAGGGTATGACAGTTAAGGATGAATGAAATGAGTTTATTTCGGTCATATAATCAACCATTAACCATTTTGTGTGATCCGTTTGAGACAGTGCTTCTTAACCTTGTTGGAGGTACCGAACCCCACCAGTTTCATATGCGCATTCACCGAACCCTTCTTTAGTGAAAAATAAAATGTTGTTTTTCAAATTCAAGGTAAAGTTATATGTTTTTGGTAACACTTTAGTATGGGGAACATTTTCTAAGTAACAAAGACTTAATTTAGAGTTTTTTGGACACTAGGAGAACATATTCTAAGCAACAAAGACTTAATTTAGAGTTATTTGGTTAGAATTAAGGTTAGAGCAGGGGTGTCCAAAGTGCGGCCCGGGGGCCATTTGCGGCCCGCAGCTAATTGTTTACCGGCCCGCCACACATTCTGGAAATACTATTGTAAAAATAAAAAAGAACATTAAAAAAAGTGGAATGAGGTGAAATCTAACGAGAAAAAGTTGCAATGTTGACACAAAAGATGCCATGCAGGCTGTTTTTTTTTCTTTTGTCTTCATTTTTCTTGTGTTGCCATTGCTCAAAAAAAAAAAAAATAATGACAAAAAATCCATGTCATAATGAATTATTTTCAGGGCTCCAATTACTTCAAATATTTCACTTTAAAATGTTTTATGTGGTAAATATTGCATATATTGTGTAGTAGCCATATAAAAACATCAACGTTTTCTTTGACAAAAGCGCATAAAACAAACAAAATAATAGTTCCAGCATAAAATCGACAGATATATCTGAAGTTGATCTCGTAACTTAAGTGTTGAAAGTAAAAGAAAAACCTAATCAAAATGTATCACTTTATGAGTGGGCCACCTTTTGGATCCCAAATATATTTAGTGATTTTTTATTTATCTTTTCACTGTGATTACTCAAAAATATGAAATAATTAAAATCAATGGCGTCCTGCATTATTGATCTTTTAGGGCTCTAATTACTAAATACTGCATATTTCAGTTTTACTATAAAAAAACTAAGTTGTTTTTGACAGAAAAGCCATAAAACATTTTTTTAAATTTGTATTACTTTATATCAACTTGAAGTTGATATAGAGATTTGCTGTAAGCGTTAAATAATTAAAAAAAAATAATAATCTGACTTATTTTTAACATTTTAATGACTGAGACCCTTTATGGTCCCCGGGACCCCTAAAGGTAAAATAAATACAAAATGCATATATTTTGTTATGGTTTGAAAATAAAAAATTTCAAAATGGCCCCCACATGCTTTAATTTTTCCGTGTGCGGCCCTCAGTGGAAAAAGTTTGGACACCCCTGGGTTAAAGAGTTAGGGCCAGGGTTAGAGGGTTAGGGTTATAATAAGGCCATGCCGAATAAGGCATTAATAAGTACTTAATATTGACTAGTTAAGAGCCAATATGTTACTAATTTGCATGTTAATAAGCAACTAATTAATGGTGAATATGTTCCCCATACTAAAGTGTCACCATGTTGTTTTACTGGTGCACTAAATGAACCGTGCATGAACATCACCTTGTTCAAACAACAAAACCAACACAGTGCATAAACTCACAACAAATTACACACCTGCAAATCAGTGTGACTTCTGCTGTTGCCGTATCCGTAATACGCCGATAGGGAGAAGTTTTTATTTACACGATGAGTCGGGTGTGTCTTGACCTCCGCCGAACCCGTGAGCCCGACTCACCGAACCCCTAGGGTTCGATCGAACCCAGGTTAAGAACCACTGGTTTAAGAGTACAAATTATAAATATTTAACAATCATACACATTTACACACAAAAAGAAAAGAAAATGAATGACCGAAAAAGGAAAAGGCTGAAGCCTATCCTATACCTTTACTTAAAATAAGATTACCTGGAACATCAACGTTAAAAAAAATCAATGGGATGAAAGTAATTGTTACTATATTTTATCATTTTCAATTATTTCACCTTTCAAGGTTTTCTTAAACCTTGACAAAGAACTACACGTCTTAAGTTAAAGTACCAATGATTGTCACACATACACTAGGTGTGGCGAAATTAT